>NC_134488.1:133290054-133607554 GCF_040206685.1 Ascaphus truei
CCGCTACACCATGCCACCAATGTCCATCCCCCTATCCCGCTAGCTCACACAGTGTAGCTCCCGCGAACCGCACAGCACGCCTCACATCTCCTGCACCTCACACATCTCCCTACCGCAACCAGACCGGAAGGCCCCCTACCCCGCTACACCATGCCACCAATGTCCCTCCCCCTATCCCGCTACCTCACACAGTGTAGCTCCCGCTACACACCACTCCCTCCCGCTACACACCACTCCCTCCCGCTCCATTCCCTCCCCGGCGGGGAACAGGCAGGCTGCACGCGGCGCCTAAGATGGCGGACCCCCTTCCTCCCTCGCGCTACATTCCCTCCCGCTCCACTCACCTCCCTCCCGCTCCATTCCCTCCCGCTCCATTCCCTCCCTCCCGCTCCATTCCCTCCCGCTCCATTCCCTCCCGCTCCATTCCCTCCCGCTCCATTCCCTCCCGCTCCATTCCCTCCCGCTCCACTCAGCTCCCTCCCCGGCGTGGGAACAGGCTGCCACGCGGCGCGTAAGATGGCGGACCCCCCTTCCTCCCTCGCGGCGCCGAGTGAGAAGATGGCGGCGGCCGGAAGTACAGGTAGGTGTCGTGTGTGTGTGTGTGTGTGTGTGTGTGTGTGTGTGACACTGCCCCCCCTCCTGTCCACTGCCCCCCCTCCTGTCCACTGCCCCCCCTCCTGTCCACTGCCCCCCTCCTGTCCACTGCCCCGCCTCCTGTCCACTGCCCCCCCTCCTCCTGTCCACTGCCCCCCCCCCCCTCCTGTCCACTGCCCCCCCCCCTCCTGTCCACAGCCCCCCCCTCCTGTCCACAGCCCCCCCCCCCTCCTGTCCACAGCCCCACCCCTCCTGTCCACTGCCCCCCCTCTCCTGTCCACTGCCCCCCCTCTCCTGTCCACTGCCCCCCTCTCCTGTCCACTGCCCCCCCTCTCCTGTCCACTGCCCCCCCCTCTCCTGTCCACTGCCCCCCCTCTCCTGTCCACTGCCCCCCCTCTCCTGTCCACTGCCCCCCCTCTCCTGTCCACTGCCCCCCCTCTCCTGTCCACTGCCCCCCCCCTCCTGTCCACTGCACCCCCCCTCCTGTCCACTGTCCACTGCCCCCCCCCTCCTGTCCACTGTCCACCCCCTCCTGTCCACTGTCCACTGCCCCCCCCTCCTGTCCACTGCCCCCCCTCCTGTCCACTGCCCCCCCTACTGTCCACTGCCCCCCCCTCCTGTCCACTGCCCCCCCCTCCTGTCCACTGCCCCCCCCCCCTCCTGTCCCACTGCCCCCCCCCCCTCCTGTCCACTGCCCCCCCCTCCTGTCCACTGCATCCCCCTCCTGTCCACTGCCCCCCCCTCCTGTCCACTGCCCCCCCCTCCTGTCCACTGCCCCCCCTCCTGTCCACTGCCCCCCCCTCCTGTCCACTGCCCCCCCTCCTGTCCCACTGCATCCCCCTCCTGTCCACTGCCCCCCCCCTCCTGTCCACTGCCCCCCCTTCCTGTCCCACTGCCCCCCCTTCCTGTCCACTGTCCCCCCTTCCCCCTTCCCACCGCCTCCCCTCCCCCTTCCCACCGCCTCCCCTCCCCCTTCCCACCGCCTCCCCTCCCCCTTCCCACCACCTCCCCCCCCCTTCCCACCGCCTCCCCCCCCTTCCCACCGCCTCCCCTCCCCCCTTCCCACCGCCCCCCCCCTTCCCACCGCCCCCCCCCCACCACCCCCCCACTGCCCCCCCCCTTCCCCACCGCCCCCCCCTTCCCACTGCCCCCCCTTCCCACCGCCCCTTCCCACCGCCCCCCCCCTTCCCACCGCCCCCCCCCTTCCCACCGCCCCTTCCCACCGCCCCTTCCCACCGCCTCCCTTCCCACCGCCTCCCTTCCCACCGCCTCCCTTCCCACCGCCTCCCCACCCCCTTCCCACCGCCTCCCCACCCCTTCCCACCGCCTCCCCCCCCTTCCCACCGCCTCCCCCCTCCTTCCCACCGCCTCCCCCCTCCTTCCCACCGCCTCCCCCCCCCCCTTCCCACCGCCTCCCCCCCCCCTTCCCACCGCCTCCCCCCCCTTCCCACCGCCTCCCCCCCTTCCCCCTCCGCTCCCCTTTCCCCCCCCTCCGCTCCCCTTTCCCCCCCTCCGCTCCCCTTTCCCCCCCCTCCGCTCCCCTTTCCCCCCCCTCCGCTCCCCTTTCCCCCCCTCCGCTCCCTTTCCCCCCCTCCGCTCCCCTTTCCCCCCCCTCCGCTCCCTTTTCCCCCCCCTCCGCTCCCCTTTCCCCCCCCTCCGCTCCCCTCCACCCTCCCCTCCGCTCCCTCCACCCCCCCCCTCCCCTCCCCTCCACCCCTGCACCCCCCCTCCCCTCCACCCCCCTCCCCTCCCACCCCCTCCCACCCCTTCCCCCCTCCTCTAACCCTCCCCCCCCCGCTCCTCTAACCCTTCCCCCCCCGCTCCTCTAACCCTTCCTCCCCCGCTCCTCTAACCCTTCCCCCCTCCTCTAACCCTTCCCCCCTCCTCCACCCCTTGCCCCCTCCTCCACCCCTTGCCCCCCTCCTCCACCCCCTCATCCCCTTCCCGCCGCCCTTCGCCTTCCTGCCCGCCTTACCGCCTCCCACCCCCGCCTCTGCCTTTCACCCGCCCTTACTCCAGCCGCCTCTGCCTTTCACCCACCGCCTCACAGCCGCTGCACGCACTCAACAGACACCCGCCACACTCGACACATACCTGCCGCCACACACACCTGCTGCCTCCCGCCCCTACGCACCGACATCACTGTCCCACCGCCTCACACCCTAGCAGGACCCCCACGCACAGACAGCACTCACAACCCACGCGCCACCCGCCGCCTCACACCCTAGCAGGACCCCCACTCACAGACAGCACTCACAACCCACGCGCCACCCGCCGCCTCACACCCTAGCAGGACCCCCACTCACAGACAGCACTCACAACCCACGCGCCACCCGCCGCCTCAAACACTATCAGGATCCACACTCACAGACAGCACTCACAACCCACGCACCACCCGCCGCCTCACACCCTAGCAGGACCCCCACTCGCAGACAGCACTCACAACCCACGCGCCACCCGCCGCCTCACACCCTAGCAGGACACACGCCTCACATTTTTACATCACTTATGGCACCAAAATATACATTGTACTGTGGTGTGGTTACAATAAACCATTTTTATACAACATCGTATTACATTTTCTTCCATCTTTCTTTTCAATATTATTATCCAACCTTTACAACAAATACTCACCTATTGTTCCACAATTTATAAATAATACTACCTATTACGCATTTACATCCCGGGCAACGCCGGGTCTCTCAGCTAGTATGTATATAAAAAAAGTAAGTGTTTGATATGTATGTATTAAGGCTGATTGTATAATGGGCATGACTGACAGCCGCCTAGACCAATTATATGTGTGGCAGAGGATAGCATTGTGGCCGCAGTAGTCCATTGAAGAGGGACTTTTTGGCGATTTCATCCGCGCCCAGGAGTACATTTTCGGCAGCAGGCTGATCGACGGCTCCAGGAGAATCAGCAAGTCGCACGGAACGACGCACTTCCGGTTTTAGGACTGTGGAGCTTCCTGGATACCACGTGTTCGACGGAGCTGCAGCCGGTCAAAATTCTACCTGGAAAAACCCCGCTCATGGTCTGTGGCAGTGCTGTAAGTAGGACTCCGGTTTTTACCAACCGGATCCCACGCCTGCTATTTTATTGTGTTTAATAAATCTATTCTTAGTATCAGCCAGCCTTATATGTTTTATGTTATGTGTTTTGTGTAATGTTAGTCTTGTTTGGTGTATATCATATCATTGCATATCTGCACTATAATGTGTTTTTCTTGTTTCTCTTCTCTCTGCATATGTTGATGGAGTTCACACAGTGAAAATACAGCTGAAAACTACATTTACAGCTACCATCCGTGTGAGAACATTCCCATATTGGACAATCTTTTTCCACCATTGGACTATAGTGGCGCCGGTCTGTATTGTATACAAGTGTATTTTAGCCAACTCATTAACAAATTACTACATTAGCGCACTAGCAGCACTAAAATAGTATATCAGTCTGGAAGACTGGGGCAAGAAGAGGGCATGAGAATAACATGATTTCTTTGAATAAGTTGGTTCTGATTTTTTCATTACAGAATCCCCCAGTTTTATACACAATCCCTTATTATTAATGTAGCACTGTCCCCCTCCACCCCCCAAGTAGAAGATGCACAGCTTCAGCTACCTGTGTGTGGTGCGGATACCTTTTAGGATCAGGAGAGCCGAGTTGGATCTGCGGTGGTATGGAGAGCAGGACAGGCTCAGGTTCTTTCTCTGTAGTTCTTTCTCATGGTGGTTAGCGCCTCCAGCTGTAGTGGGCCCCAGTGTGTCCAGAGATCAGCCCCCACTATTGCATTCGTCTCCCTCCTGGCAAGGACTGATACTTAGACAGGAGTGTAATAACAAGTGTCTTTATTGCATGGCATGCACCCACTGCATATCTTCCTCACAGCGATGCAGTCTCAGAGGTCCCATGCCTCTGGATGGTGATGGCCCCTGATCTTACAGGGCCTCTATGGCTGAATCAGATGTTACCCCAGCCCAAAGGCTGGGGGTGAGCACGCTCATCCCACCATGGGAGAGACTGCTCTCTCTTCCACCTCCAGAGCAGGACTGAGTACATTTGCAACTCCCTCCTAAGAGGAACCAGGAGGGGCGGGCTCATGGTCTATACCTATACCAGATAGGCTTACACAGGCCATGAGTCACCACCTCATTTCTGTCACTCATAATAGGGGCATGAGGGGGTCAAAAAATCCACAGATTAACCTGTCATAGTCTAGACTACTAGGAGTTACATGACAGTGATGAGAGATAGGTCAGAAGATACAGACCATGTTACATTAGGAAATAAAAAATGATGATCCAGGGCACATACGGATTTCCAAAAGGAATTTTTTATTATCATAACAGCACCAATGTACGTTGTTTCGTCCGTCTAAGAGGACTTTTTCAAGTGACAGTCACTTGAAAAAGTCCTATTAGAAGGACGAAACTTCGTACATTGGTGCTGTTATGATACATTAAAATTCCTTTTGGAAATCCGTTTGTGCCCTTTATCATAATTTTTTCTACGTATGCAGGATTCTCAGGCAGATTTCCCAGAACCAGGAGAACCGGTCTTTGCAAGTATTTTATTATATACTATTGGTGTGCAGCTTTGCTACTCATTGTTCTACATTAGGAAATAAGACATATCTAAAACCGTAAGGTATTAAAAGGCAAATAGACCTCTGACAATAAATACAGAAATATTTATCTTTGTATATTTACTTTTGTTTCCTGCAGCAATAATTTATCCTGCAAAACAGATCCTGAGCCTGTAAACAGTGAGCTTCACGTGTTTAATATAAATAAGCCCTATTTACCTATAGACATTATATTAATATCTGAAATACCCCTGTTACAGTCAGGTGAGGACTAGTTGCTGAAGATTAATGCTATCTCAGAATTACTGATACGGTGAGTACTATATTGTATTGTATTTATTTGTATAGCACCAGTAATATAATGTACAGTACATAGCACTTCACAGTAGTAATACACGTAGTAATCATATAAATAACAAATAATAGAAATACTATATGAATATATGCTGCTCATGTAGTAATAATGTATAGCTGGTAATAGAGGTGTCTCAGCGGGTATTACCCAGTACCTCTGTCCCAGTGGATGTCCCAAGGACAGCTGTTCTGCATAACAGGTCATTCTCCCGCACACAGCTGCTCCAGGGGACACACTGTTCCAATCTGAATAAGGGGGAATATCTTTATTGGGGAATTGATGTCTCTTCTTTTTGTGTACAAACAAACACACAACAAGAGATAGTGAGAAAGAAGATAACAGGACAAACTCCTTTAATAAGCAGCCTTAATGCAATCTTGTTATACTGTATCTGATACCCACGTCCTGCTTATATTTAATGCTTCACTGTTAACATACAGTTGTACCCAGCTTTACCTTACTTACTGATATCACCGAATATTATGTTACTATGCAGAATATCATAGGATTGAATGGCAGTGATAACGCAGAATATTACAACATATATAAGCATAGCATGGCAGAGGTTAAAATAATCCTCGCTCCCCATCTGTACATGTATCAAGATCATCATGAAGAAAAAATCTTTTTAAACTATTTTGACATTACAGAATATTTGAGAATGGCATAAAATCACTGACATTTAATGATTAGGAGTAATGTGGTGGCTATTTCTGAACTGATCAGAGCAGCCACTGGGCCAGTGAGGCTGTGTTAGTATAACACGTACACTACATTTCCCAGTGGGGCATTTTGGCCCCTTGCATCTACTGATCCAGCTGCCTTTTCTGGTTTGTTTTTTCAAAGTGACAAAGAGATTACTGTTGGGTTATCCACATTGTCAAAGAGCAGCTAAATTCCACTCAATCCGTACAACGGATTGCCCAGCCACGCAAGCAGGAGACTATCAGAGATCAGTGTCCAACAAGTTTCTCTATCAATATGTTCTCCTTTATCCTGTATATCGTCGTGTTCTTGGCTCTAACTGCCACAGGTAATAATGCTTCTTCCTACTACTGTATAATAACGTATTAACTGCAAATCAAGAGATTATATATATATATATATATATATAAAAACGAAAACGAATAGACAATACCGTTCTGTGGCTAATGAAATGCTTTTATTTGTGCGTGCTTTCGAGATAAACTGATCTTGTCTTCCAGCGATGTTACAATGGATAAAGCAAGAGAGGTTTAACTTAAAAACAGTGCATCCTGGAATGTATCTGTGACTGAAACCTATCCCTCCCCCCTTGTGCAGTACAGTATGTGATTTATGACTTGAGGTGTTTTATATATATATATATATATTTTCCAAAGATGTTAGAAGTTAGATGAAGTATAGTCTCTTATGACGAAACCTATTGTCCATAATTGCCGTGGAAAAAGTTCATATTCGTGTCATGTGAATACTTAATATTGTACTGAGGAGTTAGCTCAAGTATTTCAGGTAGGACACTCACCCCAATGAGGTCCATGGCCGCTCACCCCAGTAGGTGTGAGCTGGGGAGGGGGATATGTGACATAGTCCAAAGATGTTAGGCAGCTTTCTGCCCTATTTTAGGTCAGAAAGTGCAGGAATAGTTAAAAATGATCCGTTCCACAGCTTCCCATTAACACAGGCAGCTGGATGGAAAATCCAGACCACAGATTACAATGGCTCTAGTTCTCCCTCACCTGCTCTTCTAATCACATGCACAGGTATTTAGAGCAGAGAGGTTTTGCATTTCACTCTCTCTCCTTAGAGCCTGGAGGCTGGGGGTATCGCTGCTTCCCGGAATCCAGTTCGGGGTGGACGGCCCCTCCAAGTATCACAGTACCAGAGGATTTGCCTGGACACTTGGGACCGTGTTCCCACCACGAACAGATAAGACAAAACAAAACAAATGTTTATTGCTGTTGCTAAAAGACTGTGCTGTATCTAGTGACCCTAAATGAGAGGGCATTGTTTTAAGCTGGGGAACCAGGTTAGTTGGCCAGTTAGTTCGCAGTCTGAGGCTGATTTTGATGTGTAGTTAGTTCCCTGAAAGGGATAGGATTTCTTTATATGATTTGGTTTTTATTTCTTAAAAGTGACACTGTGTGAAATGCTATGACACTGATATAAGTGAACTGCTGAATGAAAATGTCTGAGTACCTCCTGCCTACACATGTTAAAGCTGCAGTACCTTACTTGGATGAAAATAAAGCAGGCAGAAGCCTGAGTTAAGCAACGTAATACTTTGCATGTTCCTGTTTGTTGTATAAATAACCCTAGAAGACTGTGTCGGGAACAACCCAGACAGACGTCAGCGCTACAAAAGAGGGGCGTTTGTCACAATATATATATATATGTGTGTGTGTGTGTGTGTGTGTGTGTGTGTGTGTGTATATATATATATACACCTCAAGTCATAAATCGCATACTGCACAGGGGGGAGGGGGGATATATAAGACTGAAATAATGTTTGAGTGTGTATTTGTGCCCCCTGTGATTGGCCGGCGGACGGGCACAGCTCATTGGCCTGCGTGCCAGGCAGTGAGGAGAGACACACACATGCACATTCACAGTCTCCTCACACCGCGTGCGCCTCTGACCATCACCGCACACCGTGAGCAGCCTCCTCTGCTCACACCACCCTCACCACGTCGCACTTACCTCAAACCCGCCAACACACATACACACCACAGCTATCACAGCCACCACCCTCCACCCTGTCAGCAGCGCCTCACCTCTCCACTCACCGCCGACACAGCTCCACGTGGGGAGGAGAGGGGGCAAACCACCGCCGACTGCCGCCTCTGCCCCACCACCCCCTACCCTCTCTTAGCAGCATCTCATCTCCCCACCAGCCACTGACACTAGCGTGCAACACCAGTCCGCAGGTGGGTGGGGGGGGAAGGGAGTCGGGAGAGAGTGGGGGAAGACCACACATAAATACATACTGTCTGAAACACACACTGACTGACTGACACACACTGACTGACTGACTGACACACACACACTGACTGACTGACTGACACACACACAAACTGACTGACTGACACACACACACTGACTGACTGACACACACACACTGACACACACTGACTGACACACACACACTGACTGACACACACACTGACTGACTGACACTCACTGACTGACTGACACACACTGACTGACACACACACTGACTGACTGACACACACTAACTGACTGACACACAAACACACTGACTGACTGACACACACACTGACTGACACACACACTGACTGACTGACACACACACTGACTGACACACACACTGACTGACACACACACTGACTGACACACACTGACTGACTGACACACACACACACACTGACTGACACACACACACACACACACACACACACACTGACTGACACACACACACACTCCCCCCCTCAGTCAGCTCAGCTGCCAAACACATGGGGAAAACGGAGCTGTGAACGGGAAGGGGGAGAACGGAGTTGTGAACAGGGGGGGCAGGGATGGAGCTGTGAACGGGGGGGTGGGGAAACGGAGCTGTGAACGGGGGGGAAAACAAAGCTGTGAACCGGGGGGGAAACAAAGCTGTGAACGGGGGGGGGGGAGGGAGAACGAAGCGTTGAAGGGGTGTGGGGGAGCGCAGCTCTGAACAGGGGGGCAGAGCTGTGAAGGAGGGGAAGGGAGTGGAGAGAGAGGGAGGGGGAGCGAGAACATTACATCCCGGGCAACGCCAGGTATATCAGCTAATATATATATATATATTATTATATATACTGTATCACAATATCACAGATAATGTTACATCTGAAATCACTAGATACAATTAAACATTGTAACAATAGAAATAATAAGGTCATTGTTGGATTTTTGGATGTAAATAATACTTTACATAGCCAAATACTCACTATTTTCATCTTCCAGCTCATGGCAGCAGGTGCCTTAAGTGCCTCAACCGCAATGGTGACACGTGTGAAGGAGAGTCCGTGTCCTGCAAGGGGGAGTCACAATGCGTTGTGACTTCCGAATATAGCATTACAGGTAAGTGCAATTCTGTAATTTTGAATGGTCCTGTGCTAGGGGAACGGGAGTTGTAGTTTTAGGTCATATGTTGCAGTCTTTTCTCTATCATAACCTCTCCAAAGCATAAACACCAACTGTAACTTATCTATATCTACATAATTGAAAACGTTGTATGTTTGCTGTTCTTACGGGCAATCTGATTGGTCTGTTGGTCTGTCACTCAGCCTCTGGCCAATCAGATTGGTCCGTGGCCCGGCCCCGCCCCCCATTGACTTGCTTGCATTTGTGGCCTTGCCCGGCCGCTCGCCTCTTCTCCTCCTCGCCTCGCGGCCTGCTGCTCGGCCTCTCTCCTCTTCTACTCCTCCCCTGTGTTCTCTGTGTCCCTCTCCCCCGTGTCCCTCTCCCCCCGTGTCCCTCTCCTCCCATATCCTCTGTGTCCCTCTCCCCCCATATTCTCTGTGTCCCTCTCCCCCCATGTTCTGTGTCCCTCTCCCCCTGTGTTCTCTTTGTCCATGTCTCCTGCTGAGTCCACCTGCCCCCGGGTATCACCCCCACCTGTCCCCCCCCCCGGGTTTCGACCCCACCTACCCCCCGGGTGTCACCCCCCCCCCCACTTCCCCCTGTGTCGGTGTTCCCCTGCCCCACCTTTCCCCGGTGCCCCCCTCTCACCTGCGCGTTGAACGTGTGCTCCAAGTCACCCAGCAGCCAGGCGGTGCGCGCACACTGTGCCTCTAGCCTGCGGCTGCTCCCACTCTTCGGGTGTCTCAGCATCCTCCTGATGCCGGCTCAGTGCCCTCCCGACGCTGGCTCGCGCCCGCTCTGGGTCGCCGTGCGCCCAGCGGCCTGCGCTGCATGGTCCACCCCCCACGCCCGGGACTGACCGGTTGGAGCGCCCGGACAGGAGAGAGGTGCCTTCTGGACCGGTGGGAGCTCAGAGACTGGTTGGAGGTGGCTGGTGTTCACCGGTTTGCGGCATCCTCACTGCAGTTGTTGTTGGTGCCCGAGGACATTTGTGTGTGTGTGTGTGTGTTTGTATCTGTGTTTGTGTCACTGTGTTTGTGAGTGTGTGACACTGTGTGTGTGTGTGTGTGTGTGTGTGTGTGTGTGTGTGTGTGTGACACTGTGTGTGTGACACTGTGTGTGTGTGACACTGTGTGTGTGTGACACTGTGTGTGTGTGTGTTTGACACTGTGTGTGTGTGACACTGTGTGCGTGAGTGTGTGACACTGTGTGTGTGTGTGACACTGTATGTGTGTGTGACATTGTGTGTGTGTGTGTGACATTGTGTATATGTGTGTGACACTGTGTGTGTGTGACACTTTGTGTGTGTGTGTGTGTGTGTGTGTGTGTGTGTGTGTGTGTGACACTGTGTGTGTGACACTGTGTGTGTGTGACACTGTGTGTGTGTGACACTGTGTGTGTGTGACACTGTGTGTGTGTGTGTTTGACACTGTGTGTGTGTGACACTGTGTGCGTGAGTGTGTGACACTGTGTGTATGTGTGTGTGACATTGTGTGTGTGTGTGTGTGACACTGTGTATATGTGTGTGACACTGTGTGTGTGTGTAACAAAAGAAGGGTAACCGGCGCCAAATGAGTTAAATTCAAACCAATTGGGGTGTAAAAGTCCAAAGGAAGTCCTTGGGATGATGGGATGTGATGATTCTCGCCTCGAACGAAATATATGTGGAAGAAAGAAAAAACAAACAGATAATGGTGCAGTAAATTAACACTGGGGGGGTGAGTGGACACTGACAACACAGGACACACAAGACAAACAAACACTAAACACTAGCACGGCCTTAATATTAAAAGAAAAGCAATTTATTTGGGGTGTGGAGGGTGCATAACCGCATCCGGAGGGGTAAAATTACAACCCTACTCACAAGATGCTGGCAGGGTAAAGGCAGCGAGCTGGATGCATACAGCTGGGCTCACAAAGATGGCGACCGGAGCACTCTGATCAGCGTCCACACGTGACCGGAATGGGAGGCAAGTCGCTCAAATGACGGGGTCTCTAGGCGGACGTGACGTCACCTCCGCTGTGGTCCCACCTTAGGCACGCTCTCTCCAGTCCTCCTCAGCAACCGTGGTCCCGCAAAACGGTTTAGGCACTTGGAAACTGCAGATTTCTCCTCTTGGGACTGCAGATATCCACCACAGTAAAAACACTTCTAAAACACGAAACTTCCCGACCGGTTTCGTACGCATGCGCGTACTTCTTCAAGGGATGTTGCTGAGGAGGACTGGAGAGAGCGTGCCTAAGGTGGGACCACAGCGGAGGTGACGTCACGTCCGCCTAGAGACCCCGTCATTTGAGCGACTTGCCTCCCATTCCGGTCACGTGTGGACGCTGATCAGAGTGCTCCGGTCGCCATCTTTGTGAGCCCAGCTGTATGCATCCAGCTCGCTGCCTTTACCCTGCCAGCATCTTGTGAGTAGGGTTGTAATTTTACCCCTCCGGATGCGGTTATGCACCCTCCACACCCCAAATAAATTGCTTTTCTTTTAATATTAAGGCCGTGCTAGTGTTTAGTGTTTGTTTGTCTTGTGTGTCCTGTGTTGTCAGTGTCCACTCACCCCCCCAGTGTTAATTTACTGCACCATTATCTGTTTGTTTTTTCTTTCTTCCACATATATTTCGTTCGAGGCGAGAATCATCACATCCCATCATCCCAAGGACTTCCTTTGGACTTTTACACCCCAATTGGTTTGAATTTAACTCATTTGGCGCCGGTTACCCTTCTTTTGTTATGTCATTCTGACTGGTTGTACCACCAGTCATTCACCTGGCTGCCTGTGTCACTTAATATTATTTAATTCATATTATTTTATTTAATTTACATTATTAGCGCTGTCTGCACCTAATCTTTTTTTCACTGTGTGTGTGTGTGACACTTTGTGTGTGACACTGTGTGACACTGTGTGCGTGTGTCTCACTGTGTGGCACTGTGTCCTGCATGGAAGGGGGGACCGGAGCTGCGCAGGGGGGACACAGACGGAGCTGTACAGGGGGGGACATGGCTGGAGCTGGGCAGGGGGGGGGAGGACCGGAGCTGCGCGGGGTGCGGGGAGGTGGAAAGAGAGGGGGGAGTGGAGAGGGACGAGGGGAGCGCGGTGGGGAGGGAGACGGGGGGGGGGGGGGGGGGTGAGAGGAGGGAGCGGGAGGTTTTGGTCCAGGGCAGCGCCGGGTCTCTCAGCTAGTTGTATATACAGGTGAACTTAAAACTCTTCAATTTGCTTGTATTATTTCATCTTTAGAAAAATGCAGCACATATGTAGTTGGGTTAATCTATATTATTCTGCAGATGATCACGCGTGAGAGGATTTCTCACATGTAGATGTTTTTGATTTACATATGGTGGAATCGTTGAGTTTGTAGATCATTTGGAGATAATTTTCCAATGCTGTGAATGTGGAGCCCAGATCTCTTTGGATATTAATATAGGACATTAACCTCTCATTTCCTAAATTATTCTCACAGGTGGAAAAGTATCACATTCAATTGCTAAGGGTTGTGCTGAAGAAATACTGTGTGGCTCTACAATCGATGTAAATAACGGCATGATACGTATACGTGAGAACTTCAAGTGCTGCTCTGGGGATAACTGCAACACCTATAACTATTACAGTAAGTATACTGACAATTAAGATAAATGTAATAAAAAATCCAATTGAATTACAAACGTGTAGGAAAAAAGACTATAAAACTACTGCACTCAATATTAAATCAAAATTATGATAAAGTTATTATACAAGCAAAATTCTTTATGTTTAAAATGTATTACTTCTAAGTTTCATATATGTAACGGTTAGACACCCACCCAATCTCACATTGGCCCCTGTGGTCTACTGGCCCCATTACATGTCTGTGTATGTTGTGGTGCACATGCTGGCTTACAGGACTCCTGAGTCTCCCGCTGGGTGTTAGTGGGGATATCAGCATGACAGGCGTCTGAGGTAGTGTCTCTGAGTCTTACTCACATTCGATGAAGCGCCTCAACCCCATCAGGATCTCTACGGCCGCAGGGGTATGTATCTGATGGGGACCTCCTCTGTGGTACCTCCTTCTGCAGAATGACTCCACACTCACACCGAAGGGATGTAGTGAACAAAGGCATCTTTATTGTCATCTGATTAGGCAGACTGCCCCTCATCGCGGTGGTGCTAAGCTGCTCATTTTGTTGAGGTTCCCTTCCCTTCCGAAGGTTCCTCCTCTCCCAATAGAGTTGGTTCACCTCTCCCCTAAGGGAGATCACCATCTGTGTCAGGTCCCTGAACACAGTGTGCAGTCAGCTTGCACTTGAACCTGACAGCTTGAACTACTGCAGACACTCCTTGTTAACACTAGGCTTCAACCTAGACTCAACCCCTAACTTTAGGCAGTTCTGTGTCTTATATAGACTCAGAAAATATCCACACCTCTTGTGTCACTAACAGTGGACACAGAGCATGTTACCACTCCCCTTGTGTACATATGACACCTCACCAGGGTGTGAGGGCAAACCTCCATGATTGTTGCTGGCAACCCTGCATACTTACCAGGTTTACTGCCAGCATGAGAAAGAGATGTACACCATTTTTACACATGGCTACATATAAAATATACAAAGGCATCCTCATTAACATATAAAAACAAATACATATTTCAAACAAAGTATCCCTTTACAAAGAGTTGTGAACCAATGATCCAGTATACAGCTATTGTTATAATGCTTTATTAGTCATACAGTATAACCTGCAGATGAATGATTAGCCTAGGAAATTTATACCACTGTTTGGAAATGCTGAGGCGGAAATACAGGTATCTCACAGTTTGAGCAAATTGAAGCGCATATGTTGTAACTTGCAACAGATGCAGTGGCTCTTATTTCAACAAATCACGCGGTGTATACCTCGGAATACCCATGTGATGGCGCGGGATTACTTCCAACCGTACCGCGTTAAGACGTGAGTGCAGGCGAGGGCAGAAATTGTTTTCAAAGCGTCAGGGGAGTTCGTCTCGAAGTCATAGAATAGAAAAACATATCATAGTGCAAAAATGTTTGAACAGTGAAAAAGGTGAAAATTCATCCAAAATGACTACTCACATTTTAAGTAATCAAATTAGACAGTCATCCAACTTAAGGGGTGGATGCGCCCTATGTGTGAACAGCAGCCACCAATCACAACCTCCAAAGGAGAAAAAAGAGAGACCATATAGTGTAGAGGTAAAACAATTGTAATATCAAAACATGATTCAAGGCTTACACTTCATACGGTCGATGTGGGCACTCATAGGTAGCGGTTGACAGATATCCCTGGGGTTCGCGATTCCTCTGGGTACTCGGTCACCTCCGCTCTGTGTTTCCAGAGAGAGCGGAGGTGACCGAGTACCCAGAGGAATCGCGAACCCCAGGGATATCTGTCAACCGCTACCTATGAGTGCCCACATCGACCGTATGAAGTGTAAGCCTTGAATCATGTTTTGATATTACAATTGTTTTACCTCTACACTATATGGTCTCTCTTTTTTCTCCTTTGGAGGTTGTGATTGGTGGCTGCTGTTCACACATAGGGCGCATCCACCCCTTAAGTTGGATGACTGTCTAATTTGATTACTTAAAATGTGAGTAGTCATTTTGGATGAATTTTCACCTTTTTCACTGTTCAAACATTTTTGCACTATGATATGTTTTTCTATTCTATGACTTCGAGACGAACTCCCCTGACGCTTTGAAAACTATCCACGAGAAGACAAGTGAAACAGTCTTTTTTCAAGGGTTGTAGTTTATTTTGAGGATTTTTTCACCTTATATATACACTTTAAATAGGCACGTGCACTATCACTGTTTTTTTGCATTGTCACTGATTGTATTAATCACAATATCGCTGTCACAATTGTGGTCGTTATTATTATATTTTGGGTTTGTTTTGAGCGCTATTGTTATTGTTGTCCTCACACTTTGAGTGCAGAAATGGGCATTTTAGTGTTCTGGCTTTTAAACACCTGAAATTGACACAGTCGCACAGTACTGTACACATTACAATTCATTCATAGCATTGCATTTAATTGCACACAATACAT
The DNA here is from genome assembly GCF_040206685.1 of Ascaphus truei. Lineage (NCBI taxonomy): Eukaryota > Metazoa > Chordata > Amphibia > Anura > Ascaphidae > Ascaphus > Ascaphus truei. The sequence continues at coordinate 133,305,690 of NC_134488.1, forward strand.
GAAATTCAAACAAAGCAACCGCGATAAATACGTGTGCCTGGGGCGATTGGCTGCGTTCATGCTGCGTGGAGTACAGCAGCGCACACCACAACAGCGCTGTGATTTGTTTCAATAACGGCCGCTGGATCTCTATATATTTACCCAAGATGGTGTCTGTGAAACCTTGTGCTCTTGATTTACGGGGAATTGAAGTGAGAGGGAATCGTAATACATTTTTAAACGGTCCTTTCAGAGATCTACGTAAATATGAAGAGAGATATTCAGATCCAAAGACAAACTTACTGCTCATAATATTATGTTTATTTGTATGTATACTGCTCAATCGTCAAGTGTTAATAATCTTTCCATACAATTAAAGTATTTATAAAATAACATTAACCCCTTATAAAATCATAACTTATTTCTGCAGTTTACTACACATTCTTAGAATATATTCATATGAAATAAGAAAGCTAATGTCCCTCATACCTGACAGATTTGTGAGCACAGTTTGAATGTAGGAAAGTGATGCACAGAGGCGCAGAATGTGATACATCTCATTATAATCTGTGCACCATGTAACTCCCCCAACTCCCCCTATTGACTCTCCCCAAGGAGCAAGCTGGGGCAGAGACGCATAATGTGATACATCTCATTATAATCTGTGCACCATTTAACTCCCCCCAACTCCTCCTACTGACTCTCCCCAAGGTGCATGCTGGGGCAGAGACGCAGAATGTGATACATCTCATTATAATCTGTGCACCATGTAACTCTCTCCAACTCCTCCTTCTGACTCTCCCCAAGGTGCAAGCTGGGACAGAGACGCAGAATGTGACACATCTCATTATAATCTGTGCACCATTAAACTCCCCCCAACTCCTCCTACTGACTCTCCGCAAGGTGCAAGCTGGGGCAGAGACGCAGAATGTGATACATCTCATTATAATCTGTGCCCCATGTAACTCCCCCCAACTCCTCCTACTGACTCGCCTCAAGGTGCATGCTGGGAAAAACATGCAGAATGTGACACATCTCATTATAATCTGTGCACCATGTAACTCCTCCCAACTCCTCCTCTTGACTCTCCCCAAGGTGCAAGCTGGGAGAGAGACACAGAATGTGATACATCTCATTATAATCTGTGCACTCTTTAACTACTCCCCAACTCCTCCTACTGACTCTCCCCAAATTGCAAGCTGGGGCAGACATGCAGAATGTGATACACCTCATTATAATCTGTGCACCATGTAACTCCCCCCCCCCCCAACTCCTCCTACTGACTCTCCCCAAGGTGCAAGCTGGGAAAGAGACGCAGAATGTGATACATCTCATTATAATCTGTGCACCATATAACTACTCCTCAACTCCTCCTACTGACTCTCCCTAAGGTGCAATCTGGGGCAGAGACGCAGAATGTGATACATCTCATTATAATCTGTGCACCATGTAACTCCCCCCAACTCCTCCTACTGACTCTCCCCAAGGTGCAAGCTGGGACAGAGACGCAGAATGTGATACATCTCATTATAATCTGTGCACCATGTAACTCCCCCCCCCCCAACTCCTCCTACTGACTCTCCCCAAGGTGCAAGCTGGGGCAGAGACGCAGAATGTGAGGCATCTCATTATAATCTGTGCACCATGTAACTCCCCCTAACTCCTCCTACTGACTCTCCCCAAGGTGCAAGCTGGGACAGAGACACACAATGTGATACATCTCATTATAATCTGTGCACCATATAACTCCCCCCAACTCCTCCTACTGACGCTCCCCAAGGTGCAAGCTGGGGCAGAGACGCACAATGTGATACATCTCATTATAATCTGTGCACCATGTAACACCCCCCAACTCCTCCTACTACTCTCCCCAAGGTGCAACCTGGGGCAGAGACGCAGAATGTGATACATCTCATTATAATCTGTGCACCATGTAACTCCTCCCTCACCTCCTTTTGATACTCCTCAAAAAAACTAATTGGGGCACAAGCAAAAAACACAGTGCTCCCAAGTTGTGATCATTTTTTAAAGGTTAAAGATATTCATAGAAGCGATGCAAAACAGACACCGTACAAATTAATGCTGTATATCAAATTGCATGTCCAATAGCATGGAGTAATAAAATGTGCCTTTCAATGCAGCATTTAGTCCATTGGGCTATTTACTCATCTACTGGTTGAAAAAACATCTATTGGAACTTTATACAGTCTCTCCCCCTCTCTCCCTCTCTCCTCTCCCTCTCATCCCCTCTTACCCCCTCTCTCCCTCTCACCCCCTCTTACCCCCTCTTACCCCCTCTCCCCCTCTCTCCTTTTTTTATTGAAAGACTCTTTTTCTTTCTTTCTGGTGACTTTATGAGACTTTCTGTAGGATCTAATACATGTTTGTTCTATTTTATTTATATGTTTTCCCTGTTTTTATATGATGTGCATACTCTCACATAATACATTTTTATATATATATTTATTTATTTATAAAATATTTTACGAGGAAGTAATACATTGAGAGTTACCTCTCGTTTTCAAGTATGTCCTGGGCACAGAGTAAAACAAATAATACATGGTTACAAGTACAGTTACATAAATGAACAGGGTATACATTATATACAAGACATTGCGTGCACAGTTAAAGAAAATAAATATTATGAGCGTATGAAACAGTTACAGACCAGGTTAAAATCTGAGACAGCCTTAGATTTGAAATAATTTAAACTGGTGGTGGATGTGAGAGTCTCTGGTAGGTTGTTCCAGTTTTGGGGTGCACGGTAGGAGAAGGAGGAACGTCCGGATACTTTGTTGAGCCTTGGGACCATGAACAGCCTTTTGGAGTCTGATCTCAGGTGATAAGTGCTGCAAGTGGTAGGGGTAAGAAGCTTGTTCAGGTAGCTGGGTAGCTTGCCCATGAAGAATTTAAAGGCCAGACAGGAAAGGTGAACTTTGCGCCTAGACTCTAGTGTTGACCAATCTAGTTCTTTGAGCATTTCGCAGTGATGTGTGTTGTAGTTGCATTGGAGAACAAAATGACAAATTGAATTGTAGAGGGTGTCAAGTTTGCTAAGGTGGGTTTGAGGTGCCGAGCCATATACTATGTCTCCATAGTCAATAATTGGCATTAGCATCTGCTGTGCGATACGCTTTCTGACCAGGAGACTTAGGGAGGATTTGTTCCTGTAAAGTACCCCTAGTTTGGTGTAGGTCTTGGTTGTCAGGGTATCAATGTGCATCCCGAATGTTAAGTGGGAGTCAAACCATAAGCCCAGGTATTTAAAACTAGTGACAGGTGTTAGGGTGGTGTTAGCGTTGGTTCTAATCAGGAGCTCAGTCACTGGAAGCTTTACAAATTTAGTCTTGGTCCCAAATACCATTGTTACAGTCTTGTCAGTGTTTAAAAACAGTTTGTTTTGAGAAATCCAGTTTTCGAGTCTCAAAAAGTCAGACTGAAGTATGTGTTGAAGGTCAGAGAGGCTATGGCTGTGTGCATATAGGATTGTGTCATCTGCATACATGTGTATTGAGGCTTCCTTACAAGCTGTGGGAAGATCATTAATGAACACTGAGAAGAGTAGGGGCCCCAGAACAGAGCCTTGCGGGACACCACAGGTGATATCCAGGGGGTTGGAGTTAGAGCCTGAGATGGACACATGTTGGGATCTTCCTGATAGGTAGGACTGAAACCAGTTTAAAGCATGCTTCCCTATTCCAGAGCTCTGGAGTTTGTTAAGTAGGATAGCATGATCAACTGTGTCAAAAGCCTTTGCAAAATCTAGGAATACTGCACCAGTGAGTTGTCCCCGTTCCATTCCACACTGGATTTCATTGCAAACTTTTAGCAGGGTAGTTATGGTGGAGTGTTTGGGACGAAACCCAGATTGGAATTGGCTAGGGAAATTTGTTTTGGTATAGAAATCGCTTAGTTGGGAGTAGACACATTTTTCCATGACTTTGGATAGAATTGGGAGAAGTGAGATTGGCCTGTAGTTTGAGACAGTGTTTTTGTCCCCACTTTTGAAGATTGGGACAACTCTGGCAGTTTTCCAGGTCTTAGGGATATGGCCTGCAGACAGGATAGAGTTGACTATGGACGCAATTGGTTTGGCAATGGCTGGGGCACCAAGTCGTAGGAACCTAGATTGTAGTAAGTCGGGTCCACATTGGCTGCTTAGTTTTAGTTTGAGGAGCGCTTGTATAATCTCCTCTTCAGATAATGGGCCAAATTGAAAATTGTGGGCAGTGTTGGGAGGGGGTGGGACTATAGGGGTACTCCCAGGATGAGATTCAGGTTTGTGGTTTGGGCTGCGTTTCGCTAATAAGTTAGTGGCACACCCCACAAAGTAATTATTGAATGCATTTGCAATGTCAGTGGGGTTTGTCAGAGTAATATCCCCCTTAGTGATATTACTTGGTTGTTGATGGTTAGGAGGCTGGAATATATTGTTGATAACCTTCCAGAAGTTAGCTGGGTTTGATGTATTTTGGTGGAGATTGTCAGAGTAATATTGTGCTTTTGCATGCCTTGTTTGCCTTGTGCACATGTTCCTCATGCATCTGTAGTGATTGAGATCCTTGGTAGTGCCAGTTACTTTGTAGCTTTTCCACAAGGCATCCCTGAACTGGTAGAGTGCTATAAAGTCAGGTGTAACCCATGGAAGGTGGGCCCCCCGTACCCTTATTTTGCGTAGTGGAGCATGGGTATCGCAGAGTTTTAAGAACACAGATTGGAAATAGTCGAGCGCAGAATCAGGGTCGGGAATTAAATCGATTCTGTGCCATGGGCAGTTGGTAAGGTCATCCAGAAACTGTTGTGGGTTAAAGTTTTTAAATGTTCTAGTGAGGAGAACTTTAGGGCTTGAATGGGGCGGTTTAATTTTCCTTACACAGTACACTATTGCATGGTCACTGAAAATATCAGGAAGGATGCCAGAGGATTGGATCTGCTGGGGTTTGAGGAGAGAATCCAGTCTAGCAAGGAATGGTTATGCGATTTCAGGTTTATCCGTGTGGGTTGGGAAATGAGTTGCGATAGGTTAAGTGACTTGAGTTGTATCTGGATTTTGTGGTTTTTAGGGTCAAGCCAATTGAAGTTGAAATCCCCAAGAACTAGCTCTTCTCATTCAGAGAGGAAATGGAGCCAAGAAATTGGGTGATATCAGTCAGGGATTGTAGAGGGGCTTGAGGGGGGCGGTAGATGCCAGCAAGCAAGATGGGCATAGAAAAGGGGAGGCAGATTTTGCCAACCAGAATTTCAAAAGAGGGTGGGCTTGGTGGGCAATTTAGCAGTGTAAATTGTAATGTGTCTGCAATATAAAATAACACCCCACCTCCTCTCTGTGACCTATCTCTACTAGAAATGGAGTATCCCTGAATGGCGATATTTGCATCAGGGGTTTCAGGGGATAGCCATGTTTCTGTAAGAACGATGGCTTTGGGTTTATGCATATTTCACCATGCCCTGTAGTAAGCTACATATGTGAGCAAAGTAGCAATCAAAATCCCTTATTCTGTAAGGTTTGGTAGCACGGATGATGTGCTATCGCATTAAAAGCCCCATTAAAGTCAATAGGGCTTTTCATATGATAGCACGCCATATGTGCTACCAGACCTTACAGAATAAGCCCCAAATGGTTTAGCTGGAACACAATGTGGCACTAATTATACATTTCATTCATCCTAGTATACTTATTGTACTTGTCTAGAATTGTTTTGTTTGTGATAGTTAGCACAGATACCTCTCCCCCTCCCCTTTTTATCTTGGCACACTGGTGCAAAAATCATGATACCTTGGTGCAAAGAAGTGTGTAACAGTGTTTCCCCCACCCTCTGGTAGATTGGGGCCATTACAGGGTGTGTGTGGTGCATATACCTGCTGGTAACAGAAGGGCTGAGTCATCCGCCGGTGGTAGTGGGGACACAGGACTAGGCTTCTGGGTTCATACCCCACATATCTCCTTAGCAGTGCAGCGCCTCCATATGCCGCAGGCTCGAGGGAACTGAAGGTGATCTCCCATGGTAGAACGATTACCTCTCACCCGAGTAAGGTCACCCACCAAGCAGGAGGTATAATAACAGAAACGGTTTATTATCTTCACTGTACAGCACAGTAACAAGGCAGGGTTCTGCCCAAGACAGTCTCTCAGCTACGCACTGAGGGATGGTCCCTGGACCTTCACTGTTAAGGTACACACTCACTCTCCCCCGGAGGGAAGAGGACTAGAGAAGGTCCAATATTCAGCCTCTCTAATGCTTTCCTCAAGTGGGGGAAGGAACTAAGGAATTTGGCTGGCAGCTGCCTTTAAGTACACCGGGAGGAGGGCACCAGGTCTGGTCCAGGATTGGACACTCAGGTCTGATGTCATCGCCTCCCCTGTCACTCAAGTGCAATACCAGTGAGTGGGGAAAACCCATGATAACAACTGGCAAGGCCTGCTTGTACCAGGGCTTACTGCCAGGAGAAATAGTAAATTAGTAGCCATAGATGGCATGGCTACATGCTCCCTCTGGTGGAATCCAAACATCCTTGCTTGGGTCTACATTTTCAGGCACCATTCTTTAGAGGCAACCTAAACATCATAACATTTCACATAATTTACATCACATTTAATAAACATGATATATTTCTGTGAACACAGTTATTACGGCTTTATTGGACTACAATCATAAAATGGCTGCCGTACTGAACAAGGGTTCCTCCCAAAATGGAGAACCTTATCAATAGTAGTGCTTAGGATCCAGCTTTCACAGTGATGGAAAACACCCTCTTAGGATGCCGTTCGGACACATACTCCACCCTTTCCGTGTATACTGACCTCCCCACTTTCCATACTCCGACTAAGTAGGCCACCCTTTCTTCCACATTATGAAGGTGCTCCTAATATGATTTATAACATAGGCCTTAACCTTCTTGATCAGCCATGTTACCCTGTTAGCGTCAATCTCCCTCATTATAGGCTCAGGGACAAAAGGGTATTCAAACCCGTGCCAGTTTCTGTATTTCTGAACTAGTGCGAGTTTCTGTATTTCTGAACTATATGCCACTCAGCTAGGCTGATCTTGGTTAAACAGTGACCCTCAGCCTGGTCCCAGAACAACGGTTCTTGAACCAGGGGTTCGTAGTCATCTAGGGCTTCCCTTGTGGGCTGTACTATGCCCAACCTAATCTCCTTCTCCCTACGTCTCATGGCCACCACTGTCTCCTCTGGAGTGAAATCTCCTTCCACCCACCAATGGTCTACACATTCTCTATGTCTAATAAGAATCTGGTTTGATCTACATGCGGCACATATCCCCGAAACCTAGGGTGCCACAGGTTAAGGATGCAGCTGGCGCCACTAAAGAAGACCCTTTGTGTGATGTGGTGCATGAGAACCCTGATACATTGGATACTATGGACAATGCTTTTTTACTTCCCCCAGACGTGACACTTTCCGCCGTATCATACCCTCTATCATACTCATTTTCCCTCTCCTGATAGTCTTTGGAATGTTTGTAAGACTTGGCCGCCCTCGTACTCTTTCTTAGAGAAAATTAGTCCTGGTAAGCAAGATCTGCTTCACCCGGTGGAACACCACCCTCGGCCTGGTGGTTGGGTTCCTCATCGGAAGGTCTCTTAGAGGTCGTGGTAAAAGGGAACCGACAACGTACCTGGGGAGTAGCGGCCAGGGCCACAGGGTAAGGGGCCTTGAATGCACCAGAGTCCCAAGTGTTTAGTTTACCTGGACCCGGCACAAGTGTGATGCGAACTACATGCGGGACAGGGGTCTGCGCGGGCTTGCGGTCCCTTAAATAGTCTCGGTACTGGACCAAGAAAGCAGGGGTTGAGATATCCGGACACCGGAGGTTTAGCTTCCTTATTGCCCAATTCCGCTGCCTCTTTCTGGCGGGCCATGCGTTCATAAATGGACCGAATAAAGGCAGTTCTCTTTATTGGGGTTACAGTAGTACTCACCGGAGCAGGAATCAAAGTCTTCTCCTCCGCCCCAGCGGGTGCTAATGGCTCGACATCATCTCCGGCAGGTCTCGCGGGATCCAGGTACAAATTCAGATTCTGCACCGGAAGGGCGTTGACATCCGGTTTTGGCGTAGGGGTGCTGTCTTTGTCTTGGCCGTGTTCCACCGCGGGGATGGCAGCACCGGAAGGTACCTCCATCTGTAATGGAGAATCTCTGGGTGGGCTTCAGGACACCTCCTCAAAGGGTAGGCTCATCCGCCTCTCAGGTCTCACGATCGCGGCCATCAGCAATGGACCTCGTCTCTCGGAGCCACTGGAATTACTCTATTCCTCAGCCGCATTGGTTGGCATACTCGACAGCGGTCGAAACACCACTGAAGATCTATGACTACTGGTACAGGAAGAGTAGGGACACCGGGGGAAAAGCACCAGATAATTTCCGAGTCATCTGGGGCAATCAGCAGAGCCGTTCCTGGCTCCTGTGCCTCCGAGGACAACAGTGACTCATCACCTCAGGCAGTCATCTTACCCGGCATCTCGTGGGTTGGTTACGGTTCACCGGCCGTCTCGGGTTCCTCTGCAGGGACCAGGTCTGGACTGGAACAATATCAGACATTTTGGTAGTCAACGGGATACTCGGATTCCCTTGGGCCTCGTCTAGGGCACACGGGCCCTCTGAAACCTAATACTGCTACGGTCATGAAGAGGTTAACCCCTCCCGCTGCCCCTCGCAATGCCAAAACAATCACCGTTGTGGCTAATACCCCCTTCACCCACCCCCGCTACCCACAATAAAAAATAATCACAAACAGCAGCCCCACACTAAATAAATAAATATATCTAAATAAATAAATAAATATCGCTATATAAATAAATAAATAAATAAATATATATATATATATATATATATATATATATATATATATATATATATATATATATATATATAACCCAACAACCCCAACATACACATATATGCACATCAATGATACTGTAGGCCGGCGGGGGCCCTCTGTTGTTACCCGTAGGCCTACAGTACCAATTATGTGCCCCCCCAAATTAATGTCTAAACACATACATACTTATAAAGAAATAACCCCCCCCTTAACACATACAGTATAGTAATGGCCACAATTACTATTATCCACAAAGGGATAACAGTGAATGTGGCCATTTTAAAAACATTGCTCAAAACATCCAGGGGGAGCATGTGGGGAGATAAGAGAACAATATATACAATATAAGTGCAGACGTCAAGTATTGTATGGATATAGAAGCAATGTCTTGGCTCTAATGGTTGATCTACTCACAGGAGCAAGGTGATATTCTGAGCAGTTGGCAAATTGGGTTGCCACCCTTGAAGATATCTATGAGCTGTACCCCCCTAGCGATTCTCCGTCGGCAGTGTGTGTATAGAGAGAGGGAGAAAACTACATAGTGCGATCAATATGATAGTTTATATTTGAAAAAACACAATAAAAATGCGCACTTACAATTTGCACAAAGGTTAAAAGCATGTATCACAATATGTGAATGGAGGATCTCACGAAACAGCTCACCGCCTCCTACAGGTCAGTCTGCTGGCTTCCACAGCTCTGCATCCTGGACCGGAGCTTCCTTCTGCGCGCCCGTCATATAATCCATGGACTGATATAGTGTGAGGCTGAGCCTTGCAGTTGGCTGGGTGGGAGGGTGAGGTGCCCTGTTCCTGTGCTCGGCCGGGTCACTGCTGCTGCTGGCTGAATAATAAAACCCCTGTAAGTGTTTCATCCACGAAGTAGCGCCTGTTTTTTCACTCTTTTCCATATTTTAAAAACATAAACACCAATCAATACATTAAATACATATAGCACTTACCACCCATGTCTGGCTGTCACGATGAAGGCCTTCCTCCTCTTCATCCTGCCCATGGTCCCCTCTGCTGCTGCAAAACAGACACAAGAATGAAAACATCCAATGTAATGTCCCCTAACCCCTTAATCACCATAGCGGTTATGAACTGCTACAGTCATTAAGGGGTTAACCCACCCTCACCCACCACTCGGGACGCCTACATACCCTCCCACTCTAACCCCCATCCCCGTGAAACCTAACCCCCCTCACCCACTACCCACAAGGGAGGCCTACCCACATACCGTTGGGGAACACCACCCCCAGTACCCACAATAAAAACAATACAGTGACATATAATAAACATCATTATATTTATTAAATACATTACCCAAACCCTGTGCCCCCCCATAAATACAAGATTTATCCTTTTACATACAGGGTTCATAACGCAGCCCCACGCGAGTCCCCGGTGGGCTGGCGGGGCACCTGGACAGACCTACAGGGTACCAGCAGCCCTTTTCAAACAGGTTCTGGAGGCCTGCTGGTGGATCCCGCCAGCACCATGGCCCCCAGGTGGTCTCCTTGGGTCATCGTGGGCCACAATTGGGTCCCCACGGTAGGCCCAAGGATGTCTGGGAGCCCCGGGTCAGACCCACAGGTGTCTGCGGGGCCTCGGGTGGGTCCCACGGGGGTCTGGGGAACTCATGGGTGCTCATACGGGTCCGCGGTGCCCCCACAGAAGTGGGACCACACATCTTCATCCTCGCACCTACGGGTCGGCGGTGCCCCCACAGAAGTGGAACCACACAGCTTCATCCCCGCAGACTACGGGTCCACAGTGCCCCCACAGATGTGAGGCCACCGCTTCATCCCCGCATGTGTCACCCGTGGAACCACCAGCCTGGTACCCGTGAGATACCCGACGAAACCACAGGTGGTCTCCAGAGGTCTCACGCGGAACCACGGAACAAACCCTGAATGTAAAAAAAATAAACCTGGCCTATACATGCAATACATACACCCCCCCCCCCAACAAATACAGTACAATAATGTGCAAAATAACTATTATCCAGATAGGGATAATAGATTATTTGCCCATTATTAAAAACATTAACTAGCATATTCAAATAAATAAAGTACTACTGACCTCATCAATACGAAGTGTCCGTCGCCAGCAACATCCTTGTCTTGCCCACAAAATACATAGCCAAAACAAAGCCAATACATTGCAATTGCATTCAGATATCAATTAACCCCTTAAACACCTTATCGGATAATAACCGCAAAGGCACTATATGTGACATGTGACAGAGGCTTGGGGTGAAAAAGGATGTGATGTCATTGAAAGCTTGTCACATGGTACTAGAGCCAATCAGAGCATGGGAACTCCATCCCTACACTGATTGGCTGTAGTACGTCACATCATTTTCCCCCCCAAGCCTTTGTCACATGGTATACTAGAGCCAATCAGAGTAGGGATGGAGTTCCCATGCTCTGATTGGCTACCATACCATGTGAGGGCGGCCATGTGTCTTTTCATGATGTCATCTTAAAGGCAATTGAAGCAAAGCCATTCTGATTGGCTGTGCTTTCATTGCCTTTAAGTGACGTCATCATTTTTTTTTTCTCGGCCAAAACACATGGTTTTCACGGCCCAATCAGGACCGTGGGAACCATGACAAAAATGTGATGTCATAGGCCTTTAAAAGCCTATGTCGTCTCATTTTGAAGCCAGACGCCGAGGAGGAAGGACCTCCTACAGAAGAAGAAGACAAGGGCGTGGCACCAGATGGGAACAAGGCCCCGGAAGAAGGTAGAAGAAAGAAGAATACAGATGAAGATGGATTACAAGTAGAAGACCCGTGGATTGATTTGGATTTTTAGTGTAATGTTTATTATTTTATGTTTTTTTATTTTATGGGTTCCAGTGCCTGGTGGTTTTGTACGTGAGTAAGGTGTTCAACGGGAGTCGGTGGGGGCAAGTAATGGTAAGTGAACTAAAGAAATGTATTTTATTTAACTTGTTAATTTTGTTAAAAACTTTTCTAACATGTGGTTTTTTTTTTGGTGGTATATTATTTCTTTCCACTGTATGTATGTATGTATATATGTCTAGAGAGATATATACATACAGGGTAAGAAATGATGTTGTTTTCAAAGCTTGATTTGATGTGTTTTTAAATAATTTGATATGCTGCTATGCTACTGTATGCTGCTGTGTTTAAAGTATTTTACAATTAGATAGATGTAATTGTTGATATTGTATTGTGTTCTTGAGGTCAGGGTTAGGCGTCGTTTTGTATTTGGTATTCTTGTTGGTACATATATTTTTTCTCGGGCTCAATTGTTAAAGGCTTGAAATTGTTAATTGTTTAATTGTTAGGGATGGAATGTAAATTGTTTAGGGATGTCATTAATGAGTGGTAATTGATTTATGTTTACTGGATTGGATAAAATAGTTTACTTGTTTGGAGGTATTTCTATTTTGATTACAATTTTATTGTTAACATTCATTTGCAGAATGTATATGATGCATAGATTGGATGCATCATATATGCAATGTAATTGCAATGTATTGATTGCCATTAGAGGTATTTGATTAGCATTTGATGATTGTGATTGTAAGATCAGTTAGGATTATGAAAGGAAATTAATTTTATTGTAGTGTGTCTTTATGGAGAATTGTTATTTGTAGTACAGTATGGTTTTGATAACTCTTCTACATTTATTTGTATATTGGTTCATCATGTGTGTGTGTGTGTGTATGTATATATATATATATATATATATATATATATATATATATATATATATATATATATATATATATATATATATTTGCATGATGAAGCCACTGTACAAATTCATGGGTGAAGGGTGGGTATCGGGCCAGTGTGGCTTAACCCCTTAATTACCTTTGCGGTTATCATCCGATAAGGTGTTTAAGGGGTTAATTAATATCTGAATGCAATTGCAATGTATTGGCTTTGTTTTGGCTATGTATTTTGTGGGCAAGACAAGGATGTTGCTGGCGACGGACACTTCGTATTGATGAGGTCAGTAGTACTTTATTTATTTGAATATGCTAATTAATGTTTTTAATAATGGGCAAATAATCTATTATCCCTATCTGGATAATAGTTATTTTGCACATTATTGTACTGTAGGTGTTGGGGGGGGGGGGGGGGTGTATGTATTGCATGTATAGGCCAGGTTTATTTTTTTTACGTTCAGGGTTTGTTCCGTGGTTCCGCGTGAGACCTCTGGAGACCACCTGTGGTTTCGTCGGGTATCTCACGGGTACCAGGCTGGTGGTTCCACGGGTGACACATGCGGGGATGAAGCAGTGGCCTCACATCTGTGGGGGCACCGTGGACCCGTAGTCTGCGGGGATGAAGCTGTGTGGTCCCACTTCTGTGGGGGCACCACCGACCCGTAGGTGCGGGGATGAAGATGTGTGGTCCCACTTCTGTGGGGGCACCGAGGACCCGTATGAGCACCCGTGAGTTCCCCAGATCCCCGTGGGAACCACCCAAGGCCCCGCAGACACCTGTGGGTCTGACCCGGGGCTCCCAGACATCCTTGGGCCTACCGTGGGGACCCAATTGTGGCCCACGGTGACCCAAGGAGACCACCTGGGGGCCATGGTGCTGGCAGGATCCACCAGCAGGCCTCCAGAACCTGTTTGAAAAGGGCTGCTGGTACCCTGTAGGTCTGTCCAGGTGCCCCGCCAGCCCACCGGGGACTCGCGTGGGGCTGCGTTATGAACCCTGTATGTAAAAGGATAAATCTTGTATTTATGGGGGGGCAAAGGGGGTGGGTAATGTATTTAATAAATATAATGATGTTTATTATGTGTCACTGTATTGTTTTTATTGTGGGTACTGGGGGTGGGGGGGGGGGTGGTTCCCCAACGGTATGTGGGTAGGCCTCACTTGTGGGTAGTGGGTGAGGGGGGTTAGGTTTCACGAGGATGGTGGGTTAGTGTGGGAGGGTATGTAGGTGTTTTCAGAAACGCTATGGTGATTAAGGGGTTAGGGGACATTACTTTGGATGTTTTCATTCTTGTGTCTGTTTTGCAGCAGTGGAGGGGACCATGGGCAGGATGAAGAGGAGAATGGCCTTCATCGTGGCAGCCGGACATGGGTGGTGAGTACTATATGTATTTAATGTATTTATTGTTGTTTATGTATTTTACATACACAGGGGGTGTATGTTGTTTATTGCAATGTTTATTGGGGGCAAATGTCCCCAATAAACATGCTATTCTGCCTTAACCCCTTCATTGCCTTAGCGGCTATCCGCTATGGTAATGAAGCAGCATTCATGTATTTTTAATACTATTGTGCGGAAGCAGGGGGCCCCTGAGCTGAACCGCATTAATTTGTGTCTCAGAGACCCCCTGCTTCCCGAGTTACAGGCCCCGGTTTGGGGCATCGGTTACAGTGTCGCCGCCATATTTATAGCGGGCACGTCACGAATGGGGTGCTATAAAGATGGCGGCGACACTGCCACCCGATGACACATTCCGGGGCCTGTAACTCGGGAAGCAGGGGGTCCCTGGTCCACAAAGTGATGCGGTTCAGCTCGGGGGACCCCCTGCTCATTGTACAGTATTATTAAATAAATATTCATGCTGCTTCGTTTCCGTAGCAGATACCCTCTAAGGTAAGGAACGAGTCTTTATTGATGTGTGTGTTTTACTCATAGTGTAGATGTGCAGAGGGTCTCCGGAGCTGAAGCGCTTTTGTTTTAGGTCCGGGGACCCCCTGCTCCTCGAGATACAGGCCCCTTTAGGGGGTGTCGGTATCCCTCTGCTTTGTTTACATGCCGCGGTCACGTGATCGGGACCTTTAAATGCAGAGGAATACCGGCACCTCATAAAGGGGTCTGTATCTCGGGAAGCAGGGGGTCCCCTGACCTGAAACCAATGCGGTTCAGCTCCGGAGACCCCCTGCACATGTACACTAGGAGTAAAAGTTGTTTAAAAATACTTTATTTGTTGCCGATGTTTGCGCTGAGAGAGCGGCTTGTCTCTCTCTGCTGCAAACATCTATCGCAACCCAAGGGCTTATCGGAAGGCTTATCGGGAGCCAGGCTGTATCGGCACAGGCTCATCGGCAGTTTTGCTTTCGCAGTGCTTCGGCAGGGATCGGAAGGATTCGGCCCTTACTGAATACTGCGAGGGCAAATCGCCAAAAAAGGCCTATCCCCCACCTATCCGCCACACTTGGCGAAAAGATTTTATCGGGCCTTACTGCATGAGGCCCTAGGAGAAGGAGCAGCGGCCGGATAGGCCGGATACTTTGTTGAACCTTCAGACCATGAACAGTCTTTTGGAGTCTGATCTCAGATGACAAGTGCTGCGTGTGGTAGGGGTGAGGATCTTGTTCAGATAGGAAGGTAGCTTGTCCAGAATGTATTTGAAGGCAAGACAGGAAAAATGTACTTTGCGCATAGACTCCAACTCAAAGTTAATGAGTAAAACATGCTTATATTGTGTGATACCTGCCTGCTATCAGAGATATAAATATAGCCAACAGTGAGAGTAACCTGCAGCTTCCACCCTGTGTCTCTTTCCTTTCTAAGTAATAACCAGACCTCTCCATGCACAGCACCCCCCCCCCAGACTGAGAGACCGTCTCTCCCCCAGGTCTGTCTTTCCCTGGTTATGTCCCCGGTGGCAGAAGGTGCGCGGCCGTGTATCACACAAATAGTAAATACACAGAAACTAAAAGGGTCAGTGGGACAGGCTGTCTCATAACGTACTGCAGCCTGAAGACACATACAGCTGTGGCAATGTTCAGCATGAGAAGCTAATTAAGATAAATTACACATGAACGGAAATAGGAGGGTCAGCACGATTATTCCCAAAAAACAATCAGTCAAGTGATGACCAATCTAGTCTTTGAGCATTTCGCAGTGATGTGTGTTGTAGTTACATTGGAGGAAAAAGAGGCATAATTAGTTGTAGAGGGTGGTAAGTTTGCTAAAATGAGTTTGGTTTACTGTACCATATACAATGGGGGTTATGCACAAAGCAGTGATAAGTGTTTTTAAGTGAGATAAATGCTTTATGGCGCAATTTATGTCGCAATTTTTTTAGCAATGACGGTGTTTTGGGGATAAAAAGTCTTTTAAGTACGATACTGCAGTGTTATCACTGCTTTGTGAATCGCGCTGCACGCAATATTGAGAAATAAAGGCATTTATCTCACTTAAAAACAATTATCACTGCTTTGTGCATAACCCCCATGTCCCCATAATTTATAATTGGCATTAGCATCTGCTGTGCGATGCACTTTCTGACCAGCAGGCTTAGGAAGAATTTGTTACTATAAAGTACTTTACCTAGTTTGGCTTAGGTTTTGGATGTTAGGGTATCAATGTGAAACCCAAATGTTAAGTGGGAGTGAAACCATATGCCTAGATATTTGAAACTAGTGACAGGGGCTAGGATGGTATTATGGTTGTTTCTGATCTGTAGCTCCATCATTGGTAGCTTTAGAAATGTAGCCTTGGTCCCAAATACCACTGTTACAGTCTTATAAATGTTTAGAAACCGTTTGATTTGTGAAATCCAGTTTTCAAGTCTTGAAAAATCAGATTAAAGTAAGTGTCCAAGGTTAGAGAGATGAGGGCTGTGTGCAAAAAAAAGAATGAGTCATCTGCACACATATGCTTTGAAGCTCCCTTACAAGCTGTAGGAAGATCTTTAATAAAGACTGAAAAGAGTAGAAGCCCCAGAACAGAGCCTGGTGGAACACCGCAGGTGATATCTCAGGTGGTGGAGTTAGACCTCTAGATAGACACATTTTGGTATCAACTCAATAGTTATGAGTGGCCAATACCTACATTTTATTTTAATAACAGTGCAGAAAGAAATCACTGGACTTGTAAAAAAGGGATGGCATGACTTATGGCTGCGGTATCATAGCTTCCTCTATCTTCTAGGATCTACTGCAGTGAAGTTCCACTCACCCTGTGTTTAGGCATGAGGGATGTCTGCGTTGGAAAGAGAGATTGGGAATCTGCCCTGTTTTGTAGTATGTTGCAGCTTGGGGTATGTGTTGGTAGGAGAAATATTACTCGGGGGGGGGAACTCAGTCAGTATTGACTCATGGAGGGAGGTCGCAGACCTCAGAAGTGTTTTAATTGTGGAAGGCATTACCATTCCAGGTTATGGTGGCCAGTATGGTGGTGACCTTCCAGATACAATTTGGGGAAGACAGTACCATTTCAGGCTTGTTATTGTTGGCTCAGTGGTGACCTTCCGATGGGGTCTGTGCCATTGAGACTAAGGTACTGAATAGCTAGATGAGAACGAACTGAGAGTGTCCCTCAAGCTCCAGTAGATGTTAGCAGAATAATGTAGCTTGGTACCTAGTTGGGGATAAATATGATATATTTATTTTGTTGCATTAAATAAAGCTGCGGCCATTTATTTCTCTCAACAAGTTGTGTGATGTGTTTACATTTAGAAATGGGAGATGGGACCAGATCAAGGCATGTGTAAGTTATGTCAGTGATTTAATATTATGTCTACCAGCATGTGGTTCAAATCAAATAGACCTTTTTATTCTTAAAATGTGATGCTTCTGGAGCGCGCACACGTGATGTCAGTGCGGATGCACGCTTGCTAACTGAGCTCCGTGAATCCCGTCCGACATAATACTTAAAAACCCTCGATCGGTACATAGGAGTGGCCTATAGCTGCAGGCGTCGGAGTGCACAGGGATGCCCACCAACAGGACAGGAAGCCGGGGACTCCAGATCTCTCCTGATTCAGCCGTGTCCCGCCAATGACGGGGGACAAGAAAAAGAAAAACAAAAATGGCACCAAGGTGCACGCGCACAGGAGTGCGCCATCTGGCTCTGACCGGGAGGGAGAGAGTCAGACTGCTGGGACAGAGGGAGACATGGCAGGCACAGGAGTGAGAGCCCTGGCAGGCATAAGAGCGAGATCCCTGGCAGAAAAAGGCACAGCTGAAATAGACATGGAGGTGAGAGCTTCTGCTGAGAGGGAGAGAGGCACTGCAGAGGGCGACACTGTGATCACTAAACAGGACCTTCAAAATATGCTCAAAGAAATGCACGCTGGTTACCAGTCAGCTCTGGACAGAGCCGTAATGGAATTTAAAGTAGCAGTTTCCTCTCTGGCTAAAATAAATACAGAGCTGAAAAACAAGATGGACGCTGCCTTACAATTCCAGGTAAATACTGACAACGAGGTCTTGCGACTCGGCGAAGAGATAAGAGCTTTGAGAGATGGAATGGATGATCTTGAGAACAGGGAACAAAGGCAGAATCTATGAACCACAAAAGAAGAAAGTCTGCGCTGTCCCAATATAAATCCTTTAGTATTCAAAAACGATGGTATCCCTCTGCTGCTTCCACTCTCCTGTGATCAGCGGGGTTAAACCGGAACATATACACAAAAAGGAAGCGCAAAAAGAGAAAAGAACATCAGTCAAAATAGATAAAAACTTTATAAATTGACTGAAAATAAATTCACATATAAATTCACATGATAAAAGAATCCCAGTAGACCCAGATGAACCACACAGCCCAAGCACTAAAAGGGGGTTCCCATGTCCAAAAACCCACAGAACTGTAGATGTAATGTCCCAGGGTGAAGCTAAAGTTGATATACTGTAACAGCTTATTATAAGGAAGGGAATAATCTGTGCAAGGCTGGGAGATTGGCCCTAAAACAATTCAGAAAACTGAAGCAGATATTGTCTTTCTGCAAGAGATGCACTTTGATACCCAGGAACGCCGAAATACTTTTAGCAGGACATACCCCATTGTATTTTATTTGGATTTTATTTGTCTTTTACCAGTAAGAAAAGGTGGGTTGCGATTTTGATAAAACAGGATATCCCGTTCCAGACACTGGAGGTCAAGACCAGGAAGGGAGAAGCCTATCAATCCATCAGAAATCTATCCATCCATCAGAAATCTATCCATCCATCAGAAGCCTATCAATCCATCAGAAATCTATCCATCCATCAGAAATCTATCCATCCATCAGAAATCTATCCATCCATCAGAAATCTATCCATCCATCAGAAGCCTATCAATCCATCAGAAATCTATCCATCCATCAGAAATCTATCCATCCATCAGAAATCTATCAATCCATCAGAAGCCTATCAATCCATCAGAAATCTATCCATCCATCAGAAATCTATCCATCCATCAGAAATCTATCCATCCACCAGAAGCCTATCAATCCATCAGAAATCTATCCATCCATCAGAAATCTATCCATCCATCAGAAATCTATCCATCCATCAGAAATCTATCAATCCATCAGAAGCCTATCAATCCATCAGAAATCTATACATCCATCAGAAATCTATCAATCCATCAGAAATCTATCCATCCATCAGATGCATATCAATCCATCAGAAATCTATCCATCCATCAGAAGCCTATCAATCCATCAGAAATCTATCCATCCATCAGAAATCTATCCACCCATCAGAAATCTATCCATCCATCAGAAGCCTATCAATCCATCAGAAATCTATCCATCCATCAGAAATCTATCCATCCATCAGAAATCTATCAATCCATCAGAAGCCTATCAATCCATCAGAAATCTATACATCCATCAGAAATCTATCAATCCATCAGAAATCTATCCATCCATCAGATGCCTATCAATCCATCAGAAATCTATCCATCCATCAGAAGCCTGTCAATCCATCAGAAATCTATCCATCCATCAGAAATCTATCCATCCATCAGAAATCTATCTATCCATCAGAAATCTATCCATCCATCAGAAGGCTATCAATCCATCAGAAATCTATCTATCCGTCAGAAATCTATCTATCCGTCAGAAATCTATCAATCCGTCAGAAATCTATCCATCCATCAGAAGCCTATCAATCTATCAGAAATCTATTAATCTATCAGAAGCCTCTCAATCCATCAGAAATCAATCCATCCATCAGAAGCCTATCAATCTATCAGAAATCTATCCATTGGTCTTAATATTTGTAAAGTGAAACACAGGTGTGAGTGGCATACATTAACCACAGGTCTTCTTTAATTGTGTATTGATAACTGTTACTCTCAAACAACATGACCTCTTTTCAATTGTTGTGCAATTGATATAAATGTTGTTATAAAAAAAAAATACATTGATTTATTACATTTGTTGCCATTGCTATACAGTTATTGAATATAAGGATGTATATATATATATATATATATATATATATATATATATATATATATATATATATATATATATACTAGCTGAGAGACCCGGCGTTGCCCGGGATGTAAATGCGTAATAGGTAGTATTATTTATAAATTGTGGAACAATAGGTGAGTATTTGTTGTAAAGGTTGGATAATAATATTGAAAAGAAAGATGGAAGAAAATGTAATACGATGTTGTATAAAAATGGTTTATTGT
Organism: Ascaphus truei; assembly: GCF_040206685.1. NCBI lineage: Eukaryota > Metazoa > Chordata > Amphibia > Anura > Ascaphidae > Ascaphus > Ascaphus truei. Next base: position 133,325,880 of record NC_134488.1, read on the forward strand.
AACCACACCACAGTACAATGCTGTCTGCGAGTGGGGGTCCTGCTAGGGTGTGAGGCGGCGGGTGGTGCGTGGGTTGTGAGTGCTGTCTGTGAGTGTGGGTCCTGCTAGGGTGTGAGGCGGCGGGTGGCGCGTGGGTTGTGAGTGCTGTCTGTGAGTGGGGGTCCTGCTAGGGTGTGAGGCGGCGGGTGGCGCGTGGGTTGTGAGTGCTGTCTGTGAGTGGGGATCCTGCTAGGGTGTGAGGCGGCGGGTGGCGCGTGGGTTGTGAGTGCTGTCTGTGCGTGGGGGTCCTGCTAGGGTGTGAGGCGGTGGGACAGTGATGTCGGTGCGTAGGGGCGGGAGGCAGCAGGTGTGTGTGGCGGCAGGTATGTGTCGAGTGTGGCGGGTGTCTGTTGAGTGCGTGCAGCGGCTGTGAGGCGGTGGGTGAAAGGCAGAGGCGGCCGGAGTAAGGGCGGGTGAAAGGCAGAGGCGGGGGTGGGGAGGCGGTAAGGCGGGCAGGAAGGCGAAGGGCGGCGGGGAGGGGAGGCGGTGGGAAGGGGGGGGGAGGCGGTGGGAAGGGGGGGGGAGGCGGTGGGAAGGGGGGAGGGGAGGCGGTGGGAAGGGGGGAGGGGAGGCAGTGGGAAGGGGGGAGGGGAGGCGGTGGGAAGGGGGAGGGGAGGCGGTGGGAAGGGGGGGGGCAGTGGACAGGAGGGGGGGCAGTGGACAGGAGGGGGGGGCAGTGGACAGGAGGGGGATGCAGTGGACAGGAGGGGGGGGGCAGTGGACAGGAGGGGGGGGCAGTGGACATGAGGGGGGCAGTGGACAGGAGGGGGGGGGGCAGTGGACAGGAGGGGGGGGCAGTGGACAGGAGGGGGGGGGGCAGTGGACAGGAGGGGGGGGCAGTGGACAGGAGGGGGGGGGCAGTGGACAGGAGGGGGGGGCAGTGGACAGTAGGGGGGGCAGTGGACAGTAGGGGGGGCAGTGGACAGGAGGGGGGGCAGTGGACAGGAGGGGGGGGCAGTGGACAGTGGACAGGAGGGGGTGGACAGTGGACAGGAGGGGGGGGCAGTGGACAGTGGACAGGAGGGGGTGGACAGTGGACAGGAGGGGGTGGACAGTGGACAGGAGGGGGGGGCAGTGGACAGGAGGGGGGGGGCAGTGGACAGGAGGGGGGGGGCAGTGGACAGGAGAGGGGGGGCAGTGGACAGGAGAGGGGGGCAGTGGACAGGAGAGGGGGGGCAGTGGACAGGAGAGGGGGGGCAGTGGACAGGAGAGGGGGGCCAGTGGACAGGAGAGGGGGGGCAGTGGACAGGAGGGGGAAGCTATGGACAGGAGAGGGGGTCAGTGGACAGGAGAGGGGGGCAGTGGACAGGAGATGGGGGGCAGTGGACAGGAGGGGGGTGGGGCTGTGGACAGGAGGGGGGGGGGGCTGTGGACAGGAGGGGGGGGCTGTGGACAGGAGGGGGGGGGGGCAGTGGACAGGAGGAGGGGGGGCAGTGGACAGGAGGGGGGGCAGTGGACAGGAGGGGGGGCAGTGGACAGGAGGGGGATGCAGTGGACAGGAGGGGGGGCAGTGGACAGGAGGGGGGGCAGTGGACAGGAGGGGGGGCAGTGGACAGGAGGGGGATGCAGTGGACAGGAGGGGGGGGCAGTGGACAGGAGGGGGGGGCAGTGGACAGTAGGAGGGGGCAGTGGACAGGAGGGGGGGGCAGTGGACAGGAGGGGGGGGCAGTGGACAGGAGGGGGGGGGGCAGTGGACAGGAGGGGGGGCAGTGAACAGGAGGGGGGAGGCAGTGGACAGGAGGGGGGGGCAGTGGACAGGAGGGGTGGGGCTGTGGACAGGAGGGGGGGGGCTGTGGACAGGAGGGGGGGGCTGTGGACAGGAGGGGGGGCAGTGGACAGGAGGAGGGGGGGCAGTGGACAGGAGGGGGGGCAGTGGACAGGAGGGGGGCAGTGGACAGGAGGGGGGGCAGTGGACAGGAGGGGGGGCAGTGTCACACACACACACACACACACACACACACACACACACGCGACACCTACCTGTACTTCCGGCCGCCGCCATCTTCTGACTCGGCGCCGCGAGGGAGGAAGGGGGTCCGCCATCTTACGCGCCGCGTGGCAGCCTGTTCCCACGCCGGGGAGGGAGCTGAGTGGAGCGGGAGGGAATGGAGCGGGAGGGAATGGAGCGGGAGGGAATGGAGCGGGAGGGAGGTGAGTGGAGCGGGAGGGAATGTAGCGCGAGGGAGGAAGGGGGTCCAGCCTGCCTGTTCCCCCGCCGGGGAGGGAATGGAGCGGGAGGGAGTGGTGTGTAGCGGGAGCGAGTGGTGTGTAGCGGGAGCTACACTGTGTGAGGTAGCGGGATAGGGGGAGGGACATTGGTGGCATGGTGTAGCGGGGTAGGGGGCCTCGCGGTCTGGTTGCTGTAGGGAGCTGTGTGAGGTGCAGGAGATGTGAGGCGTGCTGTGCGGTTCGCGGGAGCTACACTGTGTGAGCTAGCGGGATAGGGGGAGGGACATTGGTGGCATGGTGTAGCGGGGTAGGGGGCCTTCCGGTCTGGTTGCGGTAGGGAGATGTGTGAGGTGCAGGAGATGTGAGGCGTGCTGTGCGGTTCGCGGGAGCTACACTGTGTGAGCTAGCGGGATAGGGGGAGGGACATTGGTGGCATGGTGTAGCGGGGTAGGGGGCCTCGCGGTCTGGTTGCGGTAGGGAGCTGTGTGAGGAGCAGGAGATGAGGCGTGCTGTGCGGTTCGCGGGAGCTACACTGTGTGAGGTGGTGGGATAGGGGGAGGGACATCGTTGCCATGGTGTGTGAGTGGAGGCCGCGGCCTCGCGGTCCGGTTGCGGGAGGGAGATGTGTGGCGTGGAGGGGAGGGGGGGTTTGAAGAGGCAGTCTGCAGTGTTTGGTGTTGTGTGAATGTGTGTGTGTGCTGTGTTTGTGCGTTGTGTGTAGATTCTGTACCTGATTCGGCAGTCTGTGGTAGCAGACGTGAAGGTTTTGATAGCTGTGAAGCGTGGCCCCAGAGCAGGTTGAGGATTAGAGGATTAGGTGTTGCAAAAGCAAAGCGTTCCCAAAACTCAGTGAGGGGTGGGACAGTGTGGAAGTATTAGGGCAGTGGTTCCCAAACTTTTTCGGTTCAAGGCTCCCCAAGGCAATCAGAATTTTTTCAAGGCTCCCCAAGGCGATCAGGATTTTTACGCGGCGCCCAAAGTAAAAACAAAGGTGTACATACATACATAGGTGTACAAACATACCTAACAGTTGCAGTGCACAGTTGGTGTCTCTCTCACACTCTCACTCTCTCTCACACACTCTAACTCTCTCTGACCTCACTCTCTCTCTCTCTGACCTCTCTCTGACCGCACTCTCTCTCTCTGACCTCACTCTCTCTCCTCACTCTCTCTCTCAGAACTCTCTCTCTCTGACCTCACACTCTCTCTCTCTGACCTCACACTCTCTCTCTCTGACCTCACACTCTCTCTCTCTCTGACCTCTGACCTCACATTCTCTCTGACCTCCCTCTCTCTCTCTCTCTCTGACCTCACACTCTCTCTGACCTCACACTCTCTCTGACCTCACATTCTCTCTGACCTCCCTCTCTCTCTGACCTCACACTCTCTCTCTCTGACCTCACTCTCTCTCTCTCTGACCTCACTCTCTCTCTCTCTGACCTCACTCTCTCTCTCTGACCTCACTCTCTCTCTCTCTCTCTCTCTCTGACCTCACTCTCTCTCTCTGACCTCACTCTCTCTCTCTCTCTGACCTCACTCTCTCTCTCTCTGACCTCACTCTCTCTATCTCTGACCTCACTCTCTCTCTCTCTCTCTGACCTCACTCTCTCTCTCTCTCTCTCTGACCTCACTCTCTCTCTGACCTCACTCTCTCTCTCCCTGACCTCACTCTCTCTCTCTCTGACTTCACTCTCTCTCTCTCTGACCTCACTCTCTCTCTCTCTGACCTCACTCTCTCTCTCTCTCTCTGACCTCACTCTCTCTCTCTCTCTCTGACCTCACTCTCTCTCTCTCTCTGACCTCACTCTCTCTCTGACCCCCCTCTCTCTCTCTCTCTCTCTGAACTCACTCTCTATGACCTCACTCTCTCTCTCTCTCTGACCTCACTCTCTCTCTCTCTCTGACCTCACTCTCTCTCTCTCTGACCTCACTCTCTCTCTCAGACACACACAAATAAATACACACATAAATACACACACACACACACACAAATACACACACACACAAATAAATACACACACACACACAAATAAATACACACACACACACAAATAAATACACACAGATACACACACACTGATGCAGATACACACACACACACACAAATAAATACACACAGATACGGGGGGGTGGGGGAGGGTATGGCTGAACGGCCCGGTCCCTGCACGGGGGAGGTCAGTGCTGCGGGGGCCTGTGCCACGTGGGGGGAGGGCCGGTGTGTTGCGGGGAGGGAGGGGGGGGGGGTGACGCTGCAGTGCTGCTGGGAGACATCTGTCTCCCGGTGCTGCTCCTCCAGCGTCAGCGCCGGGCCTCCCTCTCTCAGCGTAGGCAGCTCAGCGTCGCTGAGCCGGGCTGAACAGATGCACAAAGCCCCTGCATCTGTAATCAACGCGGCTATAGTTCCTCCGGCCTGGGACATAGTAAGCGCTTAGGTGCTGCCGCTCGCTCTACCAGGAGCTTTTTGCTGTCCTGGCAGAGGAGACAGCAAGCGCGCTTGGGAGGCGGGTATCCCTGTGTGTGTTTGTCACTTGGTAGCTGTGTGTGTGTGTATATTATATAATATTTTAAACATTTAAAAAAAAAGACATGTGAGAATAAATTATTAACATTGTGCAACTTTGATAAATATATTCACACACACACACACATCACACATATATATATATATATATATATATATATATATACACACACACACACACCACACACACACACATATATATATATATATATATATACACCACACATACACCACACACACACACACACACACACACACACACACACACACACACACAGACACACACACACACACTCACCACATACATACATATATATATACCACACACACATACACACACCACACATATATACATATATACACACACACACACCCTGCAGCCCGTTTTACACACACACACACACACACACACACACACACACACACACACACACACACACACACACACACACACACACACACACACACACACACACACACACACACACACACACACACACACACACACACACACACACACCTTGGTGCTGCTGCTGTCTGGTGGCTCTGCAGTTGCAATGCCGGGCAGGCTGCAGCCCCATTGGATGGGAGCGGTCACGTGACCGCTCCTCTGCTTCCCCTCAGAGGTTTTTTTTTTTTTTTTTTTTTAAATGAGCTAGCAGCCCTTGTTTCCCGCTGCTGGCGGCCCTGATCGCGGCGCCCCTCTAGCCAAGCCGCGGCGCACCAGGGCGCCGCGGCGCACAGTTTGGGAAACACTGTATTAGGGCATTGGTGTTGGACGCGGGCCAATGAGAGGTGTGCGGGGGCGGGCATTGGACGCAGGCCAATGAGAGTCAGTGAGGGGTGGGACACAGGCCAATGAGAGGTGTGCGGGGGCGGGCATTGGACGCAGGCCAATGAGAGTCAGTGAGGGGTGGGACGCAGGCCAATGAGAGGTGTGCGGGGGCGGGCATTGGACGCAGGCCAATGAGAGTCAGTGAGGGGTGGGACAGTGTGGCATTGGTGTTGGACGTAGGCCAATGAGAGGTGTGCGGGGGCGGGCATGGCCTGAGCAGGAGTGACAGGGCCAAGGTCCAATGCGATTGACCCTTGGGACGCAGACATACAGTGATTTCACAAATATATAGTAGATATACAGTGTTCGACAAATCCATTCACCTACAGGCCCGTTGCGACCCCTACAACCCCGCTGTATCGCACATTTTTGTTTTTTACACAGCACACTGCACACTGACACAGGCAGGCACACAGCACACTGCACACCGACACTGCACAGACACACAGGCACACAGCACACACCCCGCCCCCCTTTACCCCCTACCTCTGTTAGTTGCTGCTGCTGCTGCTGGGAGGATCGTGTGCTGCTGCTGGGGGGATCGTGTAGGGCGACTGTGGGGGGGAAGTGCGGGGATTGCAGGGGAGTGCGGGGAATGCTGGGGAAGTTAGCAGTTAGCTTCAATATTCTGAGATTCTTTTTGTTTTGCAAACAACTGCAAAATGTCCAATCCTTCCCCAATTATGGCAGATTTTACCTAGTGCAACAACACAGTTATGTCTCATGTGTCCCCCTCTGCCACATTTAGAGAAGCTTCCTGTTGCTGAGAGTCTTGAATAAAACTGTATTTTACCTTTGATTTTCCTTGCAGAGACTCCTGGTTAGTATTTATGGATTCATTCCCTTTATTTTGTGTGTGTGTGTGTATGAACCCAAATATCCAATATAGCACAGGAGGTCAGAAACGGGGCCACCCAGCCACACATGCTCCAGCTATCCCGCCCACCCCACAAGAATCCAAGCCACAGAGGCCAGCATCCCTGCATGCATATCTGGACATTTCACCCCATACTCATCCAACCTCCCGCCGACGGCAGCGGTAACTGGGACGGCCAGGGGAGAACAGGGTGCCTGCGCTTTCCCGTTGCGTGGGACCTTCTCCGCCAGCCTCGGACTGGCCTGCCAGCTCCCACGAGCAGTAAGATCCCTTGCTGCTTCTGCTGCTGCTGCTGCGGGGGGGGGGGGAAGTGCGGCAGGGGAAGTGCGGGGGGAAGTGCGGGAGAGAGTGCGGGGAATGCTGGGGAAGTGTGGTGGCTGCTGGGGGATCGCTGGGGCTGCTGGGTGATCGTGTAGGGCTGCCGGTGCCTCACTCACCTCCTCCCCCTCCCCCCCTCCTCCCGATCGGGCACGCTGCGGCCATTTTTTTTTAAAATTAGCGCGACCCCAGTTATAGCGCGGTTAGATCGGGTGGCCACCCCACATTGAGCTGTATATATATAACGCAATCCGTTACAACGCGAATCTGCTTATAACACGATGCAAGCCTGGCTATCAATTTCCGTATTTATGAATATTTATGAATACTTTACAACACGGTTATTGGTATCTTAAATACTTTATTGTACAATGCATACAATTGTACATTATTTCGATGTGTTTCTTTGAACCCCAAGCAGAGCGTTATAAGGGGGTTGAGCTGTATATATATTATAAAGAAATCTATATAATATAAAGAAATTTAACTATTTCCCTCATTCATTCTTAGTGCCTCCTGATAATGGAAAACCCAGTGGAAAAGTATGCCCAGTCTGCTTTAAACTGAATAGCTTCGAAGAGTGTATCAGCGACCAAAAACTAGTGTGCAAAGATAAAGAGGACAAATGCTACAGCTACATCGGTACAGTCAGAGATGCAGGTAATTAGCACAGTCCTCAAAGGAGTATTAAAACATTGGGTGATTCCTACACCTAATGTATATAACAGTAACTGATATGATTGACATTCAAGTAACTTGCTTAGTCACACCTGTACATACAGTACATTGGCATAGGCGGTTACTAGGTGTAAAGGCTGAGAAGGGAAGGGAGAGATTAAGGGTTTTATCAGTAGGATGATATGAGAGGGCTGTGAAGGCCACTTAAAAACGAAAAGATTATCTACATTTTGATAGGTAAATTATATACTTTACAACTATAACAAAATAAGTTTCAGTCTTTAAATTATCATGAATTAAAGCACTTTGTTTTTGGCAAGCATCATGCTGACCCTCCTATTTCCGATCATATGTAATTTATCTTACTTATCTTCTCATGCGGAACATTGCCACAGCTGTATGTGTCTTCAGGCTGCAGTACGTTATGAGGCAGCCTGTCCCACTGACCCTTTTAGTTCCTGCGTATTTACTATGTGTGTGATACACGGCCGCGCACCTTCTGCCACCGGGGACATAGCCAAGGAACGACAGACCTGGGGGAGAGACGGTCTCACAGTCTGGGGTGGTGCTGTGCATGGAGAGGTCTGGTTATTACTTAGAAAGGAAAGTAGACACAGGATGGAAGCTGTAGGTTACTCTCACTGTTGGCTATATTTATATCTCTGATAGCAGGCAGGTATCACACAATATAATCACGTTTTCCCCATTAACTTTGCTGTTGGGAGTCCTAACCTCCACCCAGGTCCCTAATGTACTTAGAGCAGAGTTGTCCCTGAGCTCCTGATACAGAATCTGAGCTGCATGCTCCTCATCTCCCAGCAACTTCCACCACCTACCAGACGCCCCGAGGGAACAACTGCAAGGTTCTCTGCTTTATAGCAGCGTTGTTTTTCAGATATACTGTACTTCTCTTTAATGTTTAAGAGCACATTGGCAATATTTACAAAACAGCTCTATTCTATAAATCACAGTCATGGCCACTTCCTTCTAATGGGATGTATATATGTATTATGTTGCAAACAACGTGCATTATGGAATAGCACCACTTAGTAAATATGGGCTTTTATCTTTTTATCTTTGCTTGGAAGAAGTTTGTACATGTTCTTATCGTCTCTCCTTAGAGACAATAAGTAGGGAACAGAGAGAATGAAAAGCAACTGTAACAAGCAAACAATTTCATAAATTGATAGGCAAATGGAAGATAAAGTTTAAAAATGGCAATTCCGCAATTTATCAATTATATTGTTAAAGTAAAATCAAGAGATGCATTTAAGAATTTCAGTGAACATACCTCTTACATTTAACATCGTGCCATGGTTAAGGCACAACTACCTTATATGATGCTGGATATGCTACGTTATCTAATCTTCGATATATGTTGTCTCTGCAGGGGGCGTGGAAACACAATATACAAGCAAAGGATGCATGTCTCCCTCGTTATGTGAGTTTGGTGTCAATCTAGTAGTTGGTTTTGAAGAAATAGAGAGTTCTGGCATTCATTGCACCTAACTACAGAAAGAAGACAGATCCCCATTCTACAAAAAAATGCAATCGTTAAATAAATGACAGAAACGCAGAAAAGCATTTTATTTGGGTTATTGATACATGCGCTGGGGATTGGAGATTATTGCAATGATAATAACAATAAAAAAACAATTATAAAGCAATGTATTATTTTGGTCTCCTTTGTATCAATCAGACAGGAAGCTTTGGCAGAACAAGAGTTACTTTATCATAATCCTTTTATAGGAACCACAGAGTTAATAAGTAACCAAATATTTAATAAATATAATCTCATATCAAATAAATAAATACATAACAAAAGTGTTGTCATTTGTGTGCTGGGTTGATTTGTTAGAGCATTATAACTTAATTTTGAGAGACTAGAGTGGGTTGATATTTTTGTTGCATACAGTACTGTACCAAACATCATTCAAGGGTGGAGTGACCTTGCTGAAGTTTTGAGATTCTATTTTTCAAACCCAAGATCAGAAACCTGTGAATCAGTTTAACAATGTAACATGTTTAGGAAGGTGGGAGGGAAGGGCATCTTACAGGTTATCTCTGATGAAAATCTGAGCCAGTGTGACAGTCAGATAAGCCATGGGCTGAACTATGATGACAATAGAGAGGAGTATTGCACATCTGTCCAATGGTAATTTAGCTAGATTATAGATACTTGTTCATAGAAAAATGACACTTCAGTGACCTTGTAGAAAAAAAAACTACAGAATGATATTAATGAATATATTATATAATATATTTAATACATGCTATATTCCTTAATATAATGTAGTAGTATTTTTTCTATAAGACCACTGGTGTTCCGTTTTTCTATGTATGTACAGTATGTATGTATTTATGTATGCGTCTATGTACAGTATGTATGTGCAGTATTTATGTATGAATTTATGTACAGTATGTATGTATTTATGTATGTGTCTTTGCACAGTATGTACAGTATGTATGTGTATATGTACAGTATGTACGGTATGTGTGTACAGTATGTGTGTATGTATGTACTGTATGTACTGTATGTATGTACAGTATGTACAGTATATATGTGTGTATGTATTTATTACCTCCGTCTTTCCAATGTATTTAAAGGCAAATATATTGGCCATTATATACACATAAGCAAGATAAGATAAAACAACCTGAAATAAATGATAAAATAGTAATTCAAATACATTACAAATCTTAGCAGCCCACAGTCAACTAGTAATAAATTGAAATGACTAGCTGACCAAAAAGGGCGAGAAAGGGGTTAATAGAAACATATAACGACACTACCTAACCCCCTTGGCCACCTTTGTTGCTAGTAAAGTGTTGCGATGCAATGCTTTAGTAACAGCGGAGGTAACCAAGGGGTTAAACCCTCCTCCCACTCCCACTGCCCCCAGGAGGCCTAACCACCTTCCCTGGGGCAATTACCCCCATTTACCACCCTATACCCTGAACGGAATAATCCCCCACCCACAATACTGGGCAATAGCCCTATTAGCCAAATGTAGCTAATAGGAATATTGCCCATATTAAATAATTAACAAAAACACATTTATCAAAATATACATTACAATAAAATAAAACTTAATCAAACCCCCAACAGAAGTACCTCCCCCAACCCACACACGCAGTTATGACTAATAGCCCTATTAGCTAAATGTGGCTAATAGCACTTTTGCAGTGGAAAAACCCAGGGAGTTCAGGTCATCGGTAATTACATGAAAAAGAAAAACACAAATACTGCAATCCTGTGTAACCCTGCTTCCCCCCCTCCCCCAGACTTTACGGTGGTGTCTAGGGTGCATGAGGGCAGATTACATGCGATGTGGTGCATACCTGTGAGGAACAGGAGGGCCTGAGCTTCCCGCGATGTTATTGGGGAGCCAGGACCGGGCTTCTGGGGTGGTAGCCTCCATGATCTCTTAGTTGTGCAGCGCCTCCATCTTCTATACTCCCAGGAATATGGGACAGGACCTGTATAGAAGAACCCCTTTGGTCCCAGGGCAATAGCTTCCAACTCACACACAGTCTTTGGTACAAAGGATACTCTTTATTGGCAGATCAGCAACTCCCAAATGTAGTGGCGTCCAGCAGCCGCAACAACAACAGCAAAGCTTTGCTAATTACTCCGCTCTCCTCCCACACAGATATTTCCTCCTCTCCTTCCCTCCAAGTCTCTCCTCCGACAGGATGGTCTGGGCTGGGGCTTCAATACCCCGCGGCCCACCTCCGACGTTATCCTCGCGGTGGGGATTGGATTCTCCCCATCACCCCAGGCAGGGGGTGAGTTGCATTGATCCACCAGGTCTATAACGCTATCAGCTCTACTCAAAGTGGCTGAGTCTCTCCACTCCTCTCTCTGCTCCTGCACAGCTGCGCAGGGGAGACCGCGGTCTCCTCCAACTCCTTGGACCGATCCGCAGGACTCACTACTCAGACATATCCCACGGCAGACTCTCGGCATACTCCAGCAGACCCGTCACTTCCAGGAGTTGGCTGCTAAATATAGCTAGCCCCACCTCTCGTGATGTCAGCAGAACCTCCCCTCTTGCTCATGCCTGCAGCAGAGTCCAGGCCTGCATCTACCACTCAGGGTAGGGCTATGAAAGGGGAAAACCCATGATGATTACTGGTACCTGATCTTAACAGGACTTACCGCAGTAGAAGGGAGATAGGTATAGCCTGTGCTGTTTACAGGGGGCTACACCTGTATAAGCACAAAAATAAAAATAACAGTGATAGAAACTCCTACTGAATGCACACTCACAATAACAGTAAGATGTGCAAGCCTGTAAATTACAATGTCAGGTAGGATAACTGGATGAACTCAGCTGGCCAGGGTGCTTGAGGTGCAGTACAGCAGGTAACTCAGCTGACCCTGGTGCTGGAAGTTTAGTGCAGCCCAGAGATGTAAAATAGAGACACAGACAGGATACTGCCGAGGGCTCAGAATATATTGGTATATACACAATAATATAAACACCTGGACCTGGTCAGCAAGTAACCCCACCCAGCGATACTAATCCTGCTCACCGCTGCTATATGACAGTGAGCACCCCTGGCTCGTAACACCAGGGGTCCTTCGTAGGAATACATCTCTGGCCCCCACACATCGTCCTGACCCAGGAGCGCATCCTTCCATTTCTCAACATTAACCACCAGGGCAAAACTGACCACTCTGGCTGTGACAGTGTAATAACACCACCAACACTTTTACCACATTTACCACCATTACCACCAACAGCTTTACAACCAAATCCACTTTTACTGTACCATCTTTTCTCTATTTTGTATTAAATATATTGTGACAAAACAATCATAACAATAAACACAAACCATAACATTACCCCATAAACCTGAAACCACAAAATGGGGCGGGGTAGGCGGCAACATTTTGGGGAGCTTTTCAGAGGATAAAAGATGCAGGTCACAGGGCAACAGCCCCTTCAATAACCTGATGTTCCTTCCCTCATCCTCCTCCCAGTGCATCACTGAAGAGCCCTTAGTCCAAGGTTAATTCTCCCTTCCCTTTATATGGTTAGGGGCTCCTTTTATTTTTATGTTCGTAGATAATCTAACTGTCTTCATGTCGCTACTACCCTAGGATTTGGTGGAAATATGAGGTGCTCCATTTTTGACATGTTAAGTTTAAGTCTGTGGAGGGCCATCTAGGCTAATATAGCAGAGAGATTTTCAGAAACTTTGGTCTGTACAGATAGTGGAAGGTCAGGTGTTGAAAGTAAATGTGTGTGTCGTCATCAGCATAGAGGTGATAGTTGAACCCAAGAGATGTGATTAGGTCACCTAGAGAGAGTGTGTAAAGAGAAAAGAGAAGAGGACCCAGGACAGAACTCGGGGGTACCCCCACAGAGAGATCATTAGGGGTGTTAGCAAAAGAGACATCGAAAGTGCGATGGGAGAGGTAAGAGGATATCCAATCTCCCTTCTCCCAATACTATCCAAAGTCATGGAAAAATGTGTCCATTCCCAATTAAGCGATTACTATACCGACAAATTTCCCTAGCCAATTCCAATCTGTCTTTCGCCCCAAATACCCCACCGTAACTATCCTTCTAAAAGTTTGCAATGAAATCGCGTGTGGACTGGAACTGGGGCAACTCACTGGTACAATATTCCTAGATTTTGCAAAGGCTTTTGATACTGTTGATCATGCTATCCTGCTTTACAAACTCCAGAGCTCTGGAATAGGCAAGCATGCTTTAAACTGATTTCAGTACTACCTATCAGGTAGATTCCAACATGTGTCCATCTCAGACTCTAACTCCAACCCCCTGGATATCACCTGTGGTGTCCTGCAAAGCTCTATTCTGGTGCCCCTACTCTTCTCAGTGTTCATCAATGATCTTCCCACAGCTTGTCAGGAAACTTCAATACACATGTATGCAGATGACACAATCCTATATGACAAAGCCATAGCCTCTCCGACCTTCAACACATATTTCAGTCTGACTTTTTTAGACTCGAAAACTGGATTTCCCAAAACAAACTGTTTTTAAACACTGACAAGACTGTAACAATGGTATTTGGGTATTTCAATATGCCGTTTTGTTCTCCAATGCAACTACAACACACATCACTGCAAAATGCTCAAAGAACTAGATTGGTCATCACTTGAGTTTAGGCGCAAAGTTCACCTTTCCTGTCTTGCCTTCAAATACTTTCTGGGCAAGCTACCCATCTATCTGTACAAGCTCCTCACCCCTACCACATGCAGCACTTATCATCTGAGATCAGACTCCAAAAGACTGTTCATGATCCCAAGGCTCAACAAAGTATCTGGCCGCTCCTCCTTCTCTTACTGTGCACCCCAAAACTGGAACAACCTACCAGAGACTCTCACATCCACCACCAGTTTAAGTTCTTTCAAAACTAAGGCTGTCTCACATTTTAATCTGGTCTGTAACTGTTTCATAAGCCTATAATATATATTATCTGTAACTCTTTCATAAGCCTATAATATATATTATCTTTAACTGTGCATGCAATGTCTTGTATATAATGTATACCCTGTTTATTTATGCAACTGTGTTTGTAACCATGTATTATTTGTCTAAACTCTGTGCCCAGGACATACTTGAAAACGAAAGATAACTCTCAATGTATTACTTCCTGGTAAAATATTTTATAAATAAATAAATTTAGGACAGAGATTTCTTACGAATACCAAGTGTATGGAGAATGGGAAGGAGAACAGGGTGGTCCACAGTATCAAATGCTGCAGAGACGTCAAGTAAAATGAGCAGAGTGAAATGAGCATTGTCTTTGGCAGTGTCACGGTCGACCAGGTCTTATCTACAAATTAATACCAGGATTCTGGACTGAGCACACAACTTGAGTAAAATAAATTGTAATTTATTTATTTTCAGACAAACACACAAATCTTCACAATTTACACTTAATAAAACACTTACTGGGATAGGGAAACGAAATCAAATGTCCACAGAACAAATCAAAGTCTCTGGGTATCCCTGCACGCATGCAAGTGGGTGAGCGGTTTGAGTCCTGCGACAATCCATGGCTAGGGGCGCAACTTGCCAGCCTTATATCTCCGCCAAGAGGAAATCTTTCATATAGTCCTTCCAGGATTCGTTCGGGAATCCTTAGCTCAAACGAATTCTGGAAGAGGGGTGCAAATCTTTGTTACGATGTAGTTAACCCCTCACACTCTGGAACCGTGACGCTTGGACGTATCTTGGTAAAGATTAGACGAATCAGGTGAATCTGACTAGGACTGGGCTGCAGGCATTTTTATAGGGTTGAGGGTCCTATACCTAACATTCACAACCAATCCTGTCCGTGGGAACATTTCTCCCACCTACCCCCGACTTGCCAGTACTTTGAAAAAAGGGCAGGAGTTGCCTCCCAGTTTACACGGAGCAGCCGCAAACCTCACACCTGAGTTCCTTAGCATACCTGGACCAACCCCTTACCTGGTGACACTAAGTGTGGGGCTTGGCTACCAAGTGTGAAGCACCCATACTTCACTCCAGTATCTGGTACTTACAATATCCCGGCCATGCTAACACCTAGGATGTCTGAGGCTTTTCAACTCCAGACTTCCCATAGACACTGAGGCAACAACTCTGCAGGGTGCCCTGGAAGTACGGGGATGAATAATCCCTCAACTCATTCATCCTTAACATATTTGCATGTTAAAGGATTTATTCACAGCCTGCCTGAAAAAGTTTCCTGCCTGCACATTTAAACACACCAGTACAACACAATTTATTAATAAAAGTATGTTCAGCTTATGCAACTATTATAAACATGTATGTGTATAGTTTCTTTTCACCTAGCTGCACTCCAAAATTTGATTGCTAGCTCACTCCTAGCACGAGTTAGTCTTTTAATTGGACGGGCTGTGATGTGGTCTGCGGGTTAACCTAGTTCTCACGCCAATAGACTGTTCCCCTTCAAGTTAAAGGGCTATCAAGACGACTGATACATTTTGACAGAAAAAGCACTTCAGCTAAACTGCAAACCTCGCGGTTTAGAGGTCTAGGGCTTAGAAAGTGATCCTATTCTTCAAAGCAGCCACCCATACATAGGCATGCATCTTCAATCAGCACTTGGTTTAGCGCTAGCAGCTCCCCCTTGTGCCGCAAATACAATTGGCACATTTTACATGCATTTCTATCACTGCAGCTATGGACTGTGCTGCAAAATGGGGACAATAAAGATGGTGTAGGGGAAAACATGTCAGTGTAGTGAACATACAGTTAAACCTTCCGTCCCAACATGATTTAGGGTTAACCAGCCGGGTATAATGCCTTTATTAGTGGGCTGGTTAACCCCCTATCACCACAGGTAGCATGGAGGTCATTAGTTATTTTACTGAGGGCTGTTTCAGTGGCGTGAGCAGTGCGGAAGTCAGATTCTAGAGGGTCTAGGAGAGAATAGGTGATGAGAAAATGGAGCAAGTGAGATAATACAAGATGTTCAAGGAGTTTAGAGGCAAAGGCAGGAGGGAGACTGGACTATAGTTAGTAAGACAGGTAGGGTAAAACTTGCAGGTAAAGCTTGCTGTTTTTGAGTTATGTTATAACTGTTACATGTTTGAAGTAGGAGGGAAAGGAACCAGAGTTGTGGGTGGATTTAAAATGTGTGAGAGAGTAGGAATAATAGAAGGAGCAAGAAGTTTTAGGATATGGGAGGGAATGCGGTCAAGAGGGCAGGTAGTAGAGGGAGACGAGGAGATCAGCAATGACATATCCTCCTCCGTGACAGCAGATAAAGAGTACAATAATGCAGGAGGAGAGTTAGGAAGAGAGTTAGAAAGAGATGTGCAGGGCTCTGCCACCTTCTTTCCCCTCCCTTAGGGGAGTGGGAGTGAGAACTATTCACCCTACACCATCAGGGAGTAGGGGAAGGGATGTACTACCTTTGGTGCCCCTGGCTGGTGGTTAGAGTCCAGGGACCATCATAAAGCTGGAAGCCTAGATGAAGCAGAGTAGGCTGTGTATGCTGTGCAAAGAGAATAAAGAATGTTCCTGTTACAAAATATACTCCTGTCTGAGTTTGCAGTCTATCAGGGGGAGTGTGAGAGAGTTCTTCCACAGGGACTGCCTTTAGCACTCCTGGAGCCAGCGGTAGATGGAGGTGCTGACACCGAATGAAGGGGAGCCATATCACCCCTAAAGCCTGTAATGTTTACCCAACAGACCGGGATCTCGGACCTTCTGTGAACCAAAAGGTACTTAGCACTGCTACACACCTTGTCGCCGGGGAATCTCCCACAGGGTGGGAGAAACACATGTAAGCTGCTCCCCTGTGTTATTTATGTTTGAGGGGGGTGCTCACAAAGATGAACGAGGATATGTAGTGTAAGGATGTGGTAGGAACCTCATATGTGTGTTCAGTGTGTGTCCTGTTGTTGTGCTGCCTCTGTTCAGTGAGAAGCTTGTGGAGTGTTTGCAACAGTGTTGCAGTGTGCCCTAGCAGAGTGAGACAGGCAGTGTGATGAAATAGCTGAGCTGTGTGTCTGTGCAGATTAGGCAGAGAGGCTCCGTGGAGAAACTACAATTCCCATGAGCTCCTGGGCAGTCACCTGATGTGAAGAACCAATCAGAAGGCTAGGATACAGGGACAGGAAAGGGAAGCGTGGGGGGAGAGGTCACGCTAGACAGAGGGGTTCTGGAAGGTAAAGGAGGAGGGTGTATGCGTGCAGGGGGTCTGTGACCCGCCTGCATAGGCTAGCTTTACCCCGCAGGCCCTTAGGAGAAACCCCTGAGCCACAGTAGGTTGCTGTGATGCAGGGACGCCCATAGTGGTAGCGAACAGTCACCTTACTGTGTAGACAGTTAGGGACAAGCGTGCGGAGCAGGTTTTCTGGTGAGCTGCTTGGGACCAGACAGCTGCACTGCAGACATCAAAGACAAGCAAGGATTCGGCTGATCCTTTTCGAAGCATTACCGGTCACCGCCGTGACCGGAAGGTATTTACATTAAGTGCACCAACACCGGTCAACAGGCGCTGATCCCGCCTTAGGCGTAACTCTTTGAGGACACTAGTGAGTGACCAAAGGCCTAATACATGGAGTTATTCTAGCTACTAGCGAAAGGACATGGTGTGTGGGGCACGCGGTGGCGGTACCCGGACATACTCATTAAGAGTGTGGCTGAGCCACTACTGTACAGGACAATACTCATTAAGAGCGTGGCCGAGCCACTCACGTTATAAGGACATTATCATTTAGCTGCGTTAAGGTTATATTGCATTATAGGTTATGTGTTGGGTTATATGCTGTGTGTGTATTAATATGATAGAGTGCTAAGGTTATTGTGCATATAGTAAAGTTGGTTGCATCATACATGTGTGTGTATATGTTTCTTGCCAAGGGTAATCTCACATCACGGGGATCCTGGGTAAGTGGAGGCGCTGCGCTATAAGTGTTACCCCAGGTTCCCAGCTAGCGGAAGCTCAGATCTCCTGGAGCCGCAGGTGCGTGCAGTTACCCGTAGTTGCTTTAGCGTGTCAGAAAAAGGGCTACATTTGGAGGCGCTGCTGAGATTTCAGACCTGGGGTGCCCTATATTTTTTTATTACTGTGCAACCAATTTTTTTCTCCCGCCATGTTTGTGCCCCAGTTTGTGACCGGTAATGCTTCGAAAAGGATCAGCCGAATCCTTGCTTGTCTTTGATGTCTGCAGTGCAGCTGTCTGGTCCCAAGCAGCTCACCAGCAAACCTGCTCCGCACGCTTGTCCCTAACTGTCTACACAGTAAGGTGACTGATCGCTACCACTATGGACGTCCCTGCAGCACAGCAACCTACTGTGGCTCAGGGGTTTCTCCTAAGGGCCTGCGGGGTAAAGCTAGCCTATGCAGGCGGGTCACAGACCCCCTGCACACATACACCCTCCTCCTTTACCTTCCAGAACCCCTCTGTCTAGCGTGACCTCTCCCCCATGCTTCCCTTTCCTGTCCCTGTCATCCTAGCCTTCTGATTGGTTCTTCACATCAGGTGACTGCCCAGGAGCTCATGGGAATTGTAGCCTCTCTGCCTAATCTGCACAGACACACAGCTCAGCTATTTCATCACACTGCCTGTCTCACTCTGCTAGGGCTCACTGCAACACTGTTGCAAACACTCCACAAGCTTCTCACTGAACAGAGGCAGCACAACAACAGGACACACACTGAACACACATATGAGGTTCCTACCACTTCCTTACATTCTCCCCCTTGCAGAATCCAACACCCTCGCTTGGGCTACACCTACATAACTATACACAGAATGTTATATAATAAAAATGCAGTTCAATTATATAACTTAGCACATTCGCATTGGCTTTATACGATATTGCACAATTCTGTGAGCATCACAATCACAGATTGGATTTTGCTCTGAGACCACTGCTGAGCCTCATAATGGGGTGCCCCAAATTGATCATAAGCCATCCTCATTGGAGGTTGACTAGCTCTTTGGCTTCTGCGAATTTGCTCTTCAGCTACCTCCTCTGGAGAGTAGCAATTCCCATTTGGCAGTTCCAACTCTGCCCTTGAGGGGCTTGATAATTCTGCAAAGTCTCTTTGTGGCACAAAGCACGGGCTCTGCTGGTCTAGTAGCTGGCTCATGGGAGTCAGCGTATCTGTCGTTGGACCAAGGGGCTCTTTACCCGTAGCTCCTTCGGGAGATGCCCCCACGGTCGGAAGGCCCCTTTGAGAGGTTCCCTCCATAGGATTCTCAGAGGTGGCATTTATTACAGTCTCTAGTCCATCCTCTGTACTTTCAGTTTCTCCATCAATTGAAACAGTGGGTACCTCCAATTCGTTGTCCCCTACTTGAGGTATGGGGAGTAGGTGATTCCTATGCCACACCTTTACCCGGCCTTCGGAGTCCTTGATGCGGTATACCGGGAGGCCAGGCATCTGTGATTCTACCTCATACACCCCGTCTCTCCACCGATCCTCCCCCACGCTTCCCTTTCCTGTCCCTGTCATCCTAGCCTTCTGATTGGTTCTTCACATCAGGTGACTGCCCAGGAGCTCATGGGAATTGTAGTTTCTCTACGGAGCCTCTCTGCCTAATCTGCACAGACACACAGCTCAGCTATTGCATCACACTGCCTGTCTCACTCTGCTAGGGCACACTGCAACACTGTTGCAAACACTCCACAAGCTTCTCACTGAACAGAGGCAGCACAACAACAGGACACACACTGAACACACATATGAGGTTCCTACCACATCCTTACATTAGAATAATTAATGCTGCACAAGTCACGTCTTTAACTCTTATATGAAAGTATCTTTCATCCTTGTAACTAAAATACTAATCTATTTTTCTTAAACCCTTAAATGCTTTTCTCCTTTTAAGTATTATGTCCCACGGTATATTTAATAGAACAGTGTTATCCTAAAGATATTTACAGATTCCCGGGAAAGTCAGTTACACTAAATAATCCAAAGCCTAAAACACAGGGAAATATACAGTACCAGACCCTCCATATACAGACACATAAACATGACATCCTGTGTATGTATACACTTACCTACATATGTGCTTTCTTATAAACCCACATGCTATTTTCTACGTTATCATAATAAGATTGTAAGCTCTTTGGGGCAGGGTTTCACTTTAACTTATGTTGTTGTCTTTATCCTGTTACACTTCTCCCCATTGTATTGTAATGATGTAAAGTGCAGCGTACATTGTTGGCGCTATATAAATAAAATGATACATACATTTATTCCTGCCATTAAATCATATGGCATAAGAAGGGGTATTCTCAGATACAATGGGAGTTGTTCTGTTATCAGTTGGTAAAATAAAGCTTGTTACATCTGTATGTTTTGCTCACAATGTATAATAAAGCAATTATAAACTAGAATTGTGTTACATTATTGTAAATTACACAGTTTTAGCAATGTGGGGAAGCAGCTGTACAATAATATGATTTTAATTCCATGCTCAGCCTTTGTAATATGTGTAGCACCTTCTCCCCCACCCTAAGTGAGATCATGTAGCTACCGGTGTATTCTGGTGCTAGTGCATACCTGTGAGGTAGAACAGAAGGCCTGAGAACTCTGCGATGGTATAGGGAGGCATCAGGCTCTCACTGATGGTTCCTCTTTAGCGCAGCGCTTCCAGCCCAGGAGGATCTTGGTGCAGCCAGGCAACTCCTCTTTGTATTCACACTCCAGACATCACACCAGAGCGGGTATAACTGGGATTTATTGGGTGTGACGGTAAGGGGTGTCACGGTAGACCAGGACTTTTAACACCATTTATATTTAAGGGATCAGTCACAGGGCAAAACACAGTAAGTTAAATAAAATGAGGTTTATTTTGGATAAATCCTCGGAAACACACAAGGATGCAAAATACAAAAATATACACGCTTACAGGGGATTGGGGATGAACTCTACCTTTCCTAGGTGCAAGGACCCACTTCAAATGGGTTTCCCCTATCCACTTCTCTGCTCCAGGATATCAAAGTGCTGCACACAGCAGCCGCTCTGAAATGTATCTCCACACTCCTTCCCAGAGGTGGACTTCTGTTGGACTTCTGAGGGAATCTTCACACTCCCTCCCAGAGTGTCTCTCCCTCTGAGGAATAACATAATGCACTGTCCAGCAGCACTCATACACCCCTTGATGGCTATTGAACAAAGGCAGCCAGCCAAGAGAAAACAGTGCCTGGGGCTCAGACCTGATAACTGATTCATTTAACTAATCCTCCACCTTTGTTCTGATCTATTTCTATGGAGAGCTTCAACTGAGTGAATTACTAGTCTTTCTCCCTAGAAATAACAATAACAGTTACTAATTACTTTCTTGCATGTTAATTCCATCACCACACAATACCAACTACTGTATCTAATCTGGTAGGAACTGCCAACACATGTATAAATGCAGACATAAGGTAATAATGTAAAAGACAGGACTTAGCATTACACTGTTACGCTTGCGCGAGCCCACAAGCTAGACCTGACCCCGGCACTGAAGTGGGAAGGACTATGACACACACCCACAGCTGCGGGGGCATGCCCAGAAGGTGGATTGTAAGCATTGCTGGGTCTGGGTATGAGAGAAGAGGTTAATCTAATACTTCCCGGGGTCCGGGGTTCAAGAGGTACTCGTAGTTGAAGTCCGTAAGCCAGGGGTCAAGAGCTAGAGAGAATCCACAACAAGCCAGGACAGTACACGTAGGGTTAACTGCAAGGGAACTAGACAAGACAGGGCTAGACATAACAGGCACACGCAAAGGGTACACTTGATTTCCGGGCATGCCAGTGAGCAGGGATTGCTAGGGTTTGAGTTTCAAGGTGGGGGTTTAAAGAGGATCTGTTAACAGAAGATGCCTAGGAGATTGGGGTCCAGAGTTGTCTGCTCTCCAATAAATATTCCCAGGAATCATGCCTGATTCTTAGATACATGTAGGCACATTGTCCTGGCAATAGCTCACCTTGATAACGCAAGTGCAAATCACCACTAGGGTACCCAGCTTCAGCATAGCCCAGAAAGGAGAATGAGGCACAGGGATGAATAGGTATCTCCCTGTAGCTGAGAGAATCCCTAGGTTAAGGGAGGTACCCCAGCTAGTGCCAAGGTAACCCAGACAATGTAGGGTTTGTGGGTGCACCAACTGTATATAAGGTTGACGGGGGACTCAGAGTCCAGTATGAGTCCAAAGAGAGTATGGGGAATAGGGCAGCTAGGAATAAAAGTACAACATTTTTCTTAGAATATCCCCTATACCCAGAGACTCAGAAGTATATTAAAACATATACCTTAGTATACAAAAAAATTTTTTTATTAATGTACTGTAATGTAATGTGTTTTTACATTCGGAACCCATGTCCAAACAGGCTGCCCGAGCTAACCCATAGGTGTCTATACATCTGCTGGACATCGGAGTTCTAAGCAGCCAGAGGATGCTAGAGGTGAGAAAAGCATTTGGTCAATGGGGAAGGTGGAGTACCAGGTCCGGAGATCAATGGCAGTCGTCCGAGCTGCCACTTGCTCTGCCAGACAAGGTGGAGCCTGTCCCAGGTGGTGGCATTGTGATAGTCAGGGACGGAGGAGGCAAACTTGCGCATGTCCCTTGGCATTTTCAGATTCCCGCTGACCCGGCTTTTTAGCTGGCTTGGCTCTAATTGGCTGGTGGGAATTTTTCCATGCGATGATTGACTGCTGAGATTTGTGAATTAAACTCAGAATACCATAACGGACCTAATACATAATTACAGTTTTTTGCTATCTTTTGAAATTGAGAAGAGAATATGAGAGAGGAGTTGAGTGTGACCCTTAGGCAGTGTGGTCGGGCTACTGAGTGAATGATAGTACTACCAACAGTAATGTGAAAGGAGGAAATAGGGCCAGGTTTGGGAGGAAGTATGAGGAGCTCGGTTTTTGCCATGTTAAGTTTAAGTCGGCGGAGGGCCATCCAGGATGATATAGCAGAGAGACATTGAGAAACTTTAGTCTGTACAGCAGGTGTAAGGCCAGGGGTAGAAAAGTAAATTTGTGTGTCATCAGCATAGAGGTGATATTTGAACCCAATAGATGTGATTAGGTCACCTAGAGAGAGTTTGTACAGAGAAAAGAGAAGGGGCCCCAGGACAGAACCCAGGACCCAGCAGTACCCCCACAGAGAGATCGATAGAGGAGGAGGAGGTGTTTGCAAAAGAGACATTGAAGTATGATGGGAGAGGTAAGAGGAGATCCAGGATAGTGCTTTGCTATGAATGCCAAGAGTATGGAGAATGTGAAGGAGAAGACGATGGTCCACGGTATCAAATGCTGCAGAGAGGTGGAGAAATATGAGTGTAATGACCTCTCTTTCTTTGGCAGCATGGGTGTCATTAGTTATTTTACTGAGGGCTGTTTCAGTGGAGTGAGCAGTGCAGAAGCCAGATTGAAGAGGGTCTAGGAGAGAATAGGTGTTGAGAAAATGGAGCAAGAGAGATAATACAAGACGTTCAAGGTGTTTAGAGGCAAAGGCAGGAGGGAGACAGGACGATAGTTAGTAAGACATGTTGGGTAAAGCTTGCAGGTAAATCTTGCTGTTTTTGAGTTATGGTATGACTGTTGCATTTTTAAAAGAAGAAGGAAAGGTACCAGAGTAGATGGAGGAGTTACAAAATGTGTGTGAGCATAGCGATTATAGTAGGAGCAAGAGGTTTTAGCAGATGGAAGGGAATGGGGTCAAGAGGGCAGGTGGTAGAGAGAGAAGAGGAGATCAGCAACAACACATCCTCCTCCGTGACAGCGGATAAAGAGTCAAGGAAGGTAGGAAGAGAGTTAGGAAGAGGTGTAGGATGGGAGAGGATACAGAGGGGATGGCCTGAGGTATGGATTCCACCTTTTCCTTGAAATAGTCGTCAAAGTCCTGAGTTGAGATGGGGGAAAAAGAATAGGCAGCAGAGGGTTGTCTGAGTAGGGAGGCAAAGACAGAGAAGAATCGACATGGCTTAGACTTGTGCATGTTGATTATGGAAGAAAAGTAGGTTTGTTTAGCCTGAGAGAGGGCAGAGTTGATAAAGGATAGCATCAATTTGTAGTGAAGGAAGTCTACGAGAGTGTGAGATTTCCTCCAGAGGCATTCAGAGGAACATGTGCATGTAGATCAAGAGAGGAGGATAAGGCAGAGTTGTAGTTCCTGACCAAGTTATCAGGGTCTGAAGCAGAGCTGAGAGAGGAGAGGCAAGAGCGTAAAGTGGAATCAAAAGCTGGTATTGTAATAGAGCGGAGTTCTCTGCAGAACCATGGCGTAGATGGAGGTGGAAAAGGGGAGAAGTGAGAGAGATAAAATGAGATTAGGTGATGGACAGAGAGAGTTAAAGGGGAAATGGAGAAACCAGAGAGAGAAAGATTTTTAGTGAAAACCAGGTCAAGGTAGTGGCCATCCTTGTGTGTGCTGGCTGTAGTCCACTGTTGAAGGCCAAAAGAAGAGGTTAGAGAGAGAAAGTTGGAAGCCTAAGGGAGAGATGGGTCATCAATATGGCAGTTGAAGTCCCCAAGGAGAAGAACAGGGGAGTCTGAGGATAGAAAGAAAGAGAGCCAGGATTCAAAGGGAGAGAGAAAGACAGAAGGGGGATGAGTAGAGGTAGGTGGACAATAGATGACCACAACATAAAGACATACAATACACATGGACAGGGAGAGGAGAGAAGATCTGGACAGTGTGAGCCTCAAAGGAGGGAAATGCAAAAGAGGTACAGTAGGAATAGTATGGGTACGGTAGTGGCAAAGAGGAGAGCAGGAGTGTGACAGGGTGAATAGACATCACCAGCCATATACCTGGCAGATCTATGTTTAGTTTTGCAGTGCAGCAGTGACGAGGTTAAGTTTCAGGTGAGAGGGCTGCTTAATTAGTCTGATACCAGCTGCCTCATCAAGGTGTTTTAAAATCCCCAGGCTGTACACACATGCAGCCTAGCTGGTCAAGAGAGAGGACTGAAATGCTGAAGTAGATTACTTCTATAAGGTCTGTCTTTTTGTATGCTGTTTGAAGCAGGGAGATACCCTGAAACTCTGGAGAGAGAACAGCTTGATTTAAGGTCTGTTTTCAAGATACATGTTTGATGAGCTATTTTGTTTTTGAATGCTGAAAAGAAGCTATTTTGCTTTTGTGTGCTGTATTTTTAAAGGCTCAATAAATAAGCCTTATCAAGAAACACTGCGTGTGGTTGCATGTACCCTGCAACAAGGAGCACTACATATCCACCCCTGTCAGACTGAGTGAGCCAGGTCTCAGTTACAGCAAATAGAAGCAGAGAGTGAGAGAAAAAAAATTAATGCACAGAGAGGAACTTGTTAGAAAGGGAGCAAGCATTCAAAGGGGCATAGGAGAAAGGGGGAGAGGAGGGTGGGTGACAGGGGACGGGTATCAGGTTAGAGGGGTTGACAGCCGAAGGAGTAGAAGTTGTATGTGTAAGGCGAGGGCGAGAGCATGTAGAAATAAGGCATGGACCAGGATTGGGAGAGAATTCCCCAGAAGCAAGGAGGAGATGCATGGATAGAAAGAGGATGTGTGAGGATGATTTGTAGGGGTGTGTTTAAGTGCAGGGAATATAGCTGTGTAGTGTTAGAGGGAGCAGGTAAGAGAGGAGTTCATGTGAACTGAATAGTGGGGAAGAGAGGAGAACTGGAGATATATGAATAGAGATAGTGAAATAGTGAGGCTGGGAGAAAGAAGTGCATATTTTGGAAAGAAGTGAGGTCAAAGCAAATAAAACAGTAGTGGCGGCATGGCAGCAATAGTTTAGTGCTGAGATGTAGAGTCTGGGATATATTATGTCCTCCTTTCCAGCATGGTATTGATTTATATTAACACGTAATTATTATTTACATTTATTCGAAATAGTGACAATATTACTAATGTTGTAAGCCCGTTTGGGTTTATTTTGTGTGTAACTAAAATATGCATACTATTTACTGTAACACTTTGTCTTTATGATATGACAATGATTTTGTATGTATACACACTTTCAACTTAATTTTATTTGTATTTTCACTGTATTAAAGTGACACATTGCCTTTTTCATTGGGGGTACCTAATACTTACATCCATTGTATAATTTGTGCATAGCACTTGTTTTTATATACATAGTGAGTCGTTGCCCATTCCTTTATTAGGCTGGTGCCATGAATTAAGCTGCCAGTAGAACCCCATATGATCATATTGCATTTGCCAAGTAATTGTTGACTAACAGTCTATACTTGTGCAGTGGACGCTTCTTTTCCGCTGTGCGCATGCGCATATAATGTCTATGCAGTGGGGTCTGTATCCGTCTATTCTCTATCTCCTCACGCATGCGCAATAGTGACTTTAAAGGGGAATATACTAATTTATTTTCTATTTCCCCACGCATGCGCAGTAGTCACTCTTGTGGGGTATGCACGGAAATTTTCTATTTCATCGCGCATGCGCAATAGCTATTTCAACCCGACATGGATCGTTCGACTACCATCAGGTAATGCTTACTGATCGGGTTGTTCTTCCTGACAGCTTCTCTGGCTACCTTTATTGTTAACTATATGGGCGCTTACTATTATTACATCTGGATGTTTATATTCAGTATTTGCGTGCACTTGTTTTGCGCATGCACAATGGCGGTTCTGCACTAATCGTTACTATGGAGACGAGTAGGTATATATATGCTTCGCTTTCCCCCCTCCTGCAAATTTTGTCCCTGACGAAGCTCCATAGCTGGAGGGAAACGTGCGTAGGACGCGCAATGTTGTCAGTCTCCTACTTGGAGCTGTTTTAATACAGTGTTTGTAGTCATCTGGTTCTGTTGGCAGTACCAATATGTCACTACTTTATTTGGTTTAGTGACATTCAGTCAATGAGGATATCTACTATCTACCCTGCTGACTATAGCCTATGTGCTGTGGATATATTTCACAGTCACACCAGCTGCACCATGGGTGTTAGTCAATGGTGGCTGCACGTATGATGTTCACTCCCTGTAATATTTGGGGGGGCTCTGAATAGCACATATTAACATTAGGTGGACTCTATATTTTATTTGTTTATTACATCATTCTCCTCACTGCTGTTACCATCTATCTACTATTTGGTTTGCTACAGATCCAAAGGGTTTTTACCCTGACTATATGCACCATGAGTCCCATACACCCTACTATTAATAATTGGAGTTGTGGTTTTCCATCAATAAATACTGGTGACTCAGGTGCAGGTTATTTGTGATTTAATTTCTTTTTAAAATTTCGTTACACATTCACTTGGTAATATATTGACGAAGTTGAGACATTAGGGGTTCTGACATAACAACATTTGAGTCAAAGCAGCCATTTTGTCTGACTACTTTTGTTAGCGATCTTGTTATTGTTCTAGTCCTTGTCTGTCAATTACGTTGTAATGTGCTGTGCTTGTGTCTACCATTTTGTCTTCTGTCTGTATGAAAGCTGCATGAAAGTTATAGTGGGTTAAAAGATTTTTCGCTCTCAGTGTTTACCAGCTCTGACCAGCCCAGCTGCAGAAGAAGGAAGGGGGCATACAGCCTTGAGGAGTGAGATTAGAATTAGAGAAGAGTTCTCACATTTAAATGCCAGGTAAAGTCTTGAGAAGTGAGATCAGAATTAGAACCAACTTCTCAGCATTTGAGTGTCTGGTGGACTCAGAGATAGAAATCAATTCTCACATTCAACCCCTTAAAGAATGTATGTATCATTTCATTTTTGTTATGTATTACAAGATTATGTCATTTTAGGTGACGCACACTTTCATCATTTGTTATGTATTGCAAACTTACATCAGTTTTAGCATTGTTATGTATTACAAAATGATGTCATATTTAGTGATGTGCAAGCCCCCCCATAAAGGGGTGGAGCTTTAGGTTTTAGGGTATAAATATATGGCAAATCGTGTTAGTGTTAGAGAGCTTTTTTTCAAAAGCTGTCTCCGTTGTGCACATGACCTGAATAAATTCACGTGTTATTCTGTTTAAAAATAACCTCAGACTGTGTTTTTTATTTACGCTTTTCTCAGATAGCGCCCGAATAGGGACTCAATATCATCGGAATCGAGCACCCGGATGAATCACTCCTCCATCACTCAAACCTGAGCGCTCATATGAATCTAGGTAGGGCTACCTACATTTTTTAGACAAACAGCCTGATTAAATTGTTTTTGAGTGGTGAGTGTAGCTGATTTTTGAACGGTGTCTTATCTGATGTGATGAGTAAGAATCCCTAGCAGTTTCACGTGAATTTATTATTCTCTGTTCCTGTATTCATTTTAAAGTGTAATTGTTAAGAGTTGTTAGGGGCTAAGGTAAGAGTCCCGTTAAAAGTTTTGGTGTTTTGGTGATGAAGGTGACTGTTTGTATGCTTAAAGGGATTGTTTTCAGACCGTCCTGGATTGTGATAAATATTTTTGTTGTCTGAGCAGGACGGGTCCCTGATTGTACATTTGCTCTGTCTTGTCATTAACATACTAAGTGAGGTATTCATGGATATCTGTTTAGAAGGTCTTATCTGTATCCATGTCATAAAAGTATAAGGTTTATCAGGACTGAGTTGGACCCGCTGAAGTGATTCAAGTTTTTCTTTGGTATAGTTATGGTGAGAAAATGTGATTGGGGAACAGTTTTGTGACAGGTCCTTATTTGCATATTTACACTATTCAGAACAATAACATGCCAAAAGAGTTGTACGTAATCAGCTTGCGCTGATTATTGTAACGCTAAATTGTACAGGTCAATTAACAGTTGATTGCTGTAGCCGAAGTATTGTACATTGTCAATTAACATTGATTATTGTAGCCGAGGAAGTATTGTACAGGTCAATTAAATTTGGTTTCTGTAACAGGGGAATAATGGGAAGCCAAAAATTCTCAAAGGATTGTGTGTCTGCAGACGAAAATAATAAAGAATGAATACAGAGAACGAAAAGAGACAATATAAATATATTGTGTTGGCCAGAGAATGGCACTATTTGTACTATTATCAACTAATTGCGCATATGTTTAAATGAAAGAGGAGTCTTTTTCTGTGGGATTGATAAGCTCAGGGAGCGCCGTCTCGTGTGTTTTTAAATCCCACAGGGAAACATACCTTACGTTAATATGGGTCAAAAGAATTCTGTTGAGGGACAGGAGGGTCCCGTTGCATTAATTTTTACCATTGCCAGGACAGAAGTTATTATAATAACAAGTGAAAAAGAAAGTGAATAGGAAAGAAATAGCAAGTGAATTTGCCGATAGATAATCAAGGCATACTGTAGACGGACGTTCACAGAGGTACACAGTTGGAGTCGTTTATAATGTGAAATTATAATAAGGTTTTATTGTGCCTTTTGCTTTTCATCAGGAAATTCATGCAAACACAGGGGGGGGGGGGACAAAGCTTCTATTCACTTGGGAGTATTTCTAGTGAAATCCTATGCAATAATTCACATCTCCCTTAGTCAAGCAGTTCTCGCAGCCCCAAAACATATAACATGAAATAAACAGATATAAGCAGTCTCTTAAGAATAAAAGTCTTATCTGTTTCTTGGAGGGAAAATCTTGTCACTTCCTGGTTCAGCTTCAGGTGTAGTAGTTTTCCCTGTGTCTTGAAATCAGCTCTGCTGGGCAGAGCTCAAGACGGGTCAGCTCCAAGGGTCAGCTCTCAGTCAGAGCTAAAGAGTCCCTTCCTGTCTGAACAGACAGGTTTTTGTAAACAATCTCAATCAGGCAGGTGGTGTTTAGTAATTAACTACCAGAGGTTAACCACCACACTGCTGGATTAAAGGCACATTACTGAACAGGGATTAATCCCCTGTTACACATACGATGGTGTTGAGGAAGTAGATATTGAGGGTTTTTTTTAATGAAAGGTTATATGCAGAAATTGGGATACAATTCGAGACTGTGTATGTTGTTTGGAAGGGACAGAAAGTGTTATAAGTGTAAAAAGGTAGGACATGTTGCCAGTAATTGCAGAGCAGCCCTAAGAGAGTAGAAGAAAAGGAATGGAATTTAAAAGGTTTGTTCGTACTGGCCACACGAATAGGTCTTTTAAACCAGAAAATATTGTTTTTCCTTCTGTTCTAATGGCAACTAGAAAGAGAATCAGAATAACAGCAGCACAGACCGCGCCAAAACCCCCCCTTTTCTCGAAAAGAATGTGCAAAAGATTCAAAAAGTTAACTCAAAAGCTCCGGAGCATTAAAAAAAAAAATAGTTTTAAAAGCAGGTTATTTATGAGAAGTTGATTCACTGTGTAGGAGAGAAGTTTGTGTCTATGTTCTTTGTGTGTCTGTATTGTGGTTTCTGTATTGTGTGTAAACCAGTAAAAATACGTCAATTGCATTTCTATAGGATTAGGATATGTTGCAAAGAGATTTTAAGCTTGCACGTATTGTTTAAATTATATATGGTGTGTTCTTTAGTTGATCTAAACTCAGTTTAGTTAATTGTCCCATTTTTATTTTTGAGAGGCCATACATTTTTTTTTTATTGCTGTGGAGAGAACTCAATTTTTATTACAATCCAGTAATTAATATTTAGAAGACTGAGAAGCTGTCTTGTTATCTGCTCGGCACTCTCAAGGTCTTTTTGGCGAAACGCCCGGGCTGGCAAATTGCCCTAGATAAACAAGCTCTGAAATTTTTCTCTGAGTGTCTTTAAAAAAATTAACGCTGTCAGTGTGTACGGCACTGTGCAAAGAGCTTATATTACAAGAAATTTAGTGTGAAGTCCTATACAAAAGCATTTGACTATTATCTGAATATATGATATATTTTATAACTTTTAACCATTTATTTTTTCCATAGGTGTTCTATTTTATTATAAGCAGTAGTTATTGTTAAAATATTTGTTGAATGTTTTGCCAAAGTGGTGCATTGGGAGTCACCTCTCGTTTTTGGATATGTTCTAGGTATAGAGTTAAAGGACAGGTGATATCTAGTTGCAAATACAATTACATAAGTGAGCAGGGTATACATTATATGCAAGGCATTTCACATTTTTAGCAGAATAGTTACAATGGAGTGTTTGGGGTGGATGCCAGACTGGAATTGGCTAGGGGCATTTGTCTTAGTATAGTAATTGTTTAATTGGGAGTGAACACATTTTTGTCCATGACTTTGGATAGTATAATAGTGTATGAATTTATTTATATATATAGCGTCAAAAATGTACTCAGCACTTCACAAATAATACATTAGAGGGAATTATAATAGAATAGTAAGTGCAGCAAAATCAGACAATTGGAAAGGAAATCCCTGCCCTTAAGAGCTTACAATCTAAGGTTTGAGGGGAATTTACAGAGATAGCAGGTGAGGGAATAAGTGCTGTAGATAGCAGTGCTTGGCCACAATGGGTGGTAGGAGTGACTGTGTGTGGAATAATAGCCATGAGTGCAGGCTATTGGGATGTTTAATTTGTGGGGCACGTTTTAATGTTAGTTAGTATTTAATGAAAAGGCTGATACCATTTGCATTGGAGGAGATTACAATGAGGCATGAATGAGAGCAAGTGTGTATTGGGAGAAGAGATATTGGTCTATAGTTTGAGACAGTGTTTTTGTCCCCACTTTTGAAGATTGGGACAGCTCTAGTAGTTTTCCAGGTCTTAGGGATATGGCCTGCAGACAGGATAGAGTTGATTATGGAAGCAATTGGTTTGACAATGGCTGAGGCCCAAAGTCTTAGTAACTTAGATTGTAGTACAGTCAAGTCCACATTAGCTGCTTAGTTTTAAATATGAGGAGCATTAATAGGAGATACCTCTGTCTATATGCGGTTGTTAAGACAGTAGTAAAAACATTGATACAAGAATTTATTCCTAGGTATAAATTATCTCAATATGAGACACTTATGGGATGACTTATGACTAACAGTAGTTCAAAGGAACAAATTAAGGACCATCTATTGGTAATAAAAAAATTAATAAGTATTGTATGCCACTAATATATTTTATGAGTCTCTCTAGGCATAAGGTATGATAAAAGTCCACCTACACGAGACGGAGTTAAAGGTCAAGTAGTTCCTAAACAAGCATGCTCTTCATCCCAGATGAAAAGGACCATACTTACAACCAATACAGCAATTAAAGTGTCAGAGATTCCTGGATCCACGTGGTTCACATAAAACTCATTCCAGCTCCACTAAAGACCAAAGTCATCTAAAGCACAGCCGCATCAAGTTAACGTTTTGACGAGACATAAACTTTCACCGTTAAGCAACGAGGAAAATAAGAAAACAGGCTGAGGCCTGGTCTTATCAGAACATTTCATTTTTTCAAATACTCAATATCTTTATTCTTTTATAGTGTGTATAAGTTAGAATTTTAAGATGTATGCACCATTGGGTCTGCGAAGGTATAACCCACAGAGAGATGACAGGATTGTCATGATGATGCTCTACTGAGCCTTGTCAGCAATACTCATCTGCCTGTGTTCCTTATACATCGCAGATATCTATCACCATGGTTAAGGTAACACTACACTAATTCACCATCTCACCCACACACATCACAAATTCTCAGTAATAGAATGTTGTGCTAATTCTCAAAATATATGATGGTAGAGATGCCATTTTTCTTTAGCTAGCAACAGAAAGGTCTAGCATTTTTGTATCCATTTTTACACACTAGCAACACCAATCATTTATGGGTCAAGTGCCTCCAACAACCAGAAACAAGAGAAAAACACCAAATATTGCAGGACTGAAAAGTAGTTTATGGAAAGAACAATTTTGGGTTAGTTTAGTTCTAAATGTAGGAGGTGGGTTACTATATGACAAGCTTAATACATTAACAGATGTGTTAGATGATGTCCTCAATCATACCACTACATCTATTGCATCAATAAACCAAGAACAGGTTCAGATCAGGCTTATCGCCTTACAAAACAGAATGGCTTTTGATTACATTTTAGCATCAAAAGGAGGTGTATGTACCCTAATTAAAGACCAATGTTGTATTTTCATCCAAGATCAGAATGGCAAGGTACAGCATGAGTTAGGAAAAATAAAAGAAATTCAAGAAAGACGTAGGAAGAGAAGTTCACAGACTGGGACCCTTTGGGGCTGGCTGGATTGGTAGGATCACTAGGAGCGAAATTTTTGAATGCGGTATGTGTGTGCTTGTGATACTCGTTGTCATCTATGTTTGTGTTACGTTTGTCAAAGGCATGATCCACAAATATGCAACCCCCTCTGCAGATATAATGCCATTGTTTGCAGAACCAATTTACAGCAGTCCCTTGAAGTCCCTAGTACAATGTTCTAACTCTGGAAAAGAATTTGGCTGTAACGCCATACGAGACTATGACTACATTTGGCAGGCACCCTCGTGCACTGTCCTACACCCTCAAGCAGCATTATGAGATGATGGAGCACCCCTGTGCCTCCAAACGTGTTACTGGACTAAAATCATGCTAATAATTCTCAAAAAACAATGTTTTAAAGAATCAGAGGAGGGACTAACGAAGTTGAGACATTAGGGGGTCTGACATAACAACATTAGAGTCAAAGCAGCCATTTTGTCTGACTATTTTTGTTAGCCATCTTGTTATTGTTCTAGTCCTTGTGCTGCGCTTGTGTCTTCCATTTTGTCTTCTGTCTGTATGAAAGCTGCATGAAAGTTATAGTGGGTTAAAAGATTTTTCGCTCTCAGTGTTTACCAGCTCTGACCAGCCCAGCTGCAGAAGAAGGGAGGGGGCATACAGCCTTGAGGAGTGAGATTAGAATTAGAGAAGAGTTCTCACATTTAAGTGCCAGGTAAAGTCTTGAGAAGTGAGATCAGAATTAGAACCAACTTCTCAGCATTTGAGTCTCTGGTGGACTCAGAGATAGAAATCATTTCTCACATTCAACCCCTTAAAGAATGTATGTATCATTTCATTTTTGTTATGTATTACAAGATTCCCACTAACCACCAGAGTTATCCTGTTATAAAGTCTTCACCTTCTTGTGAGTCATATCCAGTTACAAAGTTCACTTGATGTATGACTGTGCACTCGGTGCTAATCTAAGGGGTTACATTTCAGATATAATTCCCTATGATAAAGGTGCATTTCATTACCAACACCAAGGGTTAATGAGTCCATCACCAAGCAACATCACGGTCTGAAGGGATTTATTGGCGGTATTCACATATCATTTATAATACCCATTCACAGAGGTGTGGCTGTTTAAATTGTATAAACGGTATTACACATTGTAGTCTGTTTTTTTATATTTCTTTCACATATTGCGCTGAGCACGAAGTAAAGATCAGCGCCAAAGAGGACATCAATTTTCCAATATATATTATACATAGATCATTAGAGACAAAATAGTCATAATTATAATGTTCATGTTTTGCTTCTTTGGACTTGTTTTGCTGTTATTATCACATGATTGTTTGCACAGCACAAAGAACACAGCACACAGCACACAGGACACAGCACATAACCAGTAAAAGTCCCACGAAGTGCTGAGAACCTGTTACCAGCCTGGGGATGCGCTGAGTTATCATGTGGATCTCAGGTGCGGCGTTGGGAGGAAGATCCTGTTCTCATAGCAGAGTTAATACCCTAATAGTCTCTGTTCTATAGACACAGACATAGAGATGGTGCCGGCGTTATTGCAGACGTTAACGCATTAGACGATGATTAGGTAACATCATTTTCTGCATGGCTATTGGTGGGCGTTATGTCTCTTTGCCCGGAGAGGCTCTGATAAATTGTATTATATAGTCCCCACCGTAATGTATAAACAGGGGCAATCGTGTTAGCTGCAGCACATCTGTAATCACAACTATACACTAATATTGCACCTCTTTCTGTAGTATGATCTGCAGGTATCGACAGAAAGGGAACTTTTTTTAATGGACTATAATTCTCCTTACAGTAAGACAGTGACATACAGAAAGAAGTGATTCAGAACCTCCCCATGTGCATGTGACAGAAAAGAGTCCGCATAGTGGAAAAAATACATTGGTCGTCTTTGTACAGTATCAAGTCAAATGTGGTGAAAATCCAGGAGACAAATTCTATTTAAACCAACAGTACATCAGGTGCATTCGTTTTGCCCCAAAACTGATCTTTTGACTTTATGCAAAGAAGGTTATTGGCTTTGTCTGTTATACAAGTCAAAGACCTTTAACTCGGATCAAGCTCTGATATCCCTTAACATAGCCCCATCAATCCCCCCAATAGTGGGTTATGTAAAGGCAGAAGTGGTACAATGCTGGGGCATTATAATTGCACCTGGTGAATCAAAGAAAATATGATTTTCATTAGACATTTGGGGGAAATTTTTTTGCCCCAAAGGAAATTTTGATAACCAAAATGATTAACCCAATGTTCCCAAGTCAGGAATTTGTGACCTGATCCTGTAGTACCATATTTTCCAAATGGGAAGTGTGTAATATAAACTATTCACAACCCTCAAGTGTATAACTAAAGTATTTTGGGTTCAAATGGAGTCAATAATGATAAAAAAACACAGCACAAGAAATACCCAGTAATCCATGAATATTCAATTTTTTGGAAGTTGAGTATTTTCTTTAATAAATCTGGTGATTTTTCCTCCCACTTTTGTAGATGTGTGACATTGATAAATAGTCTCTAGTAATCTTCAAATATCAGTTTGTTACTCATTTCCATGTCACTTCCCAGAATCCTTGTCTGCAGCATAACTAATTCATGACGTGGCAATGGGGTAAATGTGGACCTGTGGAAGATATGCAGACACACTCAGGGATATGTAATGATTGCTGTATTTTGCAATAATTTAACCACTAACAGCTGCACAATGAATCAGTCACCAAGCTCAACCTGGATGTTACATACAGTATGTCAATGGGCTGGATTCACTACAGGTCGAAATTATTGAGTTAAAATTGGTATTAAGAAAATAATTATTGTAGTGATAATTTTTAAAATTACTGCTTTATTCACTTCTAATGACTTTTACATAAATGGGGTGAGATATTCATTCTCACTTGCATACCTTAAAATTGCATGAACTCAGCAGTAAATAAGTGTTAATGTATAGGTCTGTATTAGTCAGCGCTAGTGATGCAACTGTGTGTTTGTGTAGGGAGGTTTATGTAATATGACACAGATGTATTACGATTTACTGCCAGTGTGGGTGCGAGGAGGCGTGGACCCAGCTTTGCCCAACTCAGACAATCCCCCACCAAAATAAAGATATCAAGCTGCTGTGCTGCAACAGGCAACATGGTCAGATGCAGCCTGGCAATGCCGGGTGAATTTGTAAGGTTCAGCTATGATCCCCCTGTAATAGACGCACATACACCTGCACCTGTGCCACTGCAGACATACAGAGACACAGTGAAAGGAGCTGATTTTGGACAGGATGGACCAAATGGTGAGGGAAATGGCGGTTTCTAGACACATAGCATAAGAAGAGAGCAAGACAACTGGGGGAATCTTCCCCACCCCATGTAGGCATTCCTCCCCCCACCCAATGACATAACCAGATGTTACACAACATCTCAAGCAAGGAGGAAATTATGACTACAGGCCCAAGTGATGCTGGGAAAGCAAAATTATGTATAAAATCCCTAAATGGAAGGCAGCTCCAGGTAAAACCTTCTAAGGTGGCTTTAGCACACTCTCCTAAATGTACCGGGGCGCAAATCCTCCCTAGGTATATACAGTGATAAACACAGAAAGACACAAATAGTGCATTAATATGTTTCAAAAATGGAATTGAACGTTTTCAAAGAAAAGCAGCTGATACGCTCACACGTTTAGAAGATTTTACAGCCTTTCACAAATAATACTTTGTTGTTGAATAGATACAGGTGCAAATGTCTGTTGTGAACCGCTGTCTGAGGAAAGTCCATGACCATGTTGCATTCACCCGCGAGATAGTCCACAGCAAGCTGTAATAGCCCATTGGAATAACCCAGCGGAGGTCCCTCCGTTTTAATGGGACTCACCCATCCTACAGGGTTCCACCCGTCTGCAAGAGACGTGCAGTAAGAGAGACTGAAT
Organism: Ascaphus truei; assembly: GCF_040206685.1. NCBI lineage: Eukaryota > Metazoa > Chordata > Amphibia > Anura > Ascaphidae > Ascaphus > Ascaphus truei. The sequence continues at coordinate 133,362,753 of NC_134488.1, forward strand.
CAGTCACTCTACCTGAACGCCTCTAACAGGTGATTGCGGGGCTTTTACTTTATTTTAATAATAAATTATTGTAGCAGGGAGTCTCCGGAGCTAAACCCCATTGATTTAAGTTCTGGGGACCCCCTGCTTCCCAAGTTACAGGCCCCGTTATGGGGTGTCAGTATCCCAGCGGCCCACGTTATCGGGAGAGTTAACCAAAGCAAGCAGATACTGGCTCCCCATAAGGTGGCCTGTAAATCGTGAAGCATGGGGTCCCCGGACCGGAAATCACTGGGGTTTAGCTCCAGAGACCCCATGCTATGTTATCAAAATAAAATTAAAGCATCTTCATTACCTTAGCGGCTAACTGCTAAAGCAATGAAGGGGTTAAGCCAGACTACCTGGTTTACTGGGGGTAGAGGGGGGGAGTGAATGGTGTAGTTGCCCCAGTCTGGGGGGTAGGCCTACCGGGAAGGTTGTGGGAGGGGTTAGCCACTTCACAACCTTAGCGTTAGTAACCGCTATGGTAATGAAAGGGTTAACCCCTCCCACTACCCACCCGAGAGGCCTAACCACCCACCCTGGAGCAACTACCCCCTTCGCTCACTCTTTTCCCCCAATAAACATATCAATACAATACATTGAACAACCCCCCCTTCCTCCTCCAACACATACAGTACAGTAATGGGCAAAATCCCTATTATCCATTTTGGATAATAGCTCAATTTCCCATTTAAAAATAAAACATAACCAAAACATTACCTAGCCACCATATGGTAAATTAAAGTTCTACTTACCCCTGCCAGGATGAAGGCCGTATTCGTCCTTCTTATCCTCCTTGTCTTCCTCTTCTTCCTCTTCTTCAGTGGGCAGTAAAATTAAAAAAAACTAACTACTGAGCACTAACCCCTTTATCACCGTAGCGCTTATTTACTAATATGGTCATTAAAGATTTAACCCACAGTCCTGATACCCACCCAGGAGACCTAATCACCCTCCCCACGGCAACTAACCCCACCTCCTTTACCCATTGTTTGGCACAGTGGCACACCATACCCTATGGGCATGGATTGCCTCTATGGCAGTCAATGGGCAAGCTGCATATAAAAAAAACAAGCACCACATAAATAACAATAAATTTTAATAATAAAATAAAACAATTCCCATAAACCAATTGATTGGCACAGTGGTATATAATACCCTCTGGGCATGTTTTTCTACTATGGCAGGCAATGGGAAAGCTGCAAATAAAAAAACAAGCAGCAAATAAGACATTTTATTTGAATATAAAAAAAATGCCAATGCTACCCTAAAAAAAATACACAATGAAATAAAATACAATCCATGTGTTTCATACGTTTGATGTCTTCACCCTCCAAATCCGACTCCAGCATCAACAGCAGCAACTCTTGGTTCGCGACGCAATGCACCTCAATAGCCGATGTTACTTCAGTAAGTTCTTTAGTGCTTTTCTTCTCTCTGTTCTACTTTCTGTCCTTCTTTCTTTGTAATCCAATAGGTGGCTGAGGTGCTCTCATCGTTTTCTTGGGCTCAAATGAGACGGGACAGGCCTTATATAAAGCCTGTAACGTCACACTTGAGGGTCAAATGGTACACCTCCATTCCAATTGGCTGAAGTACCATGTGACAGTATTTTCTTTTTAAAGGATGTGACATCATCGTAAAGGGAAGTTGTCACATCCTTTAAAAAAATGGCTGCCATCACATGATACTCCAACCAATCGGATTTGAGGTGTACCATGTGAGGCCTCCCTCACTGACTGTCCCAAACTAAGCTTCTGTCGACATCAGGGAGGCCCGTCGCGCACTGGAAGCAAGTTCGCTTTAGATTACTGTGTGCACCAGCAAGAGAGAGAGGCCCAGCATGTGCCAGCACAGAAGCTCATTGTGGGACAATCAGTGAGTGAGGACCGCAGTTGGGCGAGTGCTGCAACAAGAGAACCGGCAGACAGGCAAAGAACTTGGTGGGAGAGCCTGAGCAGCAGAGGCCTGATAACATCTCTAAGACAGGTAAGTTTGTCTTTATTTGTTTTTGTATATATACACACACACACACACACACACACACACATATATACACACACATAAGTGTGTGTGTGTGTGTGTGTGTGTGTGTATTTAGTGATGTTTTTTTAATTTTATATATGTGCATGGGTGTTTTTTTTAATATATATTTGAGGCTTGGTTGGTGAGGTCTGTACTGTATATGTATTTCAGGCTTGGTGGGTGGGGGTCTGTACTGTATATGTATTTAGGGCTTGGTGGGTGTGTCTGTATATGGATTTGGGGCTTGGTGGAGTCTGTATATCTATTTGGGGCTTGGTGGGTTGGTCTGTGAATGTATTTGGGGCCTGGTGAGTAGGTCTGTATATGTAGTTGGGGCTTGGTAGGTGGGTCTTTATTTGTATTTGGGGCTTGGTGGGTGGGTCTGTATATGTATTTGAAGCTTGGTGGGGGTCTGTATATGTATTTGGGACTTGGTGGGTGGGTCTGTATATGTATGTGGGGCTTGGTGTGTGGGTGTCATGGTTGACCAGGTCTTACCAACACTTTAATACCGGGATTCTGGATTGAGCACAACAAGGAGGGTAAAATAAATTGTAATTTTTTCCTTTTAAGACAAACACACAATACTTCACAATTACACTCAATAAACACTTAATGGGATGGGGAAACTAAATGAAATGTCCACAGAACGAAACAAAGTCTCTGGACACCCCTGCACACATGTAAGTGGGTGTGCGATGTGAGCCGTGCGACAGTCCTTGGCTAGGGACGCAACTTGCTTCCCCTATATCTCCACCGAAAGGAAAGATTTCGTAATGTCCTTACAGGATTCGTTCGGGAATCCTTAGCTCAAACGAATTCTGGAAGAGGGGCACAATCCTTTGTTACGATGTTGTTAACCCCTCACACTCCGGAACCGCTGACACTAAAACTTGGAAGTTTCTTGGTTGATCTTACGTGAATCTGACTAGGATGGGGCTGCAGGCATTCTTATAGGGTTAAGAGCCCTATTCCTAACATATACAGCCAATCCTCCTGTGGGAACAACTTTTCCCACCTATCCCAGGCTTTCCAGGTGTTCATAGAATGGGCAGACGTTGCTTCCCAGTCTGCTAAGAGCATGCGTTAACCTCACACCTGAGCTACTTAGCATACCGAGCCCAACCTCTTACCTGGCGACAGCAAGTCTAGGGTTTGGCTACCAAGTGTGAAGCGCCCATACATCATACCGGTGTCTGGTACTTGGGAATAATCCGGCCACGCTAACACCTGGGGTCTATGAGGCTTTTCAACTCCGGACTTCTCTAGACACTGGGACATCGACTTAGCAGGGTGCCCTTTGAAGTACGGAGATGAAAAAAATCCCTCAGCTCATTCATCCATAACATATGGGCATGTTAATGGATTCATTGCCGGACAAGCAGGAAAGGGTTCCAGCCTTTGCATTTAAAACACCATTGAGATACAATGTATCTATCTATCTATCTATCTATCTATCTATCTATCTATCTATCTATCTATCTATATATATATGATGTGGGTTACAAGCCGGCATACAATGTATCCGTGCGGGCTTTGATCGGTAACAGCAGACGCACGCCACCAATTCACCTTAAGTGGATAACGAGACGGTAGGATACCATGTATCAAGAAGGTACTTCAGCTAAACCGCAGACCACTTATTCAATTGACTTTGCGGTTTCAACGTCTGTGGTCTGAACTGCAGCTAGCTTCTGAGCTGCAAAATAGGGACAATAAAGATAGTGGAGGGGAAAACATGGAATTATATTTGCAATACATTTTAACGCCTTCTGTCTCAAAATTGTTTAGGGTTAACCAGCCAAGCATAATACCTTTATAATTGGCCTGGTTAACCCTTCCACCACCGAAATAGGTCTGTATATGTATTTGGGGCTTGGTGGGGGGATCTGTATATGTATTTGGGTCTTGGTGGGGGGATCTGTATATGTATTTGGGTCTTGGTGGGGGATCTGTATATGTATTTGGGGCTTGGTGGGGGGTATTTAGATGTATTTGGGGCTGGATGGAGGTTGTATGTATTTGGGGGTGAGGGTATTTGTATGTATTCGGGTGGGAAGGTTTTTTTATATTTTGGGTGGTGGGATTTTTTAGTATGTATTTTTGTGCAGGGAGTTGTGTGTGTGGGGTAGGGGGGAGGGAAAGAGTATGAGGAAGTTTGATCGAGTAGTGGGGTAATTGATGGATGGGGGGGAGTGAAAGGAGAGGAGAGGGGGTGAATGAATGAGGAAGAGAGGGGATTAAGATGTAAGGGAGAGATACATGGGAAGAGGAGGGGAAATAGAGGGGGCTTACGAGGTGTGAAATGGGGGGGCCCGCAAGACCGGCGTGGGGGGGGGAACGTAAACTCTAATTCTGTTCTCTGGAAAATCTGACTGTGGCCCGCGTAGAGGGCATAGAGGGCGTAGAGGGCATAGAGGGCATAGAGGGCGTACAAGTTGGGTTTGCAACCTCAGTCTAAGGGAATATTTTCTCTTTATACAGTATGTCTTCCATATGATACAGCAAACACACAACTGTATCTTAGTCAAACTCATTAACAAATGACTACATTAGCGCACTAGCAGCACTAAGATTTTATATCAGTCTGCAAGACTGGGGCAAGAAGATGGCAGGAGAATAACATGATTTATTTGAATAATTTGGTGCAGTTTCTTTCATTACTTTATCCCACAGTTTTATACACAATCCCTTAATGTTAGGAAATAAGAAATATATAAAACAGGAATGTATTACAAGGCAATTAGACCTCTGACAACATATACAGAAGTATTTATCTTTGTGTATTTACACTTGTCTCCTGCAGCAACAATTTATTCTGCAAAACAGATCCTGAGCCTGTAAACAGTGAGCTTCACGTGTTTAATATAAATACGCCCTATTTACTTATAGACATTATATTAATATCTGAAATACCCCTGTTACAGTCAGATGAGGAATCCTTGCTTAGCACATCTGAAGATTAATGCTATCTCAGAATAACTAATAGGTGAGTACTATATGAATATATGCTGTTAATGTAGTATTAATGTATGGCTGTTAATAGAGGTGTCTCAGCGGGTATTACCCAGTACCTCTGTCCCAGTGGATGTCCCAATGACAGCTGATCTGCATTACAGGTCATTCTCCCGCACACAGCTGCTCCAGGGAACACAATGTTCCAATCTGAATAAGGGGGGATATCTTTATTGGGGAATTGATGTCTCTTCATTTTGTGTACAAACAAACACACAACAAGAGATAGTGAGAAAGGAGATAACAGGACACACTCCTTTAATAAGCAGCCTTAATGCAATCTTGTTATACTGTATCTGATACCCGCGTCCTGCTTATATTTAATGCTTCACTGTTAACATACAGATGTACCCAGCTTTACCTTACTTACTGATATCACAGAATATTGCGTTACAATTCAGAATATCATATTGTATTGTATGTCTTAATTTATATAGCGCCATAAATGTACATAGCGCTTCACAGTAGTAATACATATCATATAAATAGCAAATAATATAAATAACAGATCATGGGAATAAGTTCTTCAGACATAAAAGTAACATTAAGGAAGAGGAGTCCCTGCTCCGAGGAGCTTACAGTCTAATTGGTAGGTAGAGGAACGTATAGAGATAGTAGGAGGGAATTCTGGTAAGTGCGTCTGCAGGGGGCCAAGCTTTATGTATCATGTGCCCATGATTATCCAGTGCTGTTCATTTGCTTCTTTAAGCAGATGTGTCTTAAGGTGGGTCTTAAAGGTTGATAGAGAGGGTGCTAGTCGGGTATTGAGGGGAAGGGCATTCCAGAAGTGTGGGGCAGAAAGTGAGAAAGGTTTAAGGCGGGAGAGAGCTTTAGAAACAAAGGGGGTAGAAATAAGACATCCTTGAGAAGAACGCAAGAGTCGGGATGGTGCATAGCAAGAAATTAGGGCTGAGATGTAAGGAGGGGCAGAAGAATGTAAAGCTTTAAAAGTGAGGAGGAGAATTGAGTGTGAGATACGGGATTTGATCGGAAGCCAGGAGAGGGATTTCAGGAGGGGAGATGCAGAGACAGATTTAGGGAAGAGTAGAGTGATTCTGGCAGCAGCGTTTAGGATAGATTGTAGGGGAGACAGGTGAGAGGCAGGAAGGCCGGCCAGCAGGAGGTTGCAGTAATCGAGACGTGAGAGAATGAGGGCCTGAGTCAGAGTTTTAGCAGGCGAGTCACAGAGGAAAGGGCGTATCTTTGAGATATTGCGGAGGAAAAGGCGACAAGTTGTAGAAACGTTTTGAATATGAGAGGAGAATGAGAGAGAGGAATCAAGTGTAACCCTAGGCAGCGTGCTTGGGCTACTGGGTGAATGATCGTATTTCCAATAGTAATGTGGAAGGAGGTAGTAGGGCCAGGTTTAGGAGGAAGTATAAGGAGCTCTGTTTTTGGCATGTTACGTTTCAGTCGGCGGATGGCCATCCAGGATAATATTCCAGAGAGGCATTCAGTGATACTGCTGAATATTACAACATACAGTATCCAAGCATTACACGCAGAGGTTAAAATAACCCTCGCTCCCCGTCTGTACATGTATCAAGATCATTATGAAGAGAAAAACTTTTAAAACTATTTTACATTACAGAATATTTGAAAATGGCATAAAATCACTGACATTTAATGATTAGGAGTAATGTGGTGGCTTTTTCTGAACTGCTCAGAGCAGCCACTGGGCCAGTGAGGCTGTGTTAGTATAACACGTACACTACATTTCCCAGTGGGTCATTTTGTCACCTTGCATACAGTATACTGATCCAGCTGCCTTTTCCTGTTTACTTTTTCAATTCAAGTTAACCATTACTGGATCAAAGGAGATCAAGAGATTACTATTGGGTTATCCACATTGTCAAAGAGTAGCAAAATTCCCTTCGATACCTACCACGGATTGCTCAGCCACGCAAGCAGGATACTATCAGAGATCAGTGTCCAACAAGTTTCTCTATCAATATGTTCTCCTTAATCCTGTATATCGTCGTGTTCTGCGCTCTAACCACCACAGGTAAGGCGGCTTCTTCCTACTATAATAACATATATATATATATATATATATATATATATATATATATAATCACTCTTCTGAGGAGACCATTAAGGTTGAAACAGTCTGTCTGTGGGTGGGTTTGCTGACTATCCATCTTAACCCAGGCTGTGCTCAAAGCTGTGACCATGCAGCAAGCTTAAGCCTATAGGGAACCATGTTAATGGTTTTGAAGCAAAAGTTGGCACTGTGTGCTCAACTGTATGTCATTTCCCAGAATCCCTTGGTGCAGTGGCAGTGCTATGTGCAGGTTGATAATGGTGAAAGGTGGGGTTTATAGGTTGGGTGCATATATATGTATGCATCGTAGATAATGTTACTTCTGAAATCACTAGATAAAATGAAACAATGTAACACTATATATAATAAGAACTCACAACTACGGTAGGTTCCCAGCACTCAATGGTATATAAATAAAAATACAAACACAGAGGTTAAGCCAAAAAGATCTGTATTAACCTATATAAAAGAGTAACCACAGGATACTCTGTAGTGCAGACAAAGTGGCGCTTCAATGATCTCAGGACAAAGTGTATGTACAAATGTGCTAAAGACTCCTCCCTCTCAGGCTACCCCGTATTCCTGGGACATGTATCACTATTCTTTACGGGCATTTGAGAGCTTTTGTGACTATTGATTCTTTCCGCCTATTCTGCTATATATTGATTCTGAGATACAATGTTACCCCTTGTGTGATTTACATTTTGGGAGGGATTGTGGTCCTTCCGCTGTTTCCGTCTCACCACATTTATCTATTGATATATTAATTAGTCCTCGGATTGCTCCATGTATCCTATACTTTCAATAGAAACAATAAGGTCACTGTTGGATTTTTGGATTGAAATGATAATGCATGAAGACAAATAATCAATATTATCCTCTTCCAGCTCATGGCAGCAGGTGCCTTAAGTGCCTCAACCGCAACGGTGACACATGTGAAGGAGAGTCCGTGTCCTGCAAGGGGGAGTCACAATGCTTTGTGATTTCTGAATATACAAATATGGGTAAGTGCAAGTCTGTAACGGTGGGTGGTCCTGTGCTAAGGGAACGGGAGTTGTAGTTTTAGGTCACACGCGCTCTTGTAAATAATGCAGATAATATTGTGTGCGTTAGTAACATAATGCACATGTAATACTGTGAATATGTAGCACACTTTCCCCACCCCTTGGGAGATGTGGCTACGGTATATGTGTGTGCTATACCTGTGGCGTACAGGAGATCTGAATCTCTGCTGCTGAGAACCTGGGGTATACCTGAGTGATTGCTCTGTAGCGCCTCCACCTGCAATGGGATTCTACTATGTGGAGTGACCCTTTACAAGACAATAAAGAATGCCCACGTGGAAAGCATAACAGTTTACTATACACAGCATAAACCAATAATGAGAATAAGATACACCCTCACAGACCTCGCAGGATATAACCGCTCACCGTGACTCCTCAACAGCGTGTCCACACCCCGATGGGGTTTGCCCCAATGTACTGAGGTGCTCCAGGCACCGGCCCATACCAGTGTCCCCCAAGAGCCAACTCACCGAAATATGTGCGACATCGCTGCCCCACTAAGGTTGAGGTGGTGAACGTGATATGTTGGGTACTTGCCGGGTGTGTCCACACCCGGGCGCGCATATGAAGATGAGATCCACGGATACGGTAGTGTGTCCCTCATGGATGGTACCACCTTTAATAGTCTCTGTAGCACAGATGGATGATCTGGTCCCAGATCACCCTGATCCAGGATGCCGCCATGTCCTTGCTTTGTCCCAATGCTCTGGTTCTAAAGGGGCAGTTTCCCTATCTGTCCCTATCTATGGCCCTGTTCCTGCAGCAGAGGAGGAGGAAAAGAAGTTATATCAGTGGCGCTCAACACGGTAATGATCAAAGCAATTCTAATAGATATTATAAAATATATATTATAAAATATAAAACCAGAGCCACGGAAATCGCCCGTCCGATTGGATGCTCCACGTGGTAAGGGTGAACATGTAAATATACAAAGAAATCAAATCATAGCATAATACTGTAAAACATACACATACATAAACAAACAACACTTAACAGACGCTGAGAACAACAGGTAACTACTCACAATGGCATTTAATATGGCATATCATTAATATCATAAAATACACTTATTATACATAAAATAGAACATAAAAACATATATTAGGTTCAGGCAAGATTCTCCAACTCGGGTGGGGGTACCTTCTTACCGAAAACAGGATGTAATCAGGCAATGGATAATTCAAAGAGTATCCCCTCTTATGGATAGCTGCTGCTGCTGCTGCTGCTGCTGCTGCTGCTGCTGCTGCTGCTGTTGTTAACACCTGGGCTCAGACGAGGAGTCTCTTATGGGCAGGGACAGGTTTTTCCAGCTAGCTGCGTCTGCCTCAGTCCTCTCCCTGCACTGCAGAAGCTCCAGGACCACACACACAGATACTTCCTGGTCTGCCCGGGCCACGTGCACCAAACACAGCAATGCTGAAATGTTGGATATTCCTACGCCAGCATTTGATTTACCACAGCTTACAGCTCACAGCTCACAGCTCACAGCTTCGGAAGGGTACAGCACTCACACCCGAGTGGAAGGGACCTCACAGAACCACCCTACGCGTTTCGAAAGTCTTGCTTTCTTCCTCAGGGGTAAAAAGTAAGGTACTTTTTACCCCTGAGGAAGAAAGCAAGACTTTCGAAACGCGTAGGGTGGTTCTGTGAGGTCCCTACCACTCGGGTGTGAGTGCTGTACCCTTCCGAAGCTGGGAGCTGTGAGCTGTGAGCTGTGGTAAATCAAATGCTGGCGTAGGAATATCCAACATTTCAGCATTGCTGTGTTTGGTGCACGTGGCCCGGGCAGACCAGGAAGTATCTGTGTGTGTGGTCCTGGAGCTTCTGCAGTGCTGGGAGAGGACTGAGGCAGACGCAGCTAGCTGGAAAAACCTGTCCCTGCCCATAAGAGACTCCTCGTCTGAGCCCAGGTGTTAACAACAGCAGCAGCAACAGCAGCAGCTGCTATCCATAAGAGGGGATACTCTTTGAATTATCCATTGCCTGATTACATCCTGTTTTCGGTAAGCAGGTACCCCCACCCGAGTTGGAGAATCTTGCCTGAACCTAATATATGTTTTTATGTACTATTTTATGTGTAATAAGTGTATTTTATGATATTAATGATATGCCATATTAAATGCCATTGTGAGTAGTTACCTGTTGTTCTCAGCGTCTGTTAAGTGTTGTTTGTTTATGTATGTGTATGTTTTACAGTATTATGCTATGATTTGATTTCTTTGTATATTTACATGTTCACCCTTACCACGTGGAGCATCCAATCGGACGGGCGATTTCCGTGGCTCTGGTTGTATATTTTATAATATATATTTTATAATATCTATTAGAATTGCTTTGATCATTACAGTGTTGAGCGCCACTGATATAACTTCTTTTCCACTTCTATAGCCTGACTAGGGGTCAGGGTTATATCACCGGCTGCCAGCTCACTGTGGGATATAGCGCTACCTATTTGTTTTTTCTCCTGTTCCTGCAGCAACCACAAGCTGCACAGGGGAGTCAGGGCATAGCTGGGTCCTAGGGGGTCTTTGGCCTAGTGCAGGTGCCACAGATACCTGCACATATACAACCTACCCTAGCTGCTTCCCAACTCCGACTGGCGTGGTCCTCAGCGAGCCAAAAGTATCTATCTGCCCGCACAGGATTGCTGCAGCCCGATTGGCTGTTGCGCACTATGTGATCTAGTAGCCCCGGTGACTGCTGGGTGTTGTAGTCCCCCTGCTGGGCATTTGGACATAATGGCCGCCTGTGTACCCCTCTGCACATGCGCATGGTGCACCAAAATGGCCACTGCAACATAGCTATCTGCTCTGAGCATGCGCGACCACACGGAAGATGGCGACGCCCTATTATGGGAGCTGCCAGCGACTTGTTCGCCCTACCTATACCCCAAACACTGTCGGGACCTGCCCCCTCCTGCCTCTGCTGAAAAGCGCACCCGCACCGGGAGGCCAGGGGCTTACGGGGGGACAAGGCGGATCCAGGCTACATTCTCCCCTGGTGAAACACCAATGCCCTGCTTGGGAACGCATAATACATAGCAATATAACCATCAACAGAAATGTGGATAATTGTAATTTTGACCATTACTGTATTGTATGTGTTAGGATGCAGGGGGGGTATATTTATTTCAAAGTATTTATGTATTTTTAATTTATTTTTTTGGGGCACAGAATTGATACTGCAGGCAAGCAGGGACCACCTGAGGGCCACCTCCGGCCTATAGTATAATTCCTGTGCATCCAAATAAATGAGGATATGTTATGTGTGTTAGGGGGTTATAGGGGTTGTTGGGGGCACAGGGGGTGGGTGTGTTGTATATTGCAATGCTTATTTAATTGTCCCCAACAAACATGTTATTGTGCCTTAACCCCTTCAATGCTTTAGCCAATAGCCGTTAAGGCAATGAAGCTGATTTAATGTATTTTTATTAATAGTGTGCGGGAGCAGGGGGTCTCCTGAGCAGAATCGCTTTGATTTCTGGCTCAGGGACCCCTTGCTTCCCAAGTTACAGGCTCAGATATGGGGTGCTGTATCTCCTCCATTGTTTACATGTCACACGATGTGGACGCTATAAAAATGTCCTGTAACTCGTGAAGCAGGGGGTCCCTGAGCAAGAAATCAACGAGGTTCAGCTCAGGAGACCCCCTGCTCCCGCACACTATTAATAAAAATACATTAAAGGCACAATAGCATATTTATTGGGGACAATTGCCCCCCCAATAAACATTGCAATACACAACACACACACCCACACACTATTAATAAAAATGACATCAATGCAGCTTCATTACCATAGAGGCTATCCGCTACGGTAATGAATTATTGTTTATTGATATGTGTCTTTTGAGAATTGTGTAGATGTGCAGGGGGTCTCCGGAGCAGAACCGCGTTGGTTTTAGGTCCGGGGACCCCCTGCTTCCCGGGATACAGGCCCCGTTATGGTGTGCCGGTATCCCTCTGCTTTGTTTACATCCCACGTGATCAGGACATCTCAAAGCAGAGGGATACCGACCCCCCATAACGGGGCCTGTATCCCCGGACCTCAAACCGGCACGGTTCTGCTCCGGAGACCCCCTGCACATCTACACTATGAATAAAATGTTTATTTTAAAATATATTTTTTTCCGGCGGGATTTGCGCAGAGAGAGACGGATCTCTTTCTGCTGCAGGCGAATCTCTTCCTGCTGCAAACAGATCTCGCCGGGTGAGCCCTTCTCGCAAGGCAGATCGTCTCGCCACCGACAACTCGCCATGTTTGCAAATGTAGCTCTCACAGGTATTCGGCCTTTCTGCATACCGTGAGAACAACTCTGCAAAAACATGGCGAGTTCAAAACCCTGCTGATATTTTTTTCCGGGGCTTAGTGCACGAGGCCCTAAGTGTGAGAGAGTTCCTCAAATGTAGATGACATGTTGCGCTTTCTTTAATTTGCATGTGGTGGAATAGTTGAGATTTTAGATCATTTGGAGATAATTTTCCAATGCTGTGAGTGTGGAGCCCAGATCTCTTTAGCAATTAATATGGACATTGACTTCTCATTTCCCAAATTATTCTCACAGATGGAAAAATATTCCATTCAATTGCTAAGGGTTGTGCTGGAGAAATACCGTGTGGCACTAGAGGCTATTTAAAAAACGAGAAGTTACTTCTACGTGAGAACTTCAAATGCTGCTCTGGGGATAACTGCAACACCTATAACTATGACAGTAAGTGCACTGACTATTAAGAGACATATAATAAAAAATACAACTGAATGAAAAATGTATAAGAAAAAAAACTTTACCAAACTACTGCACTCAATATTGAATCAAAATGATGAAAACATGTTTATACAGGGAATGTCCATTAAGTATGTAGCCAGGTCTCCCTCTTACCTCCCGGCTACGTGAGGGGGTGGCTGTGTGGTTGCTGCAGGGAGATTGTGAGCTGGTGAGCAGGCCTGAAGGGCTGCAGACCACATGTTGCCTGGCAACCAATAAGACTGCTGCATTTATAACAGCTAGAACAGGATAACAGTTAGGCCAGTTAGAGCAGTTGGGGAGTTGGGAGCAGGACAGCAAGGGGATATGTAAGGTCCAGGGAGAACTGCTCCGCTGGACTAGGCCAGAGTATCCCCCTTCAGTTCCTAGCCTAGGCCCGACCATCTCTAGCTTGTGGTGCTATGGGGAAGGCACCTCAGATAGGAACGCACCCCTTAGCTTGTTAGTGGATGCACGCGGTGTGCGTGGCCTGCATCAGGGACCAGACCAGGCCCTCATCTCAGAGACTATCTAATGGTGGGACGTTCCAGCTGGAGGCCACCCCACACGGAGGCGGATATTCGGTGGAACAGAATGACCATAACTTGGCCTTACTCAGTGACCCCCGGGGCAAGAGATCCGGGATGGTATTTTTCATAAGTTCACCAACACATCATGGGGCAGCTCTGTCTCAAACTTGGGGTGGGATAGGCCTTCGTTGCCTCTACACTTTCCTCCAACCTAAAGGGATGCCCCCGTGTCCTTTGTATTGCCCTTAGGATGAATAGTTCTTTTGAAAGCATCTTGTTCTGTCCCCGAATATATTTGTACTGTATATAGTTATCATATCCCCTCTTAGACGCCTCTTTTCTAATGTAAATAAATCTAATTTAGTTAGCCTCTCCTCATAAGTTAATTGGTTGCATAATGGGTGATTTTAGTTATCCAGACATGGACTGGGACAATGAGATTAGCATTACATGAAAGAAAACAGGTTTTTGGCGGTGCTTAAAGACAATTATATGGCCCACATTTTTGAGGAACCAACCAGGAGAGGGGCAATACTGGGTTTGGTAATATCAAACAATGTAGAAGTAATAACACATATTCAATTCGGGAACATTTGGGTAACAGTGATCATAACATGGTCACATTTTAAAATAATTATCAAAAAACACATTACTTGGGTTCAACAAAGACTTTAACAATTAGAAAGGCAGATATTAATAAATTGAGGAATAATCTACAAGTAATACATCGGGATGATGTTTTTGCAGGGAAAAAATGTGAAAGATAAATGCCTAGTCTTTAAAACATTGTTAAAAGGCACCCTTGGGTAATAAATTTAAACGAATATGTCTAAATCAATGTTACTGCTGCGGCCGAGTTTATTAGAACATTTGCCCGTTCTCGGCCGCAGCAGTAACCTGGCGCGCGCCGGAGGGTGCCGGGCGCGCGCCGAAGCCTCGGAGGAGAGGCCCGCCGATCTGGGCTTCCCCCTCTCCTTACCGGGTCCGCCGGGTCCCCCGGAACGTCCCGCCGCCGTCGTGACATCCACGCGACACCAGGGCTCCCTCGGGGAGGGACAGGCACCCGATGATGCGTGACCGCGCATCGGTGATGCGCGGCACGCTGAGGGAGTGCGGCTCGCAAGCCGGGACATTTCCCGGCTTGCGGAATGAGCCGCACTCGGATAAAGTGTGCCGCCTGTGTACTGCAGTAAATAAACAGGTAAGGGAGGAAATGGACAAGAAGAGGCAGGCGTTTAGATACTTGAAGTCAGAAGGGACAGAGACATCGTATCAGAATTATAAGGAATGTAATAAAAGTTGCTAAAGGCCAATCAAATTAGCAAAAATGGATAATGAAAAACGGATTGCAATAGAAAATAAAATCAGCCCTAAAAAGTTCTTTAAGTATCTTAATAACAAAAAAACGAGAAAAGAAAATATATGACCCTTTCAGTGTGAGATGGACATGCAAATTGTAAATAGTTTGTATTATTTGTTATTTATATGAATGTCACATGTATTACTACTGTGAAGCGCTATGTACATTAATGGTGCTATATAAATAAAGATATACATACTGTACATACATAAATAAGGAAGAAAAAAAAAAATCCTCAGTATTAACCACGGAAGAATCAATTGCAATAGTAGTGCCACAGGAGGAAACACAACCTCTTTATTAACTAACAATTGGTTAACCGAGGAAGAAGTTCATAGACGACTTAATAAAATTAAAGTAAATTAGGCACCTGGCCCTGATGGCATATATCAGACCTGTCAGCCTGACATCAATAGTGGGGAAGCTTGTTGAAGGTTTAGTAAGGGGTAATATTCAGGAATACCTAATGGAAAACACAATGATTTGAGAATAGTTAGCATAAATTTATAAACGATAGGTGTCAAAGGAGACCAGGTTATTTCTCTGGGTCAAAAACTAGACTTTCCTAGGTGCAGGGAACCCTAAGGGAGAGTTTTACCCTTACCGGGACTTATCGGAATCTCCTGGAACTCAAATCGGCATAAAACCCCAGCCACGACCGCTACGTTCGTTTCTGAAAACTCTGTCCCTCTTGACCATGAGTCAGCATGAATCTCCTGGAACCGAAATCGGCATTAAATCCCAGCCATGACCGCTACATACTTTTATGAGAACTTGAGCGCAAAATTCGGAACTTAGTCTCTGGCAGGCAGACATTTCAGGCTTGAAATCGAAGCCGGTTGACTTGCTATTTCAAGCTAAGCAACTTTAAAAAGCCTGCCGGTGTTCTTACGGCTCTTACTCAATGGGAACACACAATCTGATTGGCTCATCACTTATTATAGTATTTTCTGATTCATTCATAAAATTGAAGCAGACCAGACAGCCAATCAGCACGTGGGAACTTTCTCAAGCAGCAAATCCGAGCTAAGTCGGGTAGAAAAGCCCGGTCTGTGTGAAATTTGAAATAGCCAAGAGACATGCGCAAGCCTGCCACAGCTCCCCCCAGCTATCCCAATACCACCGGCTGGGCAGACACCCCTAAGTCTGGCAGAAAAAGTTGCATCCCGGAGGACATCCATTGATCTCCGGACCTAGAACTCCGCCTTTCCCCGCTAACTAAACAGTGTTCACACCTCTGGGCATCCTCTGGCTGCTTTGAACTGCGATGTACAACAGACATACCGGAGCCTATGGGTTTTCATGGGATGCCTGTTTGGACATCGGTTCCGAATGTTAAAACATTAAAATGCACTTTAATAAACTCTGAGTCTCAGGGTACAGGGAACAGAAAAGGAAAAATGTAATGGTGCTTATGTTTTCAAGGGGAGTTATTGCCGGGACAATGTGTCTACATGTATCTGACAATCAGGCATGATTCCCGGACACATTTATTTGGGGACCGGTAACTCTGGACCCCAACCTCCTAGGCACATTCAGACAACGGTTCCTCCACAGAACCCCACTTGAAACTCATACACTAGCAATCCCTGCTTGATGGCATGCCCGGAAAGGGGAAAACACACAGGAAAAAAATATTACAGTTTTGCAAACACAGTTCAATGCCATAGTACACTTTTACTGGATCCAAGAGCTAACTCTCTTGAACCCTTATTCACGGAGCAGGGGTAACCAAAACAGGCTTGACCTTTATTATATAGCCTGGTTACCCCTTCCCGTCATTATGGGTCATGCCTAACTAACCTTATTAGTTTATTTGAGGAGGTAAGTAGGAATTTAGACCCAGGTACTGCTGTTCATGTGGTCTACTTAGATTTTGCAAAGGCTTTTGATACAGTTCCAAACAATACTGTATGTTTGTGTACAAAATAAAACAAATGTATATATTATAAAGAAATCTAACCGTTTCCTTCATTCATTCTTAGTGCCTCCTGATAATGAAAAACCCAATGGAAATGTTTGCCCAGACTGCTTTAAAGGTAATAGCTTGGAGGAGTGTATCAGCGACCAAACCCTAGTATGCAAACATAAAGAGGACAGATGCTACACCTACATCGGTACAGCCAGAGATCAAGGTAATCAGTACAGTCCTCAAAGGAGTATTAAAAAAGTGGGTGATGAGACCTTTCCTACACCTAATGTCTATAACAGTATATGATTTGACTGATATTCAAGTAACTTGCTTAATCACTTTCCACTTCCTGCATCACACCTGGTACATAATGTATTTTGGGCATATTGGAATAGGCGGTTACAAGGTGCAAAGGCTATTAAGGGGAAGCGGGAGATTAAGGGTTTTATCAGTAGGATGATATGGGAGGACTCAGAAGGACACTTCAAAACTAAAAGCTGACCTCAATTTTGATAGGTAAATTATATACTTACAACTAAATGTAAGCTTCAGTCTTTAAATTATCATGAATTAAAACACTTTGGGCCTCATTCAGAGAAGGTTCATAAAAAAAATCACCGGACCATTTAAATCACCCTTTTTATGAGCGTTGCTATCACGGTATCAGAAAGCCTTCATTACCTGTCACAGCAAAATTCACAAAACGGGTGATAAGCCGGGAATCCTCTGAAAAGGCCTTACCTGGCGAGTTGTATCTGCTGCAGAGAGAGCTGCTCTGAGAGAGCCGTCTCTCCCTGTGCAAATATCGCCCGAAATTTATGTGTAAATTTTAATTTTGTTAATAGTTTAGATGAGCAGGGGGTCTCCTGAGCTGATCCCCATTGATTTCAGTCTCAGGGACCCCATTCTTCCCGAGATAAAGGCCCTGTTATGTTGTGCCGGTATCTTCTATGCATTTTATTCCCATGGTCACGTGACGCATGGGAGATACTGGCACCCCATAACGGGGCCTATATCTCGGGAAGTCGGGTGTCCCTGAGGCTATCCGCTATGGTAATGAAGTTTACTGTAAATGCATTTTTATTTGACAGGATTCATACAAGGGGTCTCCGGTGCTAATATGAATGGATATCAGCTCCAGAGATTCCCGGCATCAATCCTATGCAGGAAAAGGCATTTTATTTCTAAGTCCCATCTCGCCGCTTCTCTGCAGGTTTCCAACACCTTTAAGCCAACTTTTTCTGGCGTGAGAATTTTGTGATAAAATCACCATTCTAGAGCGGTGATAGGCGTTCATAGCCAAATCACTGCTACTAGAATTGCACAAGTTTATGAACATGCCGAATAGTGGTGATAAGTGGCTTATCACCGCTGCCTCTGTGATTTTTTTTATGATAGTCATTTTGGGTGATAAGTGCTTGATAAGTGGCTTATGAACGCTTTCTGAATGAGGCCCTTTGTAGTTTGACAATAATCGTGCTGACCCTCCTATTTCCGATTATGTGTAATTTATCTTAATTAGCTTCTCATGCGGAACATTGCCACAGTTGTATGTGTCTTCAGGCTGCAGTACGTTATGAGGCAGCCTGTCCGACTGACCCTTTTAGTACCTGCGTATTTACTATTTGTGTGATACACGGCCGCGCACCTTCTGCCACCGGGGGCAAAACCAAGGAAAGACAGACCTGGGGGAAAGACGTCTCACTGTCTGGGGTGGTGCTGTGCATGGAGAGGTCTGGTTATTACTTGGAAAGGAAAGTAGAGACAGGATGGAAGCTGCAGGTTACTCTCACTGTTGGCTATATTTATATCTCTGATAGCAGGCAGATATCACACAATATAATCACGTTTTCCCCAGTAACTTTGCTTTTGGGAGTCCTAACCTCCACCCAGGTCCCTAATGTACTTAGAGCAGAGTTGTCCCTGAACTCCTGATACAGAATCTGAGCTGCATGCTCCTCATCTCCCATCAACTTCCACCTCCTACAGACACCCCGAGGGAACAACTGCAGGGTTCTCTGCTTTATACAGTAGCAGCGTAGTTTTTCGATATGCTTCTCTTTTTGTTGAAGGGCACATTGGGCCGTATAATCTAAACAGTGGTATTCCATAAGTCACAATCCAACCAATTCCTTTTAATGGGACTAATATATGTATGTTGGTGCCACAACATGTATTATGGAATAGCACCACTTAGTAAATATGGACCATAATCTTTTTATCTTTTCTTGGAAGAAGTTTGTTCATGATATTATTGTCTCTTTTTTCACAATACCTACACTAGTTTTCTTGTTCACCAGCACAGTTACAGAAGTGAAATCAAGAAACTAATGTAAGAGTTGCAGTTAACAAACCTCTTGCATGTAACATGTTGTCATGGTTAATGCACAAATTCATGATGCTGGATATTCTTCATTACATGATGTGTGAATTGTGTTGTCTCTGCAGGTGGAGCAGAAATGCAATATTCAGAGAAAGGCTGCCTGTCTCCCTCGATATGTGAGTTTGGCTTTGATCTAATTATTGGTTTTGAAGAAATATCCAGATCTGTCTTTCATTGCACCTAACTACAGAAAGACGACAGATCCCCCAGTCTACCAAAAACTGCAATAATGACAGAAATGTAGAAAAGCATTTTATTTGGGTTATTGATACAAGCGCTGGGAATGGAATTATTGCAATGATAATAACAATAAACAATAACAATTGTAAATCAATGTATTATTATTGATACCTTTGTATCAGTCAGACAAGAAGCTTTGCCAGAACACAAGTTATGATATCATAATCCTTTTATAGGAACCACAAAGTTAGAAAGTAACCAAAGATTCCATAAGCAAAATCTCATATCAAATAAATAAATACCAAAATTCAAGTGTTTGAGTGTGTGTGCTGGGTTCATTTACTGGAGCATTGCAAATTTAATTTGAGAGGTTAAATTGGGATGATATGCTTCTTGCATACGAAATATCATTGAAAGGAAGGATTTTTTTCCTGACGTTTTGGTATTATATTTTTCAAACACGAAGATCCCAGATCAGAATCCTTGGAATCAGTTTAACATTGTAACATATTTAGGAAGGTGGGAGGGAAGGGCATCTTACAGATTATCTCTGATGAAAATCTGAGCGAGTGTGACAGTCAGATATAAGCCATGGGCTGAACTATGAGTGATAATAGTGAGAGGGGTATTGCACATCTGTCCAATGGTAATTTAGCTGGATTATTGATACTTGTTCATAAAATAATTACACTCCAATGATCTTGTAGAAAAAATACTACAAAATGATATTAGTGAATATTATATCTTAAAAAGAAAAAAGAAGGTGCGCGCTTCATAGCGCATACAAGTTTTACAATTTAATATTAAAAGTTGGACCAGTAAATGCACTTACAAAACAGCGAATAATTAAAAGCTTTTCGGAGTCATATAATCACAAGGCAACATCACCTGGACATCAGGGGACTTCTCCACGGGAAACCCAAGTAAGTGTCCAAATATATACACAACCGGAAACAGGGGTCCAGAGGCACCTGCCGTACTGTCACAAGGGTGACAGGAACCCCCTAACTGTATTCCATACACCGGCAACCGAATCCAGAGGTGCCAGTTATTGAGACAGTCCTATAAGAGCAAAGGAAGTCTCCCCTCCTCACTGCACCACAGGTAGCGGGACGACCTCTCTCTCGAGCAGACAGACCAACGCACTCACACAGCCACACTTGCAAATATCCGTATCTTGAAGGCAGTTTTTGTTCTTTTCATAATGGGGAAACATTTAAAGTTAGAGGTAAGAATAATTGTTTGACCACTTTTGTTACCTGTTTGTTGTATTGCGCCTGTGGTCTCCAATACGTGGGGCAGGCCACATACTCCCTTGTTACTACGGTCCTTGAACATAAGCACAATATTTTAAAAGGTTTGAACACACGCAATGTTTTGAGAGACTTAGTTAAAAAGCATCATAAAGACCCAGGGACGCTCACTGTAATGGGACTTGAACATCTACCCTCCACCTGCTATAGAGGTGATATATTCAAAAACCTATGTAGAAATTAGTTCTATTGGATTTATCACCTGGGTACCCTTACTCCAGGAGGTCTTAACGAGTTTCTTGAAACCAGTACCTGGGTTTAATCTTGTGGTTACGTATGTCACTCTCATTTATAGTCTTTGTCTCATTTTTCTTTTCTATAGGATTTCTCTTTCTTTCAATGATTCTGTGATAGAACTTAATCCTCTTGTTTTATTCCATTTTATTATTAAATCATTGTTTAAACTTAGTGAACATACATCCTTTATAGTGTTAATGTTTCGTTTCTCCCTGGTTTTAGGTATTATATTATACTGTTTGTCATTTTATACTCTTGGTTTTGTTTTTCCATATCTTTGAATGGGGTCTTCAGTGTACTGTTCATATATCTATAGGAATGCTCTAAAAATGGGACCCATATATGGAGTTTTACTATATATCTGACACAATATATATTTTTAGGCTATTTATTGTTACATTCATTAGATACTAATGACTTTAATGTCACCTATTATTCTTATTGGCGCTACTTATTGTTATCTTTTAGTGAATATTATATCTATATCTTGTAGTATATTTTATACGAGACCACTGGAGTGCTGTTTTTCTATGTATATATGATTCTAAATATCTTTAGTTATATAGCGCTGAGCGCTTTACTAATGAGACATTACAGGACAGGGAATTATAATACAAAAATGCAACAAAGTTAGACAATAGGAAAGGAAATCCCTGCCCCAGGGAGCTTACAATCTAAGTGGAATGCTGAGAGACTTACAGTGCAGAGACAGCAGGTGCCTTTTGCCTCTAAACTCCTTGAACTCCTTGTGTTCTCTTGATTGCTCTATTTTCTCACCACCAATTCTTTCTTAGAACCTTGACAATCTGGTTTCTGCATGCTCACTCCACTGAAACAGCCCTTATCAAAATAACTAATGACCTCCATGCTGCAAAAGACAATGATCATTACACTCTGCTCATATTACTCGACCTCTCTGCCTCCTTTGATACTGTAGACTACCCTCTTATTGTATACTTCACATTATCCATACTCTTAGTGTCTGTAAAGAGCTCTAGCCTTGGATTTCCTCTTACCTTTCCCATTGTACTTTGAGCGTCTCGTTTGTCTATTTTCTAACACCTCCTTCTGTGTTGACCTCTCTGTGTGTGTACCACAACGCTCTGTCCTGGGATATCTTCTCTGTTCTGTTTACGCACTATCTCCAGGTAACAGTATAACATATCTATGGTTCAAATATCACCTCTATGTCGATGACACACAATGTATATTTAAACTCCTGACCTTAAAGCTGCTGTACAGACCAAAGTCTCCCAATGTCTTTCTGCCACTGTATATCATCCTGGGTGGCCCTCTGCTTACTCAAACTTAACATGTCCAAGACGGAGCTCCTCATACTTCCTCCTAAGCCTTACCCTACGGCCCCCTTATACATTACTGTTTGCTATACTATCAGAAACTCAGTACTACACGCACGCTGCCTAGGGGTCACATTTTACTCCACTAATTTTTACCTCTGTAACATTGCAAAGATACACCCTTTCATCTGTCCTTCTACTGCTAAAACTGTAATGCAGGCCCTCATTCACTCCCGCCATGACTAATCTGAGCGTCACCAGTGTATACAGCGATTTGAAAATACAAGTACTATATAGACCCATAGGGGATAACCAATACAGCAGCAATCTCTACCCTTGTGGACTTCCATTCACAGTATATAGGGCATACGCAGAACTGTTAGCATACAGTGAACTGTTGTAGAGAGCTCAAGAAGGAGTATATATTATGTGTACATTGCCCTGAATTCAATTGGAGTTTCTCATTGTCCAGATGAGTTTATAAGCACTCACTGACGACTCACCCTTCTCTCTGTGCCCCCCTGGAGCCACATAGTGGCGTTTTAATAATTAAGATTTCTTGTATATATGTTAAATAAATGTGATTTTAATATTGTTTATGTATGGCTATGGAGGTTACTCCAAGGATTGAATCTTTCCCAGCCTAGCATTTCTGGTTTAGCGAGTGCAAATAGGAATCTTTTAGGCCACTGCTGTGACCTTTCACCGTTTTCTAGTACATACCCCTCCTGTATGCACCCTATCTTTTGATTACCAGCACATATGTAAAATAGGACACTTTAGGTGAGCGGTAGCCATTTTTCTGATTTCTAATCTGAGCGTCGCCAGTGTATACAGCGATTTGAAAATCACCACATTGGATCCAAGCCAACTACCCCCATATATATGAAGCATAGTAATTGTCTGGTTTGTTGAACTCTCGTGTGCTGCATTCACTTTTGGGTGAAATAATCACAAAGTGCAGGGCTTCCTTTACGGCTGGATCGGATCGCCGATACTGTATGCAAAAAATGCCCGCTTGGCTACCAGCTGATTTCTGGTCTCTGTCTGGGGCATGATGCTTAGCCAGAGAGGGGAACCTTTGAGGACTGACTTCAATATAGTGCGGCCACGTAGTCATGTCTCCCGACGTACGTTTCGACATTAGGGTTTCTCATGGGGAGGTGCCAAATATACGTAAGGGGAGTATAAATACCTTCACTGTTTTGCATATGGGGCAGGGTTTGCTTCGTTAACCCCCTAGTGATATATGAAAAGCAACATGTACTCTTATGCTTAGGAGGTACAGCCTCTTCATCACTAAAACTGTACTTATGTATACACCGGATAATACTTTAATCACTGTATTGTTAGCGTTTTTTCAGGAATGATGTTTCTTTTGTGTTTGAGCTTAAATTGACACAACCTATTATAAAAAAAAAAAACTAGTAATTTTTGTATGGTGTCAGACAAATTATCATCTATACAGGAAAATGCATTGCAAGGGGTTCTAGGCGGTGTACTGTGTCTTTTGCAGCCACCCCTAATTCTTTCTGTCCTGTGTCACCTTTTGCCTGAAATCCATTTTGACATGGAACCCTTATAAACTAATGCTCACTTTTAACACAGCTTTTAAGCACAGCATGGGAATCAGATGCAAAGCCAGAGAAACCATTCACAGACAGTTTTCAACCTTAATGGGTCTCATCAGTGTGAGGTTGGTTGTACTGGCTCTGCAATTTTCAAGGTAGTAAGATTTACCATACACATTTTAAAGTTACGGTGGGTGAAAAAGGCGACAAGAAACCTCCACCGTATAGCATATGCTATACGGTGGAGTTTTCATTTCATATTTCATATTTTATCAGGCTGGGGATAGCCCTTTGTTTCCTATGTACAGTATATAATGACACATGTATTGGCCATTATATATACATAAACTAAAACAACTTGAAATAGATGATAACATAGTAATTAAAATATATTACAGTACATATTAAACCCTTAGTAACCCACGGGAAACGAGTCATGGGTTTAAATGACTAGCTGATCAAAAAGTCCTAGAAAGAGGTCAATAGAAACATTAAACTACACTACCTACCCCCTTGGCCACCTTTATGGGTAGTAAAACATTGCCATGTAATGCTTTAGTAACAGCTAAGGTAACCATGGGGTAACCCTTGTTAACTATTCCAGTTAACACTGGAAAAGCCGTGGTTTTGGTTTCGTGTCCTGCTGGGTGTGAAACCATTCCAGTCATTGGGTTGGTACTTAGGTTAAACAACTCTACATAGTTGCTATGGAAATCCTTTTAGAAAACTAGGGCGCCCTGCTTCCGCACAACGCGGAAAGGAGAATAAGGCACAGGGATAAAAATGTATTCCTTTAGCTGAAGGAATCCCTAGGTTAAGGTTTTTACTCCAGCTAGTGTCAAAGTGACCCGCAAACAGTATATGGTTTGTGGGTGCCCAACCGTATATAAGGTTGTGGGGACTCTGAGATTCCAACGTGAGTCAAAGGGAAAGTGTCTGTGGAGATAATGCAGATAGAAATAAAGAGACAAATTTTTTTCCTGTTCTGTTCACTGTACCTTTGAGACTTCAAACTTTGGGAGTTTAAGTCTTAGGTAGGTGTTTGGGGTGAAAAGCAAGTCATTTTGATTGCAGGAGGTCTGGGGACAAAGTTAACAGTGGCCTTATAATTCTCCCCGGCTTACTCGCACTATTTTCGGGTACCCGGGGTAAGTTGCACTTGGGTCATACAGTGTCTCCCAGACTCCTAGTTTTCAAACTCCAACATCCTCTCCTAAAGTCCCACATAGCTGAAGGGGTTCCCGAAGACTCAGTGTTTATTAAAATTTATTTCAATGTGTTTTACATTCGTAACCGATGTCCAAACAGGCAGCCCGTGCAAACCCATAGGTGCCGGTATTTCTTCTGGACTTCGAAGTTCAAAGCAGCCAGATGATGCCTAGAGGTGTGAATAGCATTTGGTTAGTGGGGAAAGACGGAGTACTGGGTCCGGAGATCAATGGCAGTCCTCTGGGATGCCACTTGTTCTGCCAGACTTAGGGGCGCCTGCCCAGCGGGTGGCATTGGGATAGCTGGGGGGGAGATGTGCCAGGCTTGTGTATGTCTCTTGGCTATTTCGAATTCCCCACTGACCCGGCTTTTCTACCCGGCTTGGCTCTGGTTGGCTGCTTGAGAAAGTTTCCATGTGCTGATTGGCTGTCCAGTCTGCTTCTATTTTTGAATGAAGCAGAGAATACTATAAGAAGTGGTGAGCCAATCAGATTGTGTGTTCCCCTTGAGTCAGAGCCGAAAGAGCGCGGGCGGATTTTTCAAAGTTGCTTAGTTCAAAATAAAACACAGAACCCCAGCAAGCTCTTTTTGGGAACCCCTGAGCCCCCACAAATATTTATATGTATTTGTGTCAAAAAGGAGTGCTATTGAGCGTGGCATACTGTATGTATACAACAGACGACAGAGAAGCCCAATGCTACATCCAACATGACAGAAATACACAGTAAAATACTTATATATTCTCTTGAAATAGGGTCATTTAGTTTAACCCTTTGGCCAAAGCGTTGTAAGCTTGCGAGCCACGACGAGGCAGACACCTGTTCGCAAGGCCTAACACTACCAGATAAAATACTAATATACCTCTATTAGGCCTAAAATTCTCATTCACCTCTATTAGGAGGGAGAAAGACCACAGTGGGTCTATATCAAGCAGAATAAAAGGACCTGCAAACTAGGGAAATGGGGATATATGATATCCCTAATACACATACACTCCAGTATATGCAGCTTAATCATTATGTTTCCTCGATACAACCACAAGTAAACCTGGACTAGACCCCTAACCACTTTCGAGAGGTTGTATCAATCAGGCATATACCATAAAGGGACAATCGCCCAGTTTTATCAGGTACTGATACAGTAACACAGAGGGCAAACAAGCAAAAATATATCAGACTGGGAAAAAGATATAGGGAGTACCATGGAGGAGGAAGATTGGGAAGAGATATATGAAAGAATAGCTAGAGCTTCCAGATGCTCAGCGGTTAGAGAAACAAATCTGAAAATCCTTTACAGATGGTATTACACACCTGTGCGCCTTCATTCTTTCTTCTCATCAACTTCCCCCATGTGATGGCATAATTGCGGACAAGCGGGCACGTTTAAACATAGCTGGTGGTCATGCCCCAAGATTATTCTATACTGGGGGAGAATTAGAACACTAATAAAGGGGTACTAGGTATAGATTTGACATGGGATGTGGAAACTGTACTTTTATTAAAACCTACAGACGTCTTGAAAGGAAGACAGACTACTTGATAACACAAATACTCTCGGCAGCTAAAGCAATGATTGTGAAACACTGGAAACAGAATGACTCCCCACCAATCACAACAGTAATAAATAAAATTAACCATGTTATGACCATGGAAAGACTAACCTGTCTAGTACAAAATAGATTTAATAGTTTCATGACAACCTGGGACCCTTGGGCGACTTATATATGGCAAAATCCAAACCTGGCTTAAGACCGTGAAATCAGACTAGATTTAAAACCAAAATGTATGCACTTCTAACATATAGGATGTCTTTTATATTTTTATATAAATATATGTATACCTTTACTTGCAAGTTCCCTGCGTGGAGACCATTGTGGATGATTCCCCTTCACCCTCCCCACCCACCCTTTTCATTTTCTGTACCCCTCCCCCCTCCCTGTTAAACTTTGAAAAACAATAAAATACAAGTAAAAAAAAAAAATTATTAAATATTATCCAGCTAGCATAAACTAAATAAAAGTTCTACTTACCACGTGGTACACTCACAATCCAAATTGTTCCAGTACCAAGTGATGGCATCCATTTTGTTTTAAGGATGTGATGTTCCTCCCTTGAAGATGATGTCACATCCTCAAAAAAAAGAACCCTGTCACATGGTACAGCATCCAATTGGATTGTTTCTCTACAATCTGACACTCAAATGTTATGTCACAGGCCTTATATAAAACCTGTCCTGTCTCATTTGACTTTAAGAAGCCGACAGGACAACATCCGCTTTTGGATTACAATGAACATGTGAAGATACATATGAAGATGAAGATAAAGAAGAAGATAAAGAAGAAGAAAATAAAATAAAAACAGTACAAGTGTGCTACTATAATGAATAAACAATGTGATAAATAAATTCAGTGAAAATATCCACTAAATACCAAGGTGAGTAAAGATAACTGTGTCACCATTAAGGAGCGTCTGCTGCTGTAATAAGGGTGGTCCAAGATCCTGAATCTAGATAAAACAAAACACAAAACTGCGCACAACGCTCATGGTGAAGTAAGAATGAACAATTTATCATTTAAAAATAATTCAAGGTTCTGCGTACATCAGAAAAAGGTATAACAAGCATTTAACTGTGACTGTGACAGTTGTTACCACTCAGACATCAGGACACATGGGGAGGCTGCAGCGGATCACCCGATCTCAGGAATCTGTATTCAGATGGTCTACTGTGCTCTCATCTGCTGCACTCTGTAAGCAGAGGGTCCCTTGGTAGCTTCCACGCCGTCAGAGTGAATGAGTCCCGAGCTCCGTTAAGGAGCAGCTGATGTAGGGACAGTCTCACTAGTCAGCGTCTGCTCTAGCCCTCGCGCCAGCACACTGAACGCCGGCGAACGAAGATGACGTCACTGGATCGGCGACAGCCAGGAGAATGCCGGAATAAAGCTGTCACTTGACCAGGATAGTGATAGAATACTGCGGGTACTATCAGATCAATAAAAGTAAAATTCCAACGCGTTTCGTAGCAACTAAAAAGGCCACTTCTTCAGGGAAAAAAGATAACGAGCAAATGTTCACATTAAATACCTTCTAGAGATCTGCGATTGGTTAATTGGTAATGATAGAACAACCAATAGCCATTAGGCAAGCCGCATTAGCATTCAGCTGTATGTACAATTGATCTAATGAAAAACAGCGTTACATTCATAGTACAAAATTATATAAACACATAAAAACATTTCAATACATACAAATATATAAAATATAAATCTAACAAATGGCAATGATTCAGCTCCACGTTGATACTAAAAGATATAGAAACACAGGACTAGTTACATAATTTACATCCATAATGATTAATCTGGGGCATGAAAGAAAAAAACCAAAGAATTCAGTACAAAGGCCAAATGTCAACATCTTCCTTTAACCCCTTAGGGGAAAGAGACTGTAATTGGTGAATCCAATAAGTTTCTTGAACAGAAAGGTCTTTAATTCTATCACCTCCTCACCTACCTTTAGGGACAATCTTAATCCCCTTAAATCTTAAAGTGGAGGGATTTTTATTGTGATGTCTTAGAAAGTGTTTAGATAGACTATGTTTTTCATACCCATGTTTTATATTTCTAATGTGCTCTTGGATCCGCACTTTAAGACATCGCTTAGTGCGGCCCACATACTGAATACTGCAAGCACATTCTATTAAATATACTACATGGGTTGAATTACAATGAATGAAATCCTCAATTTTGAACTCTTCATTTGTTATAGCTGACTTAAATGTAGTATTATCTTTAAAGAAATATTTACATACAGAACAGTTTCCGCATGTAAAATTACCAGTAGGTTTACTTAGCCATAGCTTCTCTCTAGCATTATAAGAAGGAAAAACATCACTTGGGGCTAGTGTGTTTTTAAGACTCCTAGCCTTTCTATATATGAATTTAGGTGTTGATGAAATATGATCTCCAAGGATTAGATCATTGCATAAAATTGCCCAATGTTTTTTGATAATCTCTTCAACTTTTTTTATTTACTGAGTTAAAGGTAGTAATGAAAGCAACCTCCAGTTGTCCGCCAGTGTCTGCTGGTACTTTTGACACCCTCGGTACAATCATGGAATCAGTATTCATACACCTTACTTTATCCAAATCTAGCAATAGACTGGATTCAGAGTATCCCCTTTCAATAAATTTGCAGAATAACTGTTGAGCTTGGTCCTCAAAGTCTTCAGGGTTACTGCAGTTTCTTTTTATTCTAACAAATGGCCCCTGGGAATATTTGAAATCCACGTTCTCTTGTGGTTACTGGTTGCCATCAGTAGGTTATTTGAGTCCACTTCTTTAAAAAAAGACTTTTGTGGAGACATTCCCACTATCAGTGGCAGTTAGTTTCAAATCCAGGAAATCAATCGAACTCACATCAGATTTATGACTAAAAATTAAATTCAAGTCATTGTCATTTAGATAGTTAATGAATTAATTCATACTAGACTCATCACCATCCCAAACGCAGAGGATGTCATCAATGAAAAGCCGCCAAATAATTACATTTTGATGGAATGGATTGTTGGTCCATATTCTCTGCCTCTCCCAGTTCCCCATATACAGGTTTGAGAAGCTGGGGGCAAAACGTGTCCCCATAGCAGTTCCGCAAACCTGCAGGAAGAACTGGGAGAGAAACATGAAGTAATTATAAGTCAATATGAATTTGATTGAGCCAAGAATAAACTCTGTGTTGAGGGGATGTAATGAATGATCACCCTCCAAGAAAGATCTTACTGCCAATAATCCCTTATAATGAGGGATGTGCGTATAGAGTGCCTGCACATCGCAGGTCAACCATCTATACGTTGACTTCCACTTGAAGTCAGCAAAGGTCTGCAGAACTGAAGAGGTATCTTTTAAGAATGAAGGTAAAGTAGTTACATAACCTTGTAAAAAAAAATCCATAAATTCGCCGTGAGTGACTGGATCCCCGAAATAATCGGTCAACCCGGTGGATTAATCAATGATTTATGCAACTTTGGCAGGTGGTAGAATATAGGTACCTTCGGGCACTTGGAGTACAAGAATTCGTATTCATTTTTAGATATAACCAAATCAATGTGGGCCTTATCCAAAAGTTTCTTCAATGAAACTGTAAATTCTAACGTCGGATCCTTGGAGATCTTTTTTATAAAAGGCAGTGTCTGAAAGGAGACGGTGTGCTTCTGCTTCATAGACCGGACGATCTTGAAGAACCACACCGCCTCCTTTATCGGCCTGTCTGATAATTAAATTAGAATTATCCTTCAAAAATCTAAATGCTAAATTTTCCTTGAAGCTCATACTGTATTATGTTTAATACTTTTTGGTTTAAAGGTTCTAGTTAAACTGAGGAAATCATTATTGGCCATATTAAAGAATGTCTCCACGTGGTGTCCCTTAGAGCAGGCCGGATAAAACTTGGATCTAGGTTTAAATGGCGTGTATTTACAGTCTAGGTTATCCTCTGTGTTATCCAATATGGTCATTACATTTTGTTCTAGTATACAGTAGCCTTATTGTTCTCTTTATCTACCTTTATAAAGTGTCTCTTAAGGGTGATGTTCCTAATGAATTTGTGTAGGTCTTTATACAGCTGAAAACCATCAGGTCCACTGGATCTAGCAAAAGTAAGACCTCTGCTAAGTACCATTTTTTGATATTCAGTTAATATAACAGATGAAAGATTAAAGATCCCTTGTTTTAATGGGACCCCCTTCTTTGTTGATCTCTTTTTTTGGACTCTGGTCCCTCCCCTGACAAAACCCGTTTTTTCGTGCTGTCTGCGGGTGGGGTTCTTTCTTTCAAATTCTGTTTCCTTTTGATTTTCTCTATAGGGTAAGGAATCTGTTCCTCAGGGACTCTAAAAAATGAGACCCAGAGGAGGATCTATGATCTGGTTTATCTGTAGTCACTGAAGTTTTTAAATTATGACTACCGTTTTCAAAACGATAACTCAGGCTCTCATCACGAGGTGTCGGGACTCATAGTTCCTATTTTTTTTTTTTTTTCCAAACATTTTTATTAGGTATTGAAACATTACTTTACACGCATTGTCATATGTGCATAGCATAATACCATAACAGTTGTTTTTCCCTTTTTTCCTTATAAGAGTGGGGGTAGAAAGACGAGAGATGGGGGGGGAGGAGAGGGGGTGGGAGGGGTCCCTGATTACCCACCCATAGGGGTGGCCGACCGTCCGGTCCTTCAGTGGACCCTGTGATTAGACTCCCGAAAGAGAGAAAAGAGTGGGAGAGAGTGGAGGAAAAGGGGGGGGGAGGGGGGGATTGATAGGTTTCCCTTCCCCTGGAGTCGCCTCCTGTTACTTGGTCCCAGCGTCTCGTCCGGTTACTGGGCAAAGGAGGGGGCTGTTGTCTCTTACGGTTTAGTGGGTCAGCCAGGGCTCCCATATGCGGTAGAACCGCTCTGTTGAGTGGTTAAGGAATGCTGTCAGTTTTTCCATTAACATTACCTCATTTAATCTTTTTTTTACCATTTGTATATTGGGTGGGGAATTTTTCTTCCAGGAGAGTGCCACCGAGCACCGCGCTGCAGTCAGAATAAAGGAGATTAATTTCCATACTGGGTGGTCAATTTCATCCATTGGCCTGCCCAGTATGAAGGTCAGTGGGTCCATAGAGATTGTGAGGTCAGTTACCATTTTAATTAGGTTTTGAATTGAGAGCCAATATATCTGAATTTTTGGGCAGTGCCACCATATGTGAGCCATGTCCCCCCTATGTCCACAGCCTCTCCAGCATAGATCGGATACCAGAGGGTAGATTTGCCGCAGTCTCACTGGTGTTAAGTACCAGTGAAACATTATCTTGTAGATGTTTTCTTTAATGCTGGTGCACACTGAGGTTCCTGATGCCGCTTCCCATATCTCCTCCCAGTCTTCGCTATCAATGTCTACATTTAACTCCGCTGCCCACTTGTGCATATAATCGTGTGTGTCAGGGCTTGCGTGTCTATCTAGAATCCCGTAGATTTGAGAGATTAGGCCTTTTTGGTGCTCGTTTTCCTGACACAATCTTTCAAATTGTGTTAAGGGAGGGAATTCTAGTGTGAGGGACAGCTTTTGTAGGAAATGTCTGATCTGAAGGAATTTAAATGTATCTAGGGTTGGGGCTTTAAATTTATTCCGCAGTTCTTGGAAAGTCAAAGGTTTCTTGTCACATACCAGATCATAGACTTTCTCAATTCCTACCCTCGCATACTGCTCAAACTGCTTGGTCTCACACCCTGGGAGGAATTCTGGGTTATTACACTGGCGACACACTTTATTCGAGCTCGGCTAGTCCCACGAATTCGGGTATACCCGGGTGTATTGAGGTTTGTGACTGTTTTCTGCCCGAGTGCATTGAGGTATTTTCCAAGCAGGGATTGAAGCATTTTATTCCCGCTGGCTGCAATACTGCACAGTATATATATATACTAGCTGAGAGCCCCGGCGTTGCCCGGGATGTTTGTGGTGTGGGGGTGGCATTTGGGTGGCGAGTGGTCCACGCGGCCCATGGCAGTGTGCGGTGGTACTGCTGCTGTGGCTGTACTGATGGTGATTGTATCGGTGTGCTGATTTGGGAGGGTTTGTTGCTGATGTGGGGGTGCGGATGTGGGTGTGCCGATGGGGAGGTGCGAAGGTGCCAATGTGTGGGTGCTGATGGTGTTGATGGGGGCTGGGAATGGTGGGGAGCCGAGAATGCCAGTGTGCTGGGGGGGGGGGGGGCATGGGATACCGGTCTGCTGATGTGGTGGTGCTGGGGATAGTGTATGTGTGTGTATACGTGTGTGTGTGTATATATACACACGTGTGTGTATACATGTTTGTGTGTGTGTGTGTATACATGTTTGTTTGTATACATTGTGTATGTGTACGTGTGTGTGTGTATACATGTGTGTGTGTGTATACACGTGTGTGTGTGTATACACGTGTGTGTGTGTATACACGTGTGTGTGTATACACACATATACACGTGTGTGTGTGTGTGTATACACGTGTGTGTGTATACACGTGTGTGTGTGTATACACGTGTGTGTGTACACGTGTGTGTGTGTGTACACGTGTGTGTGTGTACACGTGTGTGTGTGTGTACACGTGTGTGTGTGTGCACACGTGTGTGTGTGTGTGTACACGTGTGTGTGTGTGTGTGTACACGTGTGTGTGTACACGTGTGTGTGTGTGTACACGTGTGTGTATACGTGTGTGTGTGTGTGTACACATGTGTGTGTGTGTACACGTGTGTGTGTACACGTGTGTGTGTGTGTGTACACGTGTGTGTGTGTGTACACGTGTGTGTGTGTGTGTACACGTGTGTGTGTGTACACGTGTGTGTGTACACGTGTGTGTGTACACGTGTGTGTGTACACGTGTGTGTGTGTGTACACGTGTGTGTGTGTGTACACGTGTGTGTGTACACGTGTGTGTGTGTGTGTACACGTGTGTGTGTGTGTACACGTGTGTGTGTGTGTACACGTGTGTGTGTGTGTGTACACGTGTGTGTGTGTGTACACGTGTGTGTGTGTACACGTGTGTGTGTGTGTGTGTACACGTGTGTGTGTACACGTGCGTGTGTGTCTACGTATACGTGTGTGTACGTGTCTGCGTGTGTCTGCGTGTCTACGTGTGTCTGCGTGTCTACGTGTGCCTGCGTGTCTACGTGTGCCTGCGTGTCTACGTGTGCCTGCGTGTCTACGTGTGCCTGCGTGTCTACGTGTGCCTGCGTGTCTACGTGTGTCTACGTGTCTACGTGTGTCTACGTGTGCCTGCGAGTCTACGTGTGCCTGCGAGTCTACGTGTGCCTGCGTGTCTACGTGTGCCTGCGTGTCTACGTGTGCCTGCGTGTCTACGTGTGCCTGCGTGTCTACGTGTGCCTGCGTGTCTACGTGTGCCTGCGTGTCTACGTGTGCCTGCGTGTCTACGTGTGCCTGCGTGTCTATGTGTGCCTGCGTGTGTATGTGTACGTGTGTGTGTCTACGCGTGTGTGTCTACATGTGTGTGTCTACATGTGCCTACGTGTGTGTGTATATACGTGTGTGTGTACGTGTGTATACGTGTGTGTACGTGTGTGTATGTGTGTAGGGCAGGGAGGGTGGGGGCGAAGGGCAGGGAGGGTGGGGGCGAAGGGCAGGGAGGGTGGGGGCGAAGGGCAGGGAGGGTGGGGGCGAAGGGCGGGAGCGAAGGGCAGGGGTGAAGGGCAGGGACGGGGGGGGGTGAAGGGCAGGGCCGGGGGGGGGGGGGTGAAGGGCAGGGCCGGGGGGGGGGGGCGAAGGGCAGGGCCGGGGGCGAAGGGCAGGGCCGGGGGCGAAGGGCAGGGCAGGGCAGGGCCGGGGGGGGGGGGGTGAAGGGCAGGGCCGGGGGGGGGGGGGAGGGTGAAGGGCAGGGCCGGGGGGGGGGGGGTGAAGGGTAGGGCCGGGGGGGGGTGAAGGGCAGGGCCGGGGAGGGGGGGTGAAGGGCAGGGCCGGGGGGGGGGGGTGAAGGGCAGGGCCGGGGAGGGGGGGGGGTGAAGGGCAGGGCGGGGGGGGGGGTGAAGGGCAGGGTCGGGGGGGGGGGGTGAAGGGCAGGGCCTGGGGGGGTGAAGGGCAGGGCCGGGGGGGGGGGGGGGTGAAGGGCAGGGCCGGGGGGGGGGGGTGAAGGGCAGGGCCGGGGGGGGGGTGAAGGGCAGGGCCGGGGGGGGGGGTGAAGGGCAGGGCCGGGGGGGGGGGGGGTGAAGGGCAGGGCCGGGGGGGGGGGGTGAAGGGCAGGGCCGGGGGGGGGGGGCAGGGCCGGGGGGGGGGTGAAGGACAGGGCCGGGGGGGGGTGAAGGGCAGGGCCGGGGGGGGGGTGAAGGGCAGGGCTGGGGGGGGGGGGTGAAGGGCCGGGGGGGGGGGTGAAGGGCCGGGGGGGGGGGTGAAGGGCAGGGGGGGGGGTGAAGGGCAGGGCCGGGTGAAGGGCCAGGGCGGGTGAAGGGCCAGGGCGGGGGGGGGGGGGTGAAGGGCCAGGGCGGGGGGGGGGTGAAGCGCCGGCCCGGGTGAAGCGCCGGGCCGGGTGAAGCGCCAGGCCGGGTGGGGTGAAGCGCCGGGTGGGGTGAAGGGCCGGGGGGTGAAAGATCTCTTCCCGTGCGGTTACTTACCTCGCACCGGGCCGCGCTCCTCCTCGGGTTCCTCAGCGGCCAGGAAAGGGGGGGGGGGGCGGACAGAGGGTGAGGAGGGGGGTGAGGGGCTCCGGAGCAGCATCGTGCGGTGGATGGTGGGGGGGGGGGGGGGGGTGAGGGGCTCCGGCCCGTTTTTCACACACACCCTGCAGCCCGTTTTTCACACACACACACACACACACACACACACACACACACACACACACACACACACACCCTGCAGCCCGTTTTTCACACACACACACACACACACACACACACAACACACACACACCCTGCAGCCCGTTTTTCACACACACCCTGCAGCCCAGCCCGTTTTACACACACACACACACACACACACACACACACACACACACACACACACACACACACACACACACACACACACACACACACACACACACACACACACACACACACACACACCTTGGTGCTGTCTGGTGGCTCTGCAGTTGCAATGCCGGGCAGGCTGCAGCCCCATTGGATGGGAGCGGTCACGTGACCGCTCCTCTGCTTCCCCTCAGAGGTTTTTTTTTTTTTTTAAATGAGCTAGCAGCCCTTGTTTCCCGCTACTGGCGGCCCTGATCGCGGCGCCCCTCTAGCCAAAGTTTGGGAAACACTGCTGTACCTGATTCGGCAGTCTGTGGTAGCAGACGTGAAGGTTTTGATAGCTGTGAAGCGTGGCCCCAGAGCAGGTTGAGGATTAGAGGATTAGGTGTTGCAAAAGCAAAGCGTGAGGGGTGGGACAGTGTGGAAGTATTAGGGCATTGGTGTTGGACGCAGGCCAATGAGAGGTGTGCGGGGGCGGGCATTGGACGCAGGCAATGAGAGTTAGTGAGGGGTGGGACGCAGGCCAATGAGAGGTGTGCGGGGCGGGCATTGGACGCAGGCCAATGAGAGTCAGTGAGGGGTGGGGACGCAGGCCAATGAGAGGTGTGCGGGGGCGGGCATTGGACGCAGGCCAATGAGAGTCAGTGAGGGGTGGGACAGTGTGGCATTGGTGTTGGACGTAGGGCCAATGAGAGGTGTGCGGGGGCGGGCATGGCCTGAGCAGGAGTGACAGGCCCAAGGTCCAATGCGATTGACCCTTGGGACGCAGACATACAGTGATTTCACAAATATATAGTAGATACTGCATTACAATTCATGGAATTTATGCCATCTGGTAGACACGCGAAGCATTGCAGCCTATTAAATCCTAATCATTATCATTTAACAGATCAGCCGCCCGTCAGCCAGGCATGAACCCAGGCTGGGAAGGCAAACGCAACGGGGCTTGTCAGAGGTGAGGAGCGGCGCATTCCAGGTATCTGCCAGGTACATACTGGGTATTTGCTCGAATAAAGTGTGTCGGTGCAGTATATAGTGGGGTGAGTTGTGAGGCTGCGTTCGAGAGTTTAAATTTGTTCTTAGCTTTTTGCCAAATCTCCATTGTGTGGCCCATTGTCCTTAGTTCAAATTTGCTTAGCCCCTTTTCAGGTCTGCCCGTGGCCCATAGACTTGCTTGCAGAGAAGGCGCCCTGGCATACTGGGACTCGAAGGCGCCCTGGCATACTGGGACTCAATCTTTAGCCAGCATAGCTGGTCTGGGTCCGAGTTCCACTCGACCACTGCTTTTAATTGGGCTGCCTGGTAGTATCGAGCGATATACGGCACCCCATGCCCCCCCCCCACTCTTTGGTGCTGTTAGTATTGATTTTGCGACTCTGGGTTTTTTACTGTGCCAAATAAATTTGAATATTCTGCTCTAGAGATCTTTCAATTCTGATCCAGGGACCCTGATCGGAAGTGTCTGAAAATAGTATAATAACCTTGGGAGTACATTCATCTTAATTGAGATCATCCTTCCGATCCAGGAAATTTGGTATTCCTCCCATTTATCCAAATCTTTCTGATTTTGTCAAATAAGGGGGGGTAATTGCATTGATATAGGGAGCGGTAGTCCTTTGATACATTAACTCCCAAATATTTAATGTATGAAGGGCACCATCTGTAATTGAAATTTGATTTCAATAGTTGGACCTCCGAGTCTTCGAGATTTAGATTCAGGGCTTCAGACTTGTCGCTATTAATTTTATAGCCCGATATCTCTCCGAAGTTGGATAACTCTTTTTGCAGGTTGGGTAGGGAGGTATGAGGGTGGGACAGCGTGAGAATGACATCGTCCGCAAACAACGAGATTTTGTAATTAGTGTCCCTATAGCTATGCCTTGAATGCTTGCGTTGTCCCTTATTCTCGCCGCCAAAGGCTCTATTGTCAAGGCGAAGAGAAGAGGGGAAAGGGGGCAACCCTGTCTCGTGCATTCCTTATCTCGAAGGCCTCTGCCGGAGCGCCCGGGAGTTTGACCGTCGCCGTGGGGCTGCGGTAGAGTGCCCTGACACCCTCCAGGTATGTGTCATTGAAGCCGAATTTTTTCATTGTGTTATCTAGAAAGAGCCAGTCAATTCTGTCGAACGCCTTCTCTGCATCAAGACTTAACAACACTGCTTTGGAACCTAAGATTCGGACATGTTCTATTATGTTTATAATTTTTCGTGTGTTGTCAGAGGCCTGACGGTTCTTAACAAATCCAACCTGGTCAATGTTGATCAGTCTGGGTAAGATTGGGTTCAACCGATTGGCTTACTGTACAGTTTCAGATCATTGTTTAGTAGCGATATAGGTCGGTAGCTTCCACAATGTTGTGGGTCTCTACCGTCCTTATGGATTATAGCTAAACTAGCATTGGTCATGGAGGGCGGATTGGTGAGCCCTCCATGAAGGAATTGAATAGGTTGAGAAGGTGTGTTGACAGGAGCGGGAGGAACCGTTTGTAATAGGTATTGGAGAAGCCATCGGGACCAGGAGTTTTAGAGATCTTTGACGCTTTTACCGCTTCCGTGAGCTCTATTTTCGTTATTCTTGCGTTCAGTTTTTGTTGTTCTTCATCCGTGAGACTGGGGAGGTGACACTTAGAAAGGTAGTCATTGATAATTCTGGAATTTGTTTCCGGAGCTTTGTTGCCCTGGGTTTTTAGGTTATAGAGCTCTGTGTAAAATGCTGTAAACTCCTCTGCGATTTTCTTATCGTTATATAAAATTTCACCAGACCTACTCTTGATAGCTGTAATTTGAGATCTCTTTTGTACACCTCTTAATTTGTTAGCCAATAGTCTATCTACTTTGTTCCCCTTATCATAATATTTTTGACTGGTCCATCGCAGTGACTTTTCTACATCTTCTATCTGTAATTGGTTGAGCTCCTCTCTGACGGATGTTAGTGTTTTATATATTTTTCTGGAGGGGTTAATTTTATGTTGGCGCTCTAGTTCTAGGATTTTATCCGTCGGGTCTCTAATAGCCTTTGTTTTTTTTTTTTTTCCTGTGGGACGCGATGGAGATAATGGCTCCTCTAATCGTTGCCTTATGGGCTTCCCACAGGATTGCTGGTGATGAGACCGACTCTGTATTATGGGCAAAGTATTCTTTGAGTGCTGTTTTTATTTCTCTCTCAATTTCAGGGTAGTTTAATAGTGAGTCGTTAAGTTTCCAATTGAACGAATTTGTCTTTATGAATGGGGTGTCAAGGGTAACTATGATTGGGGCATGGTCTGACCATGTGATGGGGCCTATATCTGAGCTTGTTGACGCTTCAAAAATGGTTTTCGTGGCGAAGAGATAGTCTATTCGAGAGTAGGTCTGGTGTGGAGGAGAGAAAAAAGTGTAATCTCTATGGCCCCGATGTTGTGTTCTCCAAATATCCAACAAAGAGTACTCTCCTATGATTTCTTTGAATTTTTTCCCTATTCTTTGGGAGGCCTTTGCATGCGATCTATTTAATAGGCTTGACTTGTCCTCTAGTGGATTCAGGGCCATGTTAAAGTCCCCTCCTACTACCATTGAGGACAGGTAGGTCGGGTCAATCTTGTCCAGAAGAGCCCTCAGAAATTCTATCTGGTTCTCATTGGGTGTGTATACATTGACCAGCACGATAGGTGAACCTGCCAGCGACCCATAAACTATAAGAAATCTACCCTCTGGATCTGTGATTGTTTTAGTGTGATTGAATGGCGTTCCCTGACGGAATAGAATTGCCACTCCTCTCTTTTTGCTACCAAACGATGAGAAGTAGCCCGTGGGGAAAGCCTTGCTGAACAGTTTAGGCAGCTCGTGCGATGCGAAGTGGGTCTCCTGTAGAAATACAATGTCGCCTTTTAATCTTTTCATCTCTTGTAGAGCTAGCCTCCTTTTTTTATTGTTGTTTAGGCCTTTTACGTTTAGTGAGATTAAATTTATTGGAATTTGGCTAGCCATTGGTTTGAGGTTTCATTCTTCTAGAGCAACTCCCTTCCCACTAGGGAGAATTTTTCGGATCCTTTGTCGGACCATATTCCTTCGCGTAATGAGGGGTTTATATTAGGTTAGGGGGAGGGGGGGAAGGGGGGGGGAAGGGGGGGGAAAGGGGGAAGGGGGGGAAAGGGGGGAGGGGGGGGGGAAGGGAAGGGGGGGGAAAGGGGGGGAGGGGGGGGAGGGGGGGAAGGGGGGGAGGGGGAAGGGTAAGGGGGGGAGGGGGGGAAGGGGAAGGGGGGGAAGGGGGGGAAGGGGGGAGAGGGAGGGGGGGAGGGGGGGGGGAGGAGGGGGGGGAGGAGAGGGGGGAGGAGAGGGGGGAGAAGAGTGGGGAGGAGAGGGAGGGGGGGAGGAGAGGGAGGGGGGGGAGAGGGGGGAGGGGAGGGGGGGAGGAGAGGGAGGGGGGGGAGGAGAGGGGGGAGGAGAGGGGGGAGGGGAGGGGGGGGAGGAGGGGGGGAGGAGAGGGGGAGGGCGGGGGGAGGAGAAGGGGATTGGGAGAGGGAGGGGGGGAGAGGGAGGGGAGGAGAGGGGGGGAGGGGGGGGAAGGCGGGGGGAGAGAGGGGGGGGAAAGGGGGGGAAGGAGCCATCTAACAATTCAAGGCTGTTCATCGCATTTTAAGTTAGCAATCAGACATGTATATTATTATTTCACATTATTGGGTTTCAGTGCAGACAGCGGTTTGAAACATTTAACATTTTCTCTCAGGTGCCCGGTGTATACTGCCTTGATATCCCGTTGGGGGGGGGAGAGGGAGGGGGGGGAGGGGGAGAGGGGGAGGGAGGGGGGGGAGAGGGAGGGGGGAGAGGGGGGGAGAGGGGGGGAGAGGGAGGGGGGGGGAGGGGGAGAAGGGTGGGGAGCCATCTAACAATTCAAAGCCTGTTCATCACATTTTAAGTTTGCAATCAGACATGTATATTATTATTTCACATTATTGGGTTTCAGTGCAGACAGCGGTTTGAAACATTTGACATTTTCTCTTAGGTGCCCAGTATATACTGCCCTGATATCCCGTTGGGGAGGGGGTGTGGGGGGGGACGGGGTGGCAGGGGGGGGATGAGGTGAACAGGGGGACGGGGGGGAGGGTAGGGGATGGTCAGGAGAGGAGGGGGTGGGGAGAGGTGGCGGGGGGGGAGAGGTGGCGGGGG
This sequence comes from Ascaphus truei, assembly GCF_040206685.1. NCBI lineage: Eukaryota > Metazoa > Chordata > Amphibia > Anura > Ascaphidae > Ascaphus > Ascaphus truei. The sequence continues at coordinate 133,403,281 of NC_134488.1, forward strand.
GGAGAGGTGGCGGGGCGGGAGAGGTGGCGGGGGGGAGAGGTGGCAGGGGGGGGAGATGGCAGGGGGGGGAGATGGCAGGGGGGGAGGGAGGGGGAGATGGCAGGGGCGGAGGGAGGGGGAGAGGGAGGGGGAGATGGCAGGGGGGGGAGATGGCAGGGGGGAGATGGCAGGGGGGGAGATGGCAGGGGGGGGGAGATGGCAGGGGGGGGGGAGATGGCAGGAGGGGGGAATGGCAGGGGGGGAGCATCTAACAATTCAAAGCCTGTTCATCACCTTTTAAGTTAGCAGTCAGACATGTGTCACATTATTGGGTTTCAGTGCAGACAACGGTTTGAGACATTTGCCATTTTCTCTCAGGTGCCCGGTATATACTGCCTTGTTATCATGTTGGGGAGGGGTGTGGGGGGGGACGGGGTGGCAGGGGGGGGACGGGGTGGCAGGGGGGGGATGAGGTAGATGGGGGAGGGGGGGGGGGGGTTAGGGGGTGGTCAGGAGAGGAGGGGGTAGGGGGGGTGGCAGGGGGGGGGGGAGGTGGCGGCCGGGGGGGGAGGGGGGAGATGGCAGGGGGGGGAGACGGCAGGGGGGGGGAGGGAGGGGGGGCGACCTTGCTTGTCAACCCTGTATACGCATAGGCCTGCAACAGTGGGGCCTCTGGGTGTTTTGTGATTCAGTCCTAGCCGTACCCCAGGTCCGTTTGGAGGGTGGGTCCCGCTGCCCATTTTGGGGTGGTCTCCAGGTTCTCTTGGGGGGGGGGCAGTGGGGGGGCAAAGGGATACTCACAGTTCGGCTGACTCCGCTTTGTTGTCTCTCCCCCTCCCCCCCTCCCCGTGATAAGCGAGTCCCAGGCTCCTCCAACCACCAGGGCCTCCTGGCCGCTGCAACAACACCCCGAAGGGTAACAACAACTCGAAGAACTTTTCAACTTAAACTTTGTTTCGGACCGGACTTAGGCTTGCTGGGGGGTCGATAACTGCGTGCAAAGATTTTTCTTTGGTGCTTTCCGGACGGCCCTCAGGTTCTGCAGTCTCTGGGATTCCTCTCCGGATCCGGAGGCTGTTCTCCCCGCATGTCTCGCGATACTTCAGCGGAGATGAGCAGTTCGACTCGGCAGTAAGCAGGTGAGTAGAGCGGCGGCGCTTCTCTGTCCCTTCAGCGTCTGGTTGACTTCAGGCGTGCTGAGGGCTCTCTTCTTCCTTGATCGTTGCTCTCGTCCGGGTCTTCACTCAGCGCAGAGGCCCGCTGTCGCTCCGGTGCCCAGGAGGCTGGTGGGGTCAGACCCAGGGCCCGCACATACGGGTCCATATCCTCCGGGAATCGGATCGTCAGGAATTTACCTTTGTGGTTCGCCGTCAATTTAAAGGGGAACCCCCAGCGATATTTTACTTCGTTGTCTCGGAGGAAAGTTGTTAGAGGTTTCATCCCCCTCCTGCGGAGCACCGTTGTCCTCGACAGGTCACTGAATATCTGGAGCTGTTCTTCCATGAAGGTGAGTGATTCTTTTCCTCTGCATGCTATGAGAATGCTTTCTTTAGACGTGTAGCTGTGCAGTTTCACTATCACGTCGCGCCTTCGGTTCGGGTCTTCTGATCTGGGCCCCAGAGCCCTGTGGGCCCGATCCATTTCAAGGTCTCTGTCATCCAGGGATCCACAGATAAATTTAAATAGGTCGAGTAGATATGGGCGGAGGAGGCCAGGGAGAACCGTTTCAGGGATATTTCGAATACGCAAATTCTGCCTTCTATCCCGGTTCTCCTGGTCTTCTAGCACGTCTCTAATCCGTTGGAGTTCCTCTTTTAGATTAAAAATCTCTTCTTCTGCTCCGGTTTGGCGCAGGTGGCTCTCCTCCATTTTAGTTTCAAGCGTGGTGGTCTTTTCTGCCAATCCGTTTATTTCCTGCTTGAGATCATGGACTGCTGACTTTATCTCCGATTGTAAGGAGGTATACAGTTTTGTCTGCATTGCCGCCAGCAGTTCCTCCATATATGACCTAGTGAGGGGTTCCTCTGAAGCGGGGGTCTCTTTAGAGCGGGGTGCTTTCCCCTGTTTAGCCGGTTCTCCTCGTGGGCTGCCGCCATCTTGTTTTTCCGGCTGCGGCTCCGGGCTCTTTTGTTGCGGCGTGAAATATTTGGTTACCGCTTGGGACAGTGGTTTCTTTTGCTGTCTAGACATTCTCCGGTTGTTACCCCAGCCGGGGACCCGAAATTTAATTGTGATTATTCGGTGGAAGGGTGCTTTTGTTAATCTTTAATCAGGAGAGTCTGCAGAGCTCCCAAACCACACCACCATGTTGGGTGACGTCACCGGAAGCCTCCCATAGTTCCTATTTTTATTCCTATTATTTTGTTAATAATGGTTTTTTCGCTCATGATGGAACTGGAGGTAAATCAAACTGAAAGTGTGGTCAAAACAAAAACAAAGGATGATGATAATAATACAAATGTGCCTCAGAGAAATGAGATAGGTTGAAGTGGGTCACTGGATTGTCACAGGAACATTGCATACCCCATATACTCATTCATCCCCAAGGGCAGCAATGTTCCTAATTTGACAATCCAGCGACACTCGCGTTGCACTTTTAGTTATGTCAATCTGTGTGCGCAATTCAACCAGAGAAGATTCGTCATTCAGAATCAGAATTCTCATTAATTCCGCAAAGCAGTTCCAGTGTGGATGTAAACTGACAACAGTAGCGAGACACTGTAGAGCCAAGCATAACTCAAACATTAGCTTGCTGAAGGTCTTTGCTATTGACCAGGTGTCCTTGGGCATCAGAGGTGGTGACCTGTAACATCTACTCCTGCAATGCGAGTGTTGCTGGATTGTCAAATTAGGAACGTTGCTGCCCTTGGGGATGAATGAGTATATGGGGTATGCAATGTTCCTGTGACAATCCAGTGACCCAACTCAACCTATCTCATTTCTCTGAGGCACATTTGTATTATTATCATCATCCTTTGTTTTTGTTTTGACCACACTTTCAGTTTGATTTACCTCTTTTATTTATTTGTTTATCTCTTTCCTTTTAAGCTATCTTGCAATTTATACTCTTCTTATTGCATAGGTATAGTGTTCAATTATATACAAAGATATATATCAATTTTCACTGACTTGATACTGTAGTGTGGACCTGAACAGTATCAGCATGTTTGTGAGAGTCTATTACAGCAGTTATGCTGATCTTTTTTGCCATAACGTCCAGGCTGTGTGTTTGGTTTAACATCTGCATATAATGTGGTCCACTCTCCTCTTCCTTTTAACCCATGTGCATTTTTATTATTTAGTTATATATATTTTTATCCTTATATATTTTCTGTATCTAGGTTTATAAACCATGATATGCCTTGATCATCCCTCCCACATGGGAGAAGTTATGACATCATCTCATCAGTGTTGCAATCCCCAGCTCTCTCACTCACCTGATATCATCTACATCACATTAACTGTGACTTCACATTTGGCTCTACTCAGTCAGCACATCAAGCCCCCGGACGAAGCAGGTGGCAGAACGTGCACGTCGGGGCTCTTTTGTTAGTTCAGGGTCAAGCGGTGACCCAGGCTGATTCATCTCTCCCCTGTTGCAATTTTCAATTTGGCGCTCTCACTGCTCATTTGAGCATGCGCATTGTGGCGATTTCACCTATCTGGACTCTCTACCAGCGCTCCAGTTGCAAACACCCAGCCACTATTAACCCTCACTTGGACCAGTGCTAAGTACTCCATTATACTTATTGTTGACATCTGTCTTTAGCTCTGCTGCATATCTGTGTGTGCCAATTCAATGTGCAATACTCATACATGTCTGCTGTATATTACCCACTGTCTGTGCACACATCAGCATATGCATCTATTTTGAGCTTTTATTATTGGTGATTCTAACCGGCCGGTCCAAGTGCTAGGTGGCAACTTAGTTGCCACCACACTTTAGGGTTTGGGTCTCTGCGTGTGCATATGGTAGCCTATACATAGTTACTTCTGACACATTAACCTCTTCACTACTTCTGGTTTTTCACACATTAGCTTACAGCTTTTATACCAGCTTATTTGTGATCTTTGTGTTCATACTTATGTCTGTAACTTCATGCATTTTCAATTCATTAGTGTTCAGTAGCAATCAGTCCTTGGTACACTGTGGATCCTTTTTATTATATATTTTGTTATATGTGTGTAGCCAGGTCTCCCCAGCCTGTCAGCACCCCCTCACCTTGCTGACGATCGCGGGTGCAGCCGAGTCAAATGGCGGCCCAGCGCGGCGATCGCAGGGGTGAGGGCGGTCAGGCCCCGGCTCGGGGGTTGCCGGGGACGCGTGCGGCCTGTTGCCAAGGCGCGCGCGCGTCACAGAGCTCCCGGCGCTCCCGGAGCTGGGCGGTAAGGGCGCCGCCATGTTGCGCCAGTTCGCGCATGCGCAGTAAGCCCCCGGCGGCACGACAGAGTCGCGCATGCGCAGAAGGTACCCTAGAGCCAGGGAACAGTTGCGTGAGGGCAGGGAAGGCGCAGGAGAGGTTGTGGCGGCCATTAGGGATGCGCACAGGCGCAGGGAAGGCGCGCACGTGGCCCCAATGTAATTGCAGCATCCACGGGACTACAACTCCCATGAGGCTTAGGGCCAAGCATACCAGGTGCCTTAGTGGAGCCAATAGGGCTTAGGATGACTTGGCAGAGGAGAAGAGATACATTGTTTGGGCTGCAGCTACGCAGTAGGTAGGGCCCAACTCCCCACTAGGTTAGTGGGTAAGTGCTGAGGGAGGCCCAAGATAGGGACGCTGCCCTTAGTATAGAGTGCTGCCTTGTCAGAGTCACGGCTGTCAGTGCTGTGAGGTCTGACAGGCAGGCACCTTGTTGCGCAGCACGGTGGCTGCCAGCATCCAGTGAGCTACAGCTTGCTGCTGTAGGCGCTGGGACTCGTTAGGTATTAGTGAGGCTGAGGGGACTTGGGTAGTTAGGGGAGTGGGGCAGGTCATTAACCCCGCAGGCCTAGGAGTCTCCCCCAAAGACATTACAGGTTGCTGTGCTGTAGGGACGGCCTATAGTATAGCGCGTGTCATTTAGTGCTGTAGGGACAGGTCCTATGTTAGGGATCCTGTCACGGTAGGGTAGATTAGATAGGGACACAGCGGACGCTGCGGTTCCTGCTAAGAGGTCCGGATCCAAGTTGGGGTCCTCAGAGACTGTTTCGAGGTTGGGACCGCCCCTGGCAGTCCGCGTGCAAGGAGTCCGGTGTAGGATCAGACGGAACCATCCCACGACTGATCCTTTGCGAAGCCAGTTGGAGATCCGGGCACGGGAGTGCTCGGCAGGTACTATCTAATACACAAGTGCACCAACGGGCCCTTAGTATAAATAGTGACTGCGCAGTTACCCATTGACTCTCTCTGCAAGAGTGCGGGACATTGGGTGGGGTTCTTTGGACACTGGGTGGGATCACCTGGTGTTGGGGAAGTGTCCTGCGAGACGTCGCGGTTATTGTCTCCTCGTGAGAGGGACACAGGTTATTATGAATGGGATGTGTTGTCTTGCATGTTAGTAAAGTCACTAGTTAATATACATGCTGTCTATGTGATTATTGTGTTTGTCCTGCGAGGAACCACTCCCCCTCTGGTGGGAGCCATCGCAGGTGGAGGCGCTGCATCGTAGTAAGTAATTACCCCTAGTATAATTGCCCCAGGTTCCCCGTGGCGGAAGCTCAGCCCTCCTGCGAGCCAACAGGTAATGCACCACACCTATGGTAACCTTGTATGTTCCCTGTACCCCCACACTGTATCTGCGATTGGGGTGGTTGAATACCCATTACATGTATTTTACAGTTATTTTAATTTAATCATATGTTATTCTTTGTTCTTAATTATCTCTTGTTATTATGCACAGGCATCTAGTCTATTTATGTGCCATCACAATATTAGAGTAGTTCATTTTTTATTCACATATTAAAAACATTTTTTTCATCCTATATTTATTTTAGTAATCACCAGCACTATAAATTCTAGACAATTTAATTACACACTTCTAGAGGCGCTGCTTTTTCTTTGTTTGTCTCATATATATATATGTGTTCTGTAAAAAAAACAAAAAGAAAACAGGCGCACTCCTAGTGTGTTAAAGTATAAAAATAATTTTCTCTGACGGGAAAATATAAAATGTGCACTCACAAACAGAGATAGAATAAAAGCATATACTCAATCGCCAAGCTGCTGCATGGGTCCAAACGGAATCCTTTTCCGATGTTGAGATGCCTCCTTCACTGCATGCGGTACTCCAAAGGCGGTGCCTTAGTATTCTGTGTACCGGATTAGATGAACATCATGTGTTTTTATTATTTATGTAGCCAGGTCCCCCGATCCCGTTGCTGCCCCCCCTCCTCGGGACACTCACCGGGGTTGTAGGGAGGTTAGAGCCGCTCGTGGGGAGGTGCGGGGGCGTGTCCGCGCATAGTGCGGCTCAGGTAGAGGCAGCCGGTTGCCGGGGACGCGATCGGGCCGTTGCTAGGGCCGCGGTCGCGTCGTTAGGGTCCCGGCGGCTAGCGGAGCAGGGCGTCGCCATTGAAAGATAGCTCGCGCATGCGCAGTTAGAGCAGGTGCCGGGAGAACTCCAGACAGCTCGCGCATGCGCAGATAGGAGCCCGCAAAGCCCTAGCCTATTAGGGAAGGCTCTAGAGAGGGACTACAGATCCCAGGAGCCTCTGCGCGCCCCACATGATGCCAGGGAGCCAATAGGGCACAGTGACTCCCTGCAAGGGAAAAGAGATACAATTTGCGGGGTTTTGAGAGACTGGGAGTTGGTGACCGGAGCAGCTAGGGGAAGGAGGTAGGGTGCAGGAGTCAGTGACTCCCTGAACTAGGCCAGCAATTCCCCTAGGCCCCAGATAGCCCTGAGTCACCCTAGTGGAGTGTTGTAGGGACAGGCCCTAGGTTTGGGACTCTGCCCCATTAGCTTTTTGATAGTAGGGAACAAAGAACATTGCCTGTCTTGCTGAGAGAGAGCTGGACTGTTATCAGGGTGGGATCGCCCCTGATGGATCATCCTACGGTGGATCCGGATATCGTGCAGGAGTTCGTCTTGCCCCCTTTGTGAAGCCGTTGCAGGTCCGGGCACTGGAGTGCTCGGCAGGTAACCCACAACATCAAGTGCACCAACAAGGTCTATCACCAGACATAGTGGCTGCGCAGTCACACACACACACTCCTGTATCACACTTGGTGGGGCGAGACATTGGGTGGGGTTACCGGACACGGGGTGGGACCATTCAGTGTTAGCGTCTGCCGTTACGCATAAAGTGTTAGCGTCCGCCGTGGCGCATAAAGAGTTAGCGTCTGCCGTGGCGCATAGTGTTAGCATCCGCCGTGGCGCACAAAGTGTTGGCGTCCGCCGTGGCGCAAGACGGCGTTAGCGTTTTGAGAGACGTAGTGGGTAGTGTCTCCTCTAGAGAGGGACACCCGTTATTCAGTGTGCTAATATATGTGTGGTTTGCTGTTCACAAGTAAAGGGTATTTGGTTATCTCTCATATCGTGCATATGGTTATTGTATGAGGTCCTGCGAGGAACAATTCCTGCTCCGCTAAGAACCATCGCATGTGGAGGCGCTGCACCTTGTAAGTGGTTACTCATAGTATCATAATTGCCCCAGGTTCCCATTAGCGGAAGCTCAGCCCTCCTGTGAGCCAACAGGTAAAGCACCACACACGCTGGTAACACTGTATGTCCTCCGCACCCACACTGTAATCTGTGATTGGGTGGGGGAATACCCATTACATTTACATCCACTCCAGGTTATCCCTTGGTCAGCATAGCTATCCATCAGTGAGGTTTCATCACAGCTTTATCTTTGGCTCAAGCAGTAAATAGGCGCAAATCCAATTCTCTTTCTTTTTAAAAAATATATATATATATTGTACACCCTCTTTGAATTCTATGGTTTTACATATCAGGACATAATAACAATCATCTGTTCCTTAGCAGGTCTTAAAATTAGGTAAATACAACCTCAGATGAACAACAACACATGACATATTACACCGTCATGATTTATTTAACAAAAATAAAGCAAAAATGTAGAAGCCATGTGTGAAAAACTAAGTACACCCTTACTGCTTCCATTGGAATTGCTAAGTAGCAGACAGGTGCTGCTAATCAAATGCCCTTGATTAATTGATCATCAGCAAGTGTGACGACACCTATAAAAGCCGAAGTTTTAGCAGTTTGCTGGTCTGGAGTATTCAGGTGTGTGTTAACACAATGCCAAGGAAGAAATATATCAGCAATGATCTTAGAGAAGCAATTGTTGCTGCCCATCAATCTGGGAAGGGTTATAAGGCCATTTTCCCAACAATTTAAAGTTCATCATTCTACAGTGAGAAAGATTATTCAAAAGTGGAAAACATTCAAGACAGTTGCCAATTATTCCAGGAGTGGATGTCCCAGCAAATTCACCCCAAGATCAGACCGTGCAATGCTCAGAAAAAAAAACAAGAGTTACACCTCAGACTCTACAGGCCTCAGTTAGCATGTTAAATGTCAACGGTCATGACTTTGTTACGAATACCAAGATTATGGAGAATGTGAAGGAGAAGAGGGTGGTCCAAGGTGTCAAATGCTGCAGAGAGGTCGAGTAATATGAGCAGAATGTAATGACCTCTGTCTTGGCAACATGAAGGTCATTAGTTATTTTTGTGAAGGCTATTTCAGTCGAGTGAGCAGTGCGGAAGCCAGATTGTAGAGGGTCTAGGAGAGAATGGGTGGAGCAAGCAAGAGGAAACAAGACGTTCAAGGCGTTTATAGGCAAAAGGCAGGAGGAAGACTGTTCGATAGTTGAAAAGACAGGTAGGATCAAGCTTGCTGTTTTTGAGTAATGGTATAACTTTTGCATGTTTGAAGGAGGATTGAGCGGTAACAGAGTAGATGGGGGAGTTAAAAATGCGTGTGAGCATAGGGATTGTAGTAGGAACAAAAGGTTTAAGGAGATGGAAGGGAATGTGGTCAGAATACAACTATAACACCTATACTGCTCCTCTTCTATAGTATAATCAAGTTCCAATATCCCTTATCAGAGCTTCATGAATCCCCCCCTCCCCCTAATAGTGTGTATCAAGGCACAAGTGGTACAATTCTGGGGAAAAACAATTACACCAGGTGACTACTGCGGATTCCCACTAACCACTAGAGTTTTCCTGTTCTTAAATCTCCACTTTATTGTGTCATATCCAGTTACAAAGTTCACTTGATGTATGACTGTGCACTTGGTGCTAATATAAGGGGTTACATTTCAGATATAATTCCCTATGATAAAGGTGCATTTCATAACCAACACCAAGGGTTAATGAGTCCATCACCAAGCAACATCACGGTCTGAAGGGATTTATTGGCGGTATTCACATATCATTTATAATACCCATTCACAGAGGTGTGGTTGTTTAAATTGTACAGTATTATACGGTATTACACATTGTGGTCTGTTTTTTTATATTTCTTTCACATATTGCGCTGAGCCCGAAGTGAAGATCAGCGCCAAAGAGGACATCAATTTTCCCATATGTATTATACATAGATCATAAGAGACAAAATAGTCAAAATTATAAGGTTTTTGTTTTGCTTCTTTGGACTTGTTTTGCTGTTATTATCACATCATTGTTTGCACAGCACAGAGAACACAGGACACAGCACACAGGACACAGCACACAGCACACAGGACGCAGCACACAGCACACAGGACGCAGCACATAACCAGTAAAAGTCACACGAAGTACTGAGAACCTGTTATCAGCCTGGGGATGTGCTGAGTTATCATGTGGATCTCAGCTGCGGTGTTGGGAGGAAGATCCTGTTCTCAGAGCAGAGTTAATACCCTAATAGTCTCTGTTCTATAGACACAGACATAGAGATGGTGCAGCAGTTATTGCAGACATTAACGCATTAGACGATGATTGGGTAGCACCATTTTCTGCATGGCTATTGGTGGGCGTTATGTCTCTTTGCCCGGAGAGGCTCTGATAAATTGTGTTATATTTTCCCCACCGTAATGTATAAACAGGGGCAATCGTGTTAGCTGCAGCACATCTGCTATCACAATTACACACAATACTGCTCCTCTTTCTGTAGTATGATCTTCAGGTATCGATAGAAAGGGAACTTATTTTATTGGTCTATAATTATACTTCTGACAGTAAGAGTGTACACTAATGGCGCTATATAAATAAAGACATACAATACAATACATACAGAAAGAAGTGATTCAGAACCTCCCCATGTGCATGTGAAAGGAAAGAGTCTGCAACTGTATATATGTGTATATATATATATATATATATATATATATATATATATATATATATATATATATATATATATATATATATACACAGCACCTTAACTCTGGCTGTGCTCAAAGCTGTGACCATGCAGCAAGCTTAAGCCTATAGGGAACCATGTTAAAAATGGTTTTTGAAGCAAAAAGTGGCACTGCGTGCTCATTTGCATGTCATTTCCCAGAATCCCTTGCTGCAGTGGAAGTGCTGTATGCTGGGTGATAATGGTGAAAGGTGGGGTTGCAGACCTGCCTAAGACATGCAGATGAGCATACAGTTATATTTGTATATATATATATATATATGAACAAAAAACAAACAAAAGCGCAAGCTCCATAGCACGTATCTGAGTAGAGCTGTGACGTCATCGCGCTTGTGTTGATGTATTTGGAGTCCCTGGCTTCCGGCTGGCAGTAATTTCAAGTGTTAGCAATCATTTTATGAGGGAGCAAAGGACGTGCAGGCACTGGATGCCTTTATATCTTGCTGCCAATTAATGGTGAACCTGGGCTGTTTACATCCACTCTGCAAACCTGGGACTCACCCTACCACCGCAGATGACCACAATAGAGATTTCTCTCCCACGAATGGTTCTGTTTGAAATCCTGTAAGTGCACATTCTTATGGGTTGCTGATTTTTAAATAAATGTACCTTATTTTTTACTCAGTTACGTGCTATGGAGTTTGCGCTTTTGTTTGTTTTTTGTTCATAGATTCCAAAAGTGGTTGGCTATACCACTCCCCTTAAAGCTGCAGAGACGCTCCCTGGATCTTCTATTGAGACTATATTTCTCTCTGGATTTTTTGTTTGAGTGGAACATTCAATTTGGATTTTCCTTTTTTTTCACTATCACGTTATGGTTTGCAGATATTATTAGGTTAAATTGTGGTAATTTTAATTTATTTTAATATTTTAAATATGTTATTATAATTTATCATTTATTAGGGTTATTTCACATCCTCTTTAGCGCTACTTAATTTTTGTGTTGTCTTTATATATATACTAGCTGAGAGCCCCGGCGTTGCCCGGGATGTTTGTGGTGTGGGGGTGGCATTTGGGTGGGGAGTGGTCCACGCGGCCCATGGCAGTGTGCGGTGGTACTGCTGCTGTGGCTGTACTGATGGTGATTGTATCGGTGTGCTGATTTGGGAGGGTTTGGTGCTGATGTGGGGGTGCGGATGTGGGGGTGCCGATGGGGGAGGTGCAAAGGTGGCGATGTGTGGGTGCTGATGGGGTTGATGGGGGCTGGGAATGGCGGGGAGCCGAGAATGCCAGTGTGCTGGGGGGGGGGCATGGGATACCGGTGTGTCTGATGTGGTGGTGCTGGGGATAGTGTGTGTGTGTGTGTATACATGTGTGTGTGTGTGTATGTGTACGTGTGTGTATACATGTGTGTGTGTATACATGTGTGTGTGTGTATACACGTGTGTGTGTGTGTATACACGTGTGTGTGTGTGTATACACATGTGTGTGTGTATACACATGTGTGTGTGTATACACGTGTGTATACACATGTGTGTATACACATGTGTGTATACATTGTGTGTATGTATATATTGTGTGTATGTATACATGTGTGTGTGTATATACACGTGTATACATGTTTGTGTGTGTGTATACATGTTTGTGTGTATATATTGTATGTGTGTGTGCGTGTGTATAAGTGTGTGTGTGTGTATACATGTGTGTTTGTGTATAAGTGTGTGTATGTGTGTATAAGTGTGTGTATACGTGTGTGTGTACATTTGTGTGTGTGTATACATGTTTGTGTGCATACATGTTTGTGCGTGTGTATACACGTGTGTGTATACATGTGTGTGTGTGTATACATGTGTGTGTGTATACATGTGTGTGTGTGTATACATGTGTGTGTATACACGTGTGTGTATACACGTGTGTGTATACACGTGTGTGTATACACGTGTGTGTGTATACACGTGTGTGTGTATACACGTGTGTGTGTATACACGTGTGTGTGTGTGTATACATGTGTGTGTGTGTATACATGTGTGTGTGTGTTTATACGTGTGTGTGTGTGTGTGTGTGTGTGTGTATACGTGTGTGTGTGTATACATGTGTGTGTGTATATATACATGTGTGTGTGTATATATACATGTGTGTGTGTATATATACATGTGTGTGTATATATGTGTGTGTGTATACATTATGTGTGTGTATATATACGTGTGAGTGTGTGTATGTATACGTGTGAGTGTATACGTGTGTAAGTGTATACGTGTGTGAGTGTATACGTGTGTGTATGTCTCCATGTGTGTGTGTGTATGTCTCCATGTGTGTGTGTACGTGTCTACGTGTACATGTGTGTGTGTGTCTACGTGTACATGTGTGTGTGTACGTGAACATGTGTGTGTCTACGTGTACATGTGTGTGTCTACGTGTACATGTGTGTACGTGTGTGTGTGTCTACGTGTGTGTGTGTGTGTCTACGTGTGTGTGTGTGTCTGTGTTTGTGTATACGTGTGTGTGTGTTTCTGTATACGTGTGTGTTTGTGTGTGTGTGTGTGTATACGTGTGTGTGTCTACGTCTGTGTGTGTGTCTACGTGTGTGTGTGTGTCTACGTGTGTGTGTGTGTGTGTGTGTGTCTACGTGTGTGTGTGTGTGTGTGTGTCTACGTGTGTGTGTGTGTGTGTCTACGTGTGTGTGTGTGTGTGTCTACGTGTGTGTGTGTGTGTGTGTGTGTGTGTGTGTGTGTGTGTGTGTGTGTGTGTGTGTGTGTGTGTGTGTGTCTACGTGTGTGTGTGGGGGGGGGGAGGTGGTGGGAAGGGGGGGAGGTGGTGAGAAGGGGGGGAGGTGGTGGGAAGGGGGGGGAGGTGGTGGGAAGGGGGGGGGAGAGATGGTGGGAAGGGGGGGAGGTGGTGGGAAGGGGGGGGAGGTGGTGTGAAGGGGGGGAGGTGGTGGGAAGGGGGGGAGGTGGTGGGAAGGTGGGAAGGGGGGGGGAGGTGGTGGGAAGGTGGGAAGGGGGGGGGGAGGTGGTGGGAAGGTGGGAAGGGGGGGAGGTGGTGGGAAGGTGGGAAGGGGGGGCGAGGTGGTGGGAAGGTGGGAAGGGGGGGCGAGGTGGTGGGAAGGTGGTGAGGAGGGGGGAGGTGGTGGGAGGTTGTGAAGGGGGGGTGAAGGTGGGGGTGGAGGGGAGGTGAAGGGGGGTGGAGGGGAGGTGAAGGGGGGGTGGAGGGGAGGTGAAGGGGGGGTGAAGGGGGGGTGGGTGGAGGGGAGGTGGGTGGAGGAGAGGTGAAGGGGGGGTGGAGGGGAGGTGGAGGGGGGGGTGAAGGGGAGGTGAAGGGGGGGTAGAGGGAGGTGGAGGTGGAAGGGAGGGGAAGTGGAGTGAGGGGTGGGTGAGGGGAGGTGAAGGCCGCTCCCTCAGCCGTCCGGCCGCTCCCTCACCTGTTCGGCAGCTCCCTCAGCCGTCCAGCAGCTCCCACGTGGATGTGAGGCGGGAGGCAGCTTGTTGTGGCCGCTCCCCCGCTGTGTCCCGGGCGCTCGCTCCCCCGCTGACTGTAGCGGCGCCGGGGGGGTGGAGGGGAGGTGAAGGGAGGTGAAGGGGAGGTGACGGGGGGTGAGGGGAGGTGAAGGGGGGTGAGGGGAGGTGAAGGTGGGTGAGGGGAGGTGAAGGCCGCTCACTCACCCATCCGGCAGCTCCCTCAGCCGTCCGGCAGCTCCCACGTGGATGTGAGGCGGGTGGCAGCTTGTTGTGGCCGCTCCCCCGCTGTGTCCCGGGCGCTCGCTCCCCCGCTGACTGTAGCGGCACCGAGGGGGGGGGGGCTCAAAGCGCGGGAAACAGGGAGACACGGGGAGAGGAGGAGGTGCGCGCGGGTGTGGAGGCTGATGTTCGGGGAGGAAGAGGCGGAGGCTCCGGGACCGGCGGGTATGTGAGCCCCACCCCCCGGGTTATACATGCTGCTAATGTACACCCCCCCCCTAGTGTGTGTGTGTGTGACACTGTGTGTGTGTGTGTGTCCCTGTGTGTGTGTGTGTGTCCATGTGTGTGTCCCTGTGTGTGTGTTTGTGTCCCTGTGTGTGTGTGTGTGTGACACTGTGTGTGTGTGACACTGTGTGTGTGTTTGTGTCCCTGTGTGTGTGTTTGTGTCCCTGTGTGTGTGTTTGTGTCCCTGTGTGTCCTTTGGCCCGTCACTCCGCCTCAGGCCAATGAGAGGTGTGCGGGGGCGGACCAAGGGACCAATGAGATTTCCCCTAGGGACACCGGACATCCAGCAGGCAGGCAGGCAAGCAGGCATACAGTGCTTTCACTAATATAGTATAAGATATATATATATATATATATATATATATATATATATATATATTCATTTTTGATTATTATGATTATTAAGCTCAGCTAACATGGTACAGATACCTCTACATCAATATATATATATATATACTAGCTGAGAGCCCCGGCGTTGCCCGGGATGTTTGTGGTGTGGGGGTGGCATTTGGGTGGGGAGTGGTCCACGCGGCCCATGGCAGTGTGCGGTGGTACTGCTGCTGTGGCTGTACTGATGGTGATTGTATCGGTGTGCTGATTTGGGAGGGTTTGTTGCTGATGTGGGGGTGCGGATGTGGGTGTGCCGATGGGGAGGTGCGAAGGTGCCAATGTGTGGGTGCTGATGGTGTTGATGGGAGCTGGGAATGGTGGGGAGCCGAGAATGCCAGTGTGCTGGGGGGGGGGGGGGGGGGGCATGGGATACCGGTGTGCTGATGTGGTGGTGCTGGGGATAGTGTATGTGTGTCTATACGTGTGTGTGTGTATATATACACACGTGTGTGTATACATGTTTGTGTTTGTGTGTATACATGTTTGTTTGTATACATTGTGTATGTGTACGTGTGTGTGTGTATACACGTGTGTGTGTGTGTATACGTGTGTGTGTGTGTATACACGTGTGTGTGTGTATACACGTGTGTGTGTGTGTGTATACACGTGTGTGTGTGTGTATACACGTGTGTGTGTATACACGTGTGTGTGTGTATACACGTGTGTGTGTGTATACACGTGTGTGTGTACGTGTGTGTGTGTGTATACGTGTGTGTGTGTGTATAGACGTGTGTGTGTGTGTATAGACGTGTGTGTGTGTGTGTATAGACGTGTGTGTGTGTGTATAGACGTGTGTGTGTGTATACACGTGTGTGTGTGTATACACGTGTGTGTACATGTGTGTGTGTGTGTGTACACGTGTGTGTGTGTGTACACGTGTGTGTGTGTGTGTGTGTGTACACGTGTGTGTGTGTGTGTACACGTGTGTGTGTGTGTGTGTACACGTGTGTGTGTGTACACGTGTGTGTGTGTACACGTGTGTGTGTGTGTGTACACGTGTGTGTGTGTGTGTGTGTGTGTGTGTACACGTGTGTGTGTGTGTGTACACGTGTGTGTGTGTGTGTACATGTGTGTGTGTGTGTGTACACGTGTGTGTGTGTGTGTACACGTGTGTGTGTACACGTGTGTGTGTGTACACGTGTGTGTGTGTGTGTACACGTGTGTGTGTGTGTGTACACGTTTGTATGTGTGTACACGTGTGTGTGTACACGTGTGTGTGTGTGTACACGTGTGTACACGTGTGTGTGTACACGTGTGTGTGTGTGTACACGTGTGTGTGTGTGTGTGTACACGTGTGTGTGTGTACACGTGTGTGTGTACACGTGTGTGTGTGTGTACACGTGTGTGTGTGTACACGTGTGTTTGTACACGTGTGTGTGTGTACACGTGTGTGTGTACACGTGTGTGTGTGTACACGTGTGTGTGTGTGTGTGTACACGTGTGTGTACACGTGTGTGTGTGTGTACACGTGTGTGTGTACACGTGTGTGTGTGTGTGTGTACACGTGTGTGTGTGTGTACACGTGTGTGTGTGTGTGTGTACACGTGTGTGTGTGTGTGTGTACACGTGTGTGTGTACACGTGTGTGTGTGTGTACACGTGTGTGTGTACACGTGTGTGTGTACACGTGTGTGTGTGTGTACACGTGTGTGTGTACACGTGTGTGTGTGTGTGTGTGTGTGTGTACACGTGTGTGTACACGTGTGTGTGTGTGTACACGTGTGTGTGTGTACACGTGTGTGTGTGTGTGTGTGTACACGTGTGTGTGTGTGTACACGTGTGTGTGTGTGTACACGTGTGTGTACACGTGTGTGTGTGTGTGTACACGTGTGTGTACACGTGTGTGTACACGTGTGTGTGTGTGTGTGTGTGTGTGTGTGTGTACACGTGTGTGTGTGTGTGTGTACACGTGTGTGTGTGTGTACACGTGCGTGTGTGTCTACGTATACGTGTGTGTAAGTGTCTGCGTGTGTCTGCGTGTCTACGTGTGTCTACGTGTGCCTGCGTGTGCCTGCGTGTCTACGTGTGCCTGCGTGTCTACGTGTGCCTGCGTGTCTACGTGTGCCTGCGTGTCTACGTGTGCCTGCGTGTCTACGTGTGCCTGCGTGTCTACGTGTGCCTGCGTGTCTACGTGTGCCTGCGTGTGTATGTGTACGTGTCTACGCGTGTGTGTCTACATGTGCCTACGTGTGTGTATATACGTGTGTGTACGTGTGTATACGTGTGTGTACGTGTGTGTACGTGTGTGTACGTGTGTAGGGCAGGGAGGGTGGGGGCGAAGGGCAGGGAGGGTGGGGGCGAAGGGCAGGGAGGGTGGGGGCGAAGGGCAGGGAGGGTGGGGGCGAAGGGCAGGGCCGGGGGGGGGGGGGGCAGGGCCGGGGGGGGGTGAAGGGCAGGGGGGGGAGTGAAGGGCAGGTCCGGGGGGGTGAAGGGCAGGGCCGGGGGGGGGTGAAGGGCAGGGCCGGGGGGGGGGGGTGAAGGGCAGGGCCGGGGGGGGGGTGAAGGGCAGGGCCGGGGGGGGGGGGTGAAGGGCAGGGCCGGGGGGGGGGGGGGTGAAGGGCAGGGCCGGGGGGGGGGGTGAAGGGCAGGGCCGGGGGGGGTGGGTGAAGGGCAGGGCCGGGGGGGGGGGCAGGGCCGGGGGGGGGTGAAGGGCAGGGGGGGGGTGAAGGGCAGGGCCGGGGGGGGGGGGTGAAGGGCAGGGCCGGGGGGGGGGGGTGTGAAGGGCAGGGCCGGGGGGGGGGTGAAGGGCAGGGCCGGGGGGGGTGAAGGGCAGGGCCGGGGGGGGGGGGTGAAGGGCAGGGCCGGGGGGGGGGTGAAGGGCAGGGGGGGGGGTGAAGGGCAGGGCCGGGTGAAGGGCCAGGGCGGGTGAAGGGCCAGGGGGGGGGTGAAGGGCCAGGGCGGGGGGGGGGGGTGAAGGGCCAGGGTGGGGGGGGGGGGTTGAAGCGCCGGCTGGGGTGAAGCGCCGGGCGAAGCGCCAGGCCGGGTGGGGTGAAGCGCCGGGTGGGGTGAAGGGACGGGCCGGGGGTGAAAGATCTCTTCCCGTGCGGTTACTTACCTCGCACCGGGCCGCGCTCCTCCTCGGGTTCCTCGGTGGTTCCCCCCGGCGATGCGGAGCTGAGACGCTCAGGTGAGGGGGGGTGTGGGCCGCGGCCCGTGCAGCTCCCGACAGAGACAGCTAGGCCTGAGAGCCGGAGCAGCGCGCGCGGGGATGGGGAGCTGGGGGCGTGGCCTCTAGGCCTGAAGGTGAGAGCGGCGACAGCGTGCTCTGGGGGGGGGAGCACCGGGAGAGCACCGGGAGAGAGGGTGCTCTGGGGGGGGGGGGAGGGAGGGTGCTCTGGGGGGGGGGAGGGGGGGAGCACCGGGGGAGCGGGTGAGCACCGGGAGAGAGGGTGCTCTGGGGGAGGGGGGGAGCACCGGGGGAGAGGGTGCTCCGGGAGAGCGGGTGATGTTGAGGTCCCGCGGAGTGGTGATAGGGGGTAGTTCCGTTGTTGCGGGCCAGCGGCCAGGAAAGGGGGGGGGCGGACAGAGGGTGAGGAGGGGGGTGAGGGGCTCCGGAGCAGCATCGTGCTGTGGATGTTCGGGTGAGTGGGGGGGGGGGGTGAGGGGCTCCGGAGCAGCATCGTGCGGTGGATGTATGGGTGAGGGGGGTGGGGTAGTTTTGGGTGTGCTCCGGGGATGTTCGGGTGAGGGGGGGGGGGTGTGTGATGGAGCATCGTGCGTTGTATGTTCAGCAGCGTGCGTTTGCTGTTGGTGTGAGGGGGGGGGGGGGTGATGGAGCATCGTGCGTTGTATGTTTGGGTGAGGGGGGTTGGTGATGGGCTGCAGTAGCGGGAGAGCTGTGGCGTGCGTTTGTAGTGTGCATGAGGTTGGGGGGGGTGATGGTGGAGGGGGGTGCATGAGGTTGAGGGGGGTGGTGGTGGAGGGAGGTGCATGAGGTTGGGGGGGTGGTGGTGGAGGGGGGTGTTTGTAAGAGGCAGTGCGGTGAGTGTTAGGTGCTTAGAAGCATTCCCAAAGGTCACTGAGGGGTGGGACAATGTGGCAGTGGTGTTGGCCAAAGGCCAATGAGAGTCAGTGAGGGGTGGGACAGTGGGGTGAGGGGTGGGACAGTGTGGCAGTGGTGTTGGCCGAAGGCCAATGAGAGTCAGTGAGGGGTGGGACAGTGTGGTGAGGGGTGGGACAGTGTTGAGGTGGAGTGACAGGCCAAAGGTGCAATGCGATTGGCCCTAGGGACACAGGGCATGCAGACAAACATACAGACATTTCAGAAATATATAGTAGCTATACACACCACACATACATATATACACACCACACATATATATATATATATATACACACACACACCACACATACACACACATATATACATATATACACACACACACACACCACACATATATACACACACACCACACATATATACACACACACACCCCCTGCAGCCCGTTTTTCACACACACACACACACACACACACACACACACACACACACACACACACACACACACACACACACACTGCAGCCCGTTTTTCACACATACCCTGCAGCCCGTTTTTCACACACACACACACACACACACACACACACACACACACACACACACACACACACACACACACACACACACACACACACACACACACACACACACACACACACACACACACACACACACACACACACCTTGGTGCTGTCTGGTGGCTCTGCAGTTGCAATGCCGGGCAGGCTGCAGCCCCATTGGATGGGAGCGGTCACGTGACCGCTCCTCTGCTTCCCCTCAGAGCTTTTTTTTTTTTTTTTTTAAATGAGCTAGCAGCCCTTGTTTCCCGCTGCTGGCGGCCCTGATCGCGGCGCCCCTCTAGCCAAGCCGCGGCGCACCAGGGCGCCGCGGCGCACAGTTTGGGAAACACTGCTGTACCTGATTCGGCAGTCTGTGGTAGCAGACGTGAAGGTTTTGATAGCTGTGAAGCGTGGCCCCAGAGCGTTCCCAAAACTCAGTGAGGGGTGGGACAGTGTGGAAGTATTAGGGCATTGGTGTTGGACGCAGGCCAATGAGAGGTGTGCGGGGGCGGGCATTGGACGCAGGCCAATGAGAGTCAGTGAGGGGTGGGACGCAGGCCAATGAGAGGTGTGCGGGGGCGGGCATTGGACGCAGGCCAATGAGAGTCAGTGAGGGGTGGGACAGTGTGGCATTGGTGTTGGACGTAGGCCAATGAGAGGTGTGCGGGGGCGGGCATGGCCTGAGCAGGAGTGACAGGCCCAAGGTCCAATGCGATTGACCCTTGGGACGCAGACATACAGTGATTTCACAAATATATAGTAGAAGATAAACACAAACAGAGAAAAGGGGGTCTTTATGAAAGCACTCAAATTTAACGTGAGAAATAAGAAAATTGATTTTATTAGCAACACATAACAATAAAACATTAAAACATACCAAACCACATACCAAAAAGACTGCTGATAAGAAAGAAAAAAAGTTGCATCAACATATACAGTAAGTTAACCCAAAATATAAAGCATAAGAAGTCAGAGAATGTAATAGTGCACATCCAGGGGAAAAATTAATTTCCCCTAGTGATGCAATGAAGATCGGCCGATCATCAATGAAATTTTACTCAGACATGCAAAATATAACTGAAATCAACACATAACCCAGATATAAGCAGTAGATAAAACAGAATAAATAATACTGTAAACCAACTACAGTACATAAGTGCTATACTACTATATGGAGATAGCTACTACCTAGCAGTAACATTTGGTATGTTTTAATGTTTTAATGTTTTATTGTTACTGTATGTGTTGCTAATAAAATCCATTTTCTTATTTCTCACGTTAATTTTGAGTGCTTTCATTAAGACTCCCTTTTCTCTTTTTGTGTTCCTGTTGTGATTTGGGTCATCAGCACCGCCAGAGGGTAATTTTAACCCGTATCTCTGGTTTCGTGAATTATTGTTACTGTTTGGGAGTTGATTTGATTGCGGCATAATTTTTGTGTTGTTTATACAGTATATACACACTGTATACCGCATGCACACCTAATTTAAAAGAGTGGTTACCATAAGCTGTCAGGTATAAGTAACTGTGATTACAGACAATGTATTCATCTGCAGTCACACCTATTTGCCGCTAGTAGGTATTATGTTACTTTAGCAACAGTTTCTATAGAGCTACTTTATTTCATGCCTTGACATTTGTTATCACACTGCATTTTGTATTAGGCCAGACCCATTTGTGTAATTTATTTCTGATTCAAAGCTTTGTCCCTTTGTGGTTACCTTGAGGATTTTGTGAGTCCCCTTTCATTTTAGATTTCTCCCTTGTTTTTATGTTAATTAATAAATTGTTACCTCCATTCTTTTGGTGTACCTATATGCTCCATTTTTGGTACTTTGTTTTTGTTGTTTTAATATATATATATATATATATATATATATAAAAACAACAAAGAGAAAGTATATATATACACAACACACGTGTGTGTGTGTGTGTGTGTGTGTGTGTGTGTGTGTGTGTGTGTGTGTGTGTGTGTGTGTGTGTGTGTGTGTGTGTGTGTGTGTGTGTGTGTGTGTGTGTGTGTGTGTGTGGTGCTGTTTTTTTAAATTTTATTTATACAGTATGCATGGGTGTTTTTTTATATGTATTTGAGGCTTGGTTGGAGGGTCTGTACTGTATACAGTATGTATTTGTGGCTTGGTGGGGGGTCTGTATATAGAATTTGGGGCCTGGTGGGTGGGTCTGTATATGTATTTGGGGCTTTGTGGGGTGTCTGTATATGTATTTGGGGCTTGGTGGGGGGTCTGTATATGTATTTGGGGCTTGGTGGGGGGGTCTGTATATGTATTTGAGGCTTGATGGGGGGTCTGTTTATGTATTTGGGCTTGGTGGGGGGTCTGTATATGTATTTGGGGCCTGATGGGTGGGTCTGTATATGTATTTGGGGCTTGGTGGGTGGGTCTGTATATGTATTTGGGGCCTGGTGGGTGGGTCTGTATATGTATTTGGTGCTTGGTGGGGGGTCTGTATATGTATTTGCGGCTTGGTGGGGAGTCTGTATATGCATTTTGGGCTTGGTGGGTGGGTATGTATATGTATTTGGGGCTTGATGGGTGGGTATGTATATGTATTTCGGACTTGGTGGGTGGGTCTGTATATGTATTTTGGCTTGGTGTGTGGGTCTGTATATGTATTTGGGGCTTGGTGGGTGGGTCTGTATCTGTATTTTGGGCTTGGTGGGGCGTCTGTTTAAGTATTTGGGGCTTGGTGGGAGGGTCTGTATATGTATTTGGGGCTTGGTGGGTGGGTCTGTATATGTATTTGGGGCTTGGCGGGTGGGTCTGTATATGTATTTGGGGCCTGGTGGGTCGGTCTGTATATGTATTTGGGGCTTGGTGGGTGGGTCTGTATATGTATTTGGGGCTTGGTGGGGGGGGTCTGTATATGTATTTGGGGCCCTCTGTATATGTATTTGGGGCTTGGTGGGGGGGTCTGTATATGTATTTGGGGCCTGGTGGGGGGGTCTGTATATGTATTTGGGGCCTGGTGGGTGGGTCTGTATATGTATTTGGGGCTTGGTGGGTGGGTCTGCATATGTATTTGGGGCTTTGTGGGTGGGTCTGTATTTTTTTGGGGGCTTGGAGGGGGTTTGTATATGTATTTGGGCTTGGTGGGGGGTCTGTATATGTATTTGGGGCCTGATGGGTGGGTCTGTATATGTATTTGGGGCTTGGTGGGTGGGTCTGTATATGTATTTGGGGCCTGGTGGGTGGGTCTGTATATGTATTTGGTGCTTGGTGGGGGGTCTGTCTATGTATTTGCGGCTTGGTGGGGAGTCTGTATATGCATTTTGGGCTTGGTGGGTGGGTATGTATATGTATTTGGGGCTTGATGGGTGGGTATGTATATGTATTTCGGACTTGGTGGGTGGGTCTGTATATGAATTTGGGGCTTGGTGTGTGGGTCTGTATATGTATTTGGGGCTTGGTGGGTGGGTCTGTATATGTATTTTGGGCTTGGTGGGGCGTCTGTTTAAGTATTTGGGGCTTGGTGGGAGGGTCTGTATATGTATTTGGGGCTTGGTGGGTGGGTCTGTATATGTATTTGGGGCTTGGCGGGTGGGTCTGTATATGTATTTGGGGCCTGGTGGGTCGGTCTGTATATGTATTTGGGGCTTGGTGGGTGGGTCTGTATATGTATTTGGGGCTTGGTGGGGGGGGTCTGTATATGTATTTGGGGCTTGGTGGGGGGGGGGTCTGTATATGTATTTGGGGCTTGGTGGGGGGTCTGTATATGTATTTGGGGCCTGGTGGGGGGGTCTGTATATGTATTTGGGGCCTGGTGGGTGGGTCTGTATATGTATTTGGGGCTTGGTGGGTGGGTCTGCATATGTATTTGGGGCTTTGTGGGTGGGTCTGTATTTTTTGGGGGGCTTGGAGGGGGTTTGTATATGTATTTGGGGCCTGGTGGGTGGGTCCGTATATGTATTTGGGGCTTGGTGGGTGGGTCTGTATATGTATTTGGGGCTTGTTGGGTTGGTCTGTATATGTATTTGGGGCTTGGTTGGTGGGTCTGTATATGTATTTGAGGCTTGGTGGGTGGGTCTGTATAAGTATTTGGGGCTTGGTGGGTGGGTCTGTTTATGTATTTGGGGCTTGGTGGGTTGGTCTGTATATGTATTTGGGGCTTGGTGGGTGGGTCTGTATATGTATTTGAGGCTTGGTGGGTGGGTCTGTATAAGTATTTTGGGCTTGGTGGGTGGGTCTGTATATGTATTTGGGGCTTGGTGGGGGTCTGTATATGTATTTGGGGCTTGGTGGGTCTGCATATGTATTTGGGGCTTTGTGCGTGGGTCTGCATATGTATTTGGGGCTTAGTGGGGGGGTCTGTATATAGAATTTGGGGCCTGGTGGGTGGGTCTGTATATGTATTTGGGGCTTTGTGGGGTGTCTGTATATGTATTTGGGGCTTGGTGGGGGGTCTGTATATGTATTTGGGGCTTGGTGGGGGGGTCTGTATATGTATTTGGTGCTTGATGGGGGGTCTGTTTATGTATTTGGGCTTGGTGGTGGGTCTGTATATGTATTTGGGGCTTGGTGGGTGGGTCTGTATATGTATTTGGGGCTTGGTGGGTGGGTCTGTATATGTATTTGGGGCCTGGTGGGTCGGTCTGTATATGTATTTGGGGCTTGGTGGGGGGGATCTGTATATGTATTTGGGGCTTGGTGGGTGGGTCTGTATATGTATTTGGGGCCTGGTGGGTCGTTCTGTATATGTATTTGGGGCTTGGTGGGGGGGATCTGTATATGTATTTGGGGCTTGGTGGGAGGGTCTGTATATGTATTTGGGGCTTGGTGGGTGGGTCTGTATATGTATTTGGGGCTTGGTGGGTGGGTCTGTATATGTGTTTGGGGCTTGGTGGGTGGGTCTGTATATGTATTTGGGGCTTGGTGGGGGGGATCTGTATATGTATTTGGGGCTTGGTGGGGGGGGGGTCTGTATATGTATTTGGGGCTTGGTGGGGGGGTCTGTATATGTATTTGGGGCCTGGTGGGGGGGTCTGTATATGTATTTGGGGCCTGGTGGGTGGGTCTGTATATGTATTTGGGGCTTGGTGGGTGGGTCTGCATATGTATTTGGGGCTTTGTGGTTGGGTCTGTATTTTATTTGGGGCTTGGAGGGGGTCTGTATATGTATTTGGGGCCTGGTGGGTGGGTCCGTATATGTATTTGGGGCTTGGAGTGTGGGTCTGTATATGTATTTGGGGCTTGGTGGGTGGGTCTGTATATGTATTTGGGGCTTGGTGGGTGGGTTTGTATATGTATTTGAGGCTTGGTGGGTGGGTCTGTATAAGTATTTGGGGCTTGGTGGGTGGGTCTGTATATGTATTTGGGGCCTGGTTGGTGGGTCTGTATATGTATTTGGGGCTTGGTGGGTGGGTCTGTATATGTCTTTGGGGCTTGGTGGGTCTGCATATGTATTTGGGGCTTTGTGGGTGGGTCTGCATATGTATTTGGGGCTTGGTGGGTGGGTCTGTAAATGTATTTGGGGATTGGTGGGGGGTCTGTATGTATTTGGGGCTTGGCGGGTCTGCATATGAATTTGGTGCTTTGTGGGTGGGTCTGTATATTTATTTGGGGCTTGGTGGGGTTCTGTATATGTATTTGGGGCTTTGTGGGTGGTTCTGTATATTTATTTGGGGCTTGGTGGGTGGGTCTGTATATGTATTTGGGGCTTGGTGGGGGGGTCTGTATATGTATTTGTGGCCTGGTGGGGGGGTCTGTATATGTATTTGGTGCGTGGTGGGGGGGTCTGTATATGTATTTGAGGCTTGGTGTGTGGGTCTGTATATGTATTTGGTGCTTGGTGGGGGGTCTGTATATGTATTTGCGGCTTGGTGGGGGAGTCTGTATATGCATTTTGGGCTTGGTGGGTGGGTCTGTATATGTATTTGGGGCTTGATGGGGGGGTCTGTATATGTATTTCGGGCTTGGTGGGTGGGTCTGTATATGTATTTGGGGCTTGGTTGGTGGGTCTGTATATTTATTTGGGGCTTGGTGGGTGGGTCTGTATATGTATTTTGGGCTTGGTGGGGCGTCTGTATAAGTATTTGGGGCTTGGTGGGAGGGTCTGTATATGTATTTGGGGCTTGGTGGGTGGGTCTGTATATGTATTTTGGGCTTGGTGGGGCGTCTGTATATGTATTTGGGGCTTGGTGGGTGGGTCTTTATATGTATTTGGGGCTTTTTGGGTGGTTCTGTATTTTAATTGGGGCTTGGAGGGGGTCTGTATATGTATTTGGGGCTTGGTGGGTGGGTCTGTATATGTATTTTGGGCTTGGTGGGGCGTCTGTATAAGTATTTGGGGCTTGGTGGGAGGGTCTGTATATGTATTTGGGGCTTGGTGGGTGGGTCTGTATATGTATTTGGGGCTTGGCAGGTGGGTCTGTATATGTATTTGGGGCCTGGTGGGTCGGTCTGTATATGTATTTGGGGCTTGGTGGGTGGGTCTGTATATGTATTTGGGGCTTGGTGGGGGGGGGGTCTGTATATGTATTTGGGGCTTGGTGGGGGGGGTCTGTATATGTATTTTGGGCCTGGTGGGGGGGTCTGTATATGTATTTGGGGCCTGGTGGGGGGGTCTGTATATGTATTTGGTGCGTGGTGGGGGGGTCTGTATATGTATTTGAGGCTTTGTGGGTGGGTCTATATATGTATTTGGTGCTTGGTGGGGGGTCTGTATATGTATTTGGGGCTTGGTGGGGGTGTCTGTATATGTATTTGGGACTTGGTGGGTGGGTCTGTATATGTATTTGGGGCTTGATGGGTGGGTCTGTATATGTATTTCGGGCTTGGTGGGTGGGTCTGTATATGTATTTGGAGCTTGGTGGGTGTGTCTGTATATGTATGTGGGTCTTGGTGGGTGGGTCTGTATATGTATTTGGGGCTTGGTGGGTGGGTCTGTATATGTATTTTGGGCTTGGTGGGGCGTCTGTATAAGTATTTGGGGCTTGGTGGGTGGGTCAGTATATGTATTTGGGGCTTGGTGGGTGGGTCTGTATATGTATTTGGGGCTTGGTGGGTGGGTCTGTATATGTAGTTGGGGCTTGGTGGGAGGGTCTGTATATATATTTCGGGCTTGGTGGGTGGGTCTGTATATGTATTTGGGGCTTGGTGGGTGGGTCTGTATATGTATTTGGGGCTTGGTGGGTGGGTCTGTATATGTATTTGGGGCTTGGTGGGTGGGTCTGTATATGTATTTTTGGCTTGGTGGGGCGTCTGTATAAGTATTTGGGGCTTGGTGGGAGGGTCAGTATATGTATTTGGGGCTTGGTGGGTGGGTCTGTATATGTATTTGGGGCTTGGTGGGTGGGTCTGTATATGTATTTTGGGCTTGGTGGGGCGTCTGTATAAGTATTTGGGGCTTGGTGGGTGGGTCAGTATATGTATTTGGGGCTTGGTGGGTGGGTCTGTATATGTATTTGGGGCTTGGTGGGTGGGTCTGTATATGTAGTTGGGGCTTGGTGGGAGGGTCTGTATATGTATTTCGGGCTTGGTGGGTTGGTCTGTGTATGTATTTGGGGCTTGGTGGGTTGGTCTGTATATGTATTTTGGGCTTGGTGGAGCGTCTGTATAAGTATTTGGGGCTTGGTGGGAGGGTCTGTATATGTATTTGGGGCTTCATGGGTGGGTCTGTATATGTATATGGGGCTAGGTGGGTGGGTCTGTATATGTATTTGTGGCCTGGTGGGTCGGTCTGTATATGTATTTGGGGCTTGGTGGGTGGGTCTGTATATGTATTTGGGGCTTGGTGGGGGGGGGGTCTGTATATGTATTTGGGACTTGGTGGGTGGGTCTGTATATGTATTTGGGGCTTGGTGGGGGGGTCTGTATATGTATTTGGGGCCTGGTGGGTGGGTCTGTATATGTATTTGGGGCTTGGTGGGTGGGTCTGCATATGTATTTGGGGCTTTGTGGGTGGGTCTGTATTTTAATTGGGGCTTTGTGGGTGGGTCTGTATTTTAATTGGGGCTTGGAGGGGGTCTGTATTTGTATTTGGGGCTTGGTGGGTGGGTCTGTATATGTATTTGGGGCTTGGTGGGTGGGTCGGTATATGTATTTGGGGCTTGGTGGGGGGGATCTGTATATGTATTTGGGGCTTGGTGGGTGGGTCTGTATATGTATTTGGGGCCTGGTGGGTCGGTCTGTATATGTATTTGGGGCTTGGTGGGGGGGATCTGTATATGTATTTGGGGCTTGGTGGGTGGGTCTGTATATGTATTTGGGGCCTGGTGGGTCGTTCTGTATATGTATTTGGGGCTTGGTGGGGGGGATCTGTATATGTATTTGGGGCTTGGTGGGTGGGTCTGTATATGTATTTGGGGCCTGGTGGGTCGTTCTGTATATGCATTTGGGGCTTGGTGGGGGGGATCTGTATATGTATTTGGGGCTTGGTGGGAGGGTCTGTATATGTATTTGGGGCTTGGTGGGTGGGTCTGTATATGTATTTG
The DNA here is from genome assembly GCF_040206685.1 of Ascaphus truei. Classification (NCBI taxonomy): domain Eukaryota; kingdom Metazoa; phylum Chordata; class Amphibia; order Anura; family Ascaphidae; genus Ascaphus; species Ascaphus truei. The sequence continues at coordinate 133,430,914 of NC_134488.1, forward strand.
GGGCTTGGTGGGTGGGTCTGTATATGTGTTTGGGGCTTGGTGGGTGGGTCTGTATATGTATTTGGGGCTTGGTGGGGGGGATCTGTATATGTATTTGGGGCTTGGTGGGGGGGGGGTCTGTATATGTATTTGGGGCTTGGTGGGGGGGTCTGTATATGTATTTGGGGCCTGGTGGGGGGGTCTGTATATGTATTTGGGGCCTGGTGGGTGGGTCTGTATATGTATTTGGGGCTTGGTGGGTGGGTCTGCATATGTATTTGGGGCTTTGTGGTTGGGTCTGTATTTTATTTGGGGCTTGGAGGGGGTCTGTATATGTATTTGGGGCCTGGTGGGTGGGTCCGTATATGTATTTGGGGCTTGGAGGGTGGGTCTGTATATGTATTTGGGGCTTGGTGGGTGGGTCTGTATATGTATTTGGGGCTTGGTGGGTGGGTTTGTATATGTATTTGAGGCTTGGTGGGTGGGTCTGTATAAGTATTTGGGGCTTGGTGGGTGGGTCTGTATATGTATTTGGGGCCTGGTTGGTGGGTCTGTATATGTATTTGGGGCTTGGTGGGTGGGTCTGTATATGTATTTGGGGCTTGGTGGGTCTGCATATGTATTTGGGGCTTTGTGGGTGGGTCTGCATATGTATTTGGGGCTTGGTGGGTGGGTCTGTATATGTATTTGGGGATTGGTGGGGGGTCTGTATGTATTTGGGGCTTGGCGGGTCTGCATATGAATTTGGTGCTTTGTGGGTGGGTCTGTATATTTATTTGGGGCTTGGTGGGGTTCTGTATATGTATTTGGGGCCTGGTGGGTGGGTCTGTATATGTATTTGGGGCTTTGTGGGTGGTTCTGTATATTTATTTGGGGCTTGGTGGGTGGGTCTGTATATGTATTTGGGGCTTGGTGGGGGGGTCTGTATATGTATTTGTGGCCTGGTGGGGGGGTCTGTATATGTATTTGGTGCGTGGTGGGGGGGTCTGTATATGTATTTGAGGCTTGGTGTGTGGGTCTGTATATGTATTTGGTGCTTGGTGGGGGGTCTGTATATGTATTTGCGGCTTGGTGGGGGAGTCTGTATATGCATTTTGGGCTTGGTGGGTGGGTCTGTATATGTATTTGGGGCTTGATGGGGGGGTCTGTATATGTATTTCGGGTTTGGTGGGTGGGTCTGTATATGTATTTGGGGCTTGGTTGGTGGGTCTGTATATTTATTTGGGGCTTGGTGGGTGGGTCTGTATATGTATTTTGGGCTTGGTGGGGCGTCTGTATATGTATTTGGGGCTTGGTGGGTGGGTCTGTATATGTATTTTGGGCTTGGTGGGGCGTCTGTATATGTATTTGGGGCTTGGTGGGTGGGTCTGTATATGTATTTTGGGCTTGGTGGGGCGTCTGTATAAGTATTTGGGGCTTGGTGGGAGGGTCTGTATATGTATTTGGGGCTTGGTGGGTGGGTCTGTATATGTATTTTGGGCTTGGTGGGGCGTCTGTATATGTATTTGGGGCTTGGTGGGTGGGTCTTTATATGTATTTGGGGCTTTTTGGGTGGTTCTGTATTTTAATTGGGGCTTGGAGGGGGTCTGTATATGTATTTGGGGCTTGGTGGGTGGGTCTGTATATGTATTTTGGGCTTGGTGGGGCGTCTGTATAAGTATTTGGGGCTTGGTGGGAGGGTCTGTATATGTATTTGGGGCTTGGTGGGTGGGTCTGTATATGTATTTGGGGCTTGGCAGGTGGGTCTGTATATGTATTTGGGGCCTGGTGGGTCGGTCTGTATATGTATTTGGGGCTTGGTGGGTGGGTCTGTATATGTATTTGGGGCTTGGTGGGGGGGGGGTCTGTATATGTATTTGGGGCTTGGTGGGGGGGGTCTGTATATGTATTTTGGGCCTGGTGGGGGGGTCTGTATATGTATTTGGGGCCTGGTGGGGGGGTCTGTATATGTATTTGGTGCGTGGTGGGGGGGTCTGTATATGTATTTGAGGCTTTGTGGGTGGGTCTATATATGTATTTGGTGCTTGGTGGGGGGTCTGTATATGTATTTGGGGCTTGGTGGGGGTGTCTGTATATGTATTTGGGACTTGGTGGGTGGGTCTGTATATGTATTTGGGGCTTGATGGGTGGGTCTGTATATGTATTTCGGGCTTGGTGGGTGGGTCTGTATATGTATTTGGAGCTTGGTGGGTGTGTCTGTATATGTATGTGGGTCTTGGTGGGTGGGTCTGTATATGTATTTGGGGCTTGGTGGGTGGGTCTGTATATGTATTTTGGGCTTGGTGGGGCGTCTGTATAAGTATTTGGGGCTTGGTGGGTGGGTCAGTATATGTATTTGGGGCTTGGTGGGTGGGTCTGTATATGTATTTGGGGCTTGGTGGGTGGGTCTGTATATGTAGTTGGGGCTTGGTGGGAGGGTCTGTATATATATTTCGGGCTTGGTGGGTGGGTCTGTATATGTATTTGGGGCTTGGTGGGTGGGTCTGTATATGTATTTGGGGCTTGGTGGGTGGGTCTGTATATGTATTTGGGGCTTGGTGGGTGGGTCTGTATATGTATTTTTGGCTTGGTGGGGCGTCTGTATAAGTATTTGGGGCTTGGTGGGAGGGTCAGTATATGTATTTGGGGCTTGGTGGGTGGGTCTGTATATGTATTTGGGGCTTGGTGGGTGGGTCTGTATATGTATTTTGGGCTTGGTGGGGCGTCTGTATAAGTATTTGGGGCTTGGTGGGTGGGTCAGTATATGTATTTGGGGCTTGGTGGGTGGGTCTGTATATGTATTTGGGGCTTGGTGGGTGGGTCTGTATATGTAGTTGGGGCTTGGTGGGAGGGTCTGTATATGTATTTCGGGCTTGGTGGGTTGGTCTGTGTATGTATTTGGGGCTTGGTGGGTTGGTCTGTATATGTATTTTGGGCTTGGTGGAGCGTCTGTATAAGTATTTGGGGCTTGGTGGGAGGGTCTGTATATGTATTTGGGGCTTCGTGGGTGGGTCTGTATATGTATATGGGGCTAGGTGGGTGGGTCTGTATATGTATTTGTGGCCTGGTGGGTCGGTCTGTATATGTATTTGGGGCTTGGTGGGTGGGTCTGTATATGTATTTGGGGCTTGGTGGGGGGGGGGGTCTGTATATGTATTTGGGACTTGGTGGGTGGGTCTGTATATGTATTTGGGGCTTGGTGGGGGGGTCTGTATATGTATTTGGGGCCTGGTGGGTGGGTCTGTATATGTATTTGGGGCTTGGTGGGTGGGTCTGCATATGTATTTGGGGCTTTGTGGGTGGGTCTGTATTTTAATTGGGGCTTTGTGGGTGGGTCTGTATTTTAATTGGGGCTTGGAGGGGGTCTGTATTTGTATTTGGGGCTTGGTGGGTGGGTCTGTATATGTATTTGGGGCTTGGTGGGTGGGTCGGTATATGTATTTGGGGCTTGGTGGGGGGGATCTGTATATGTATTTGGGGCTTGGTGGGTGGGTCTGTATATGTATTTGGGGCCTGGTGGGTCGGTCTGTATATGTATTTGGGGCTTGGTGGGGGGGATCTGTATATGTATTTGGGGCTTGGTGGGTGGGTCTGTATATGTATTTGGGGCCTGGTGGGTCGTTCTGTATATGTATTTGGGGCTTGGTGGGGGGGATCTGTATATGTTTTTGGGGCTTGGTGGGTGGGTCTGTATATGTATTTGGGGCCTGGTGGGTCGTTCTGTATATGCATTTGGGGCTTGGTGGGGGGGATCTGTATATGTATTTGGGGCTTGGTGGGAGGGTCTGTATATGTATTTGGGGCTTGGTGGGTGGGTCTGTATATGTATTTGGGGCTTGGTGGGTGGGTCTGTATATGTGTTTGGGGCTTGGTGGGTGGGTCTGTATATGTATTTGGGGCTTGGTGGGGGGGATCTGTATATGTATTTGGGGCTTGGTGGGGGGGGGTCTGTATATGTATTTGGGGCTTGGTGGGGGGGTCTGTATATGTATTTGGGGCCTGGTGGGGGGGTCTGTATATGTATTTGGGGCCTGGTGGGTGGGTCTGTATATGTATTTTGGGCTTGGTGGGTGGGTCTGCATATGTATTTGGGGCTTTGTGGTTGGGTCTGTATTTTATTTGGGGCTTGGAGGGGGTCTGTATATGTATTTGGGGCCTGGTGGGTGGGTCCGTATATGTATTTGGGGCTTGGAGGGTGGGTCTGTATATGTATTTGGGGCTTGGTGGGTGGGTCTGTATATGTATTTGGGGCTTGGTGGGTGGGTTTGTATATGTATTTGAGGCTTGGTGGGTGGGTCTGTATAAGTATTTGGGGCTTGGTGGGTGGGTCTGTATATGTATTTGGGGCCTGGTTGGTGGGTCTGTATATGTATTTGGGGCTTGGTGGGTGGGTCTGTATATGTATTTGGGGCTTGGTGGGTCTGCATATGTATTTGGGGCTTTGTGGGTGGGTCTGCATATGTATTTGGGGCTTGGTGGGTGGGTCTGTATATGTATTTGGGTTTTGGTGGGGGGTCTGTATGTATTTGGGGCTTGGCGGGTCTGCATATGAATTTGGTGCTTTGTGGGTGGGTCTGTATATTTATTTGGGGCTTGGTGGGGTTCTGTATATGTATTTGGGGCCTGGTGGGTGGGTCTGTATATGTATTTGGGGCTTTGTGGGTGGTTCTGTATATTTATTTGGGGCTTGGTGGGTGGGTCTGTATATGTATTTGGGGCTTGGTGGGGGGGTCTGTATATGTATTTGTGGCCTGGTGGGGGGGTCTGTATATGTATTTGGTGCGTGGTGGGGGGGTCTGTATATGTATTTGAGGCTTGGTGTGTGGGTCTGTATATGTATTTGGTGCTTGGTGGGGGGTCTGTATATGTATTTGCGGCTTGGTGGGGGAGTCTGTATATGCATTTTGGGCTTGGTGGGTGGGTCTGTATATGTATTTGGGGCTTGATGGGGGGGTCTGTATATGTATTTCGGGCTTGGTGGGTGGGTCTGTATATGTATTTGGGGCTTGGTTGGTGGGTCTGTATATTTATTTGGGGCTTGGTGGGTGGGTCTGTATATGTATTTTGGGCTTGGTGGGGCGTCTGTATATGTATTTGGGGCTTGGTGGGTGGGTCTGTATATGTATTTTGGGCTTGGTGGGGCGTCTGTATATGTATTTGGGGCTTGGTGGGTGGGTCTTTATATGTATTTGGGGCTTTTTGGGTGGGTCTGTATTTTAATTGGGGCTTGGAGGGGGTCTGTATATGTATTTGGGGCTTGGTGGGTGGGTCTGTATATGTATTTTGGGCTTGGTGGGGCGTCTGTATAAGTATTTGAGGCTTGGTGGGAGGGTCTGTATATGTATTTGGGGCTTGGTGGGTGGGTCTGTATATGTATTTGGGGCTTGGCAGGTGGGTCTGTATATGTATTTGGGGCCTGGTGGGTCGGTCTGTATATGTATTTGGGGCTTGGTGGGTGGGTCTGTATATGTATTTGGGGCTTGGTGGGGGGGGGTCTGTATATGTATTTGGGGCTTGGTGGGGGGGGTCTGTATATGTATTTTGGGCCTGGTGGGGGGGTCTGTATATGTATTTGGGGCCTGGTGGGGGGGTCTGTATATGTATTTGGTGCGTGGTGGGGGGGTCTGTATATGTATTTGAGGCTTGGTGGGTGGGTCTATATATGTATTTGGTGCTTGGTGGGGGGTCTGTATATGTATTTGGGGCTTGGTGGGGGTGTCTGTATATGTATTTGGGACTTGGTGGGTGGGTCTGTATATGTATTTGGGGCTTGATGGGTGGGTCTGTATATGTATTTCGGGCTTGGTGGGTGGGTCTGTATATGTATTTGGAGCTTGGTGGGTGTGTCTGTATATGTATGTGGGTCTTGGTGGGTGGGTCTGTATATGTATTTGGGGCTTGGTGGGTGGGTCTGTATATGTATTTTGGGCTTGGTGGGGCGTCTGTATAAGTATTTGGGGCTTGGTGGGTGGGTCAGTATATGTATTTGGGGCTTGGTGGGTGGGTCTGTATATGTATTTGGGGCTTGGTGGGTGGGTCTGTATATGTAGTTGGGGCTTGGTGGGAGGGTCTGTATATGTATTTCGGGCTTGGTGGTTGGGTCTGTATATGTATTTTTGGCTTGGTGGGGCGTCTGTATAAGTATTTGGGGCTTGGTGGGAGGGTCAGTATATGTATTTGGGGCTTGGTGGGTGGGTCTGTATATGTATTTGGGGCTTGGTGGGTGGGTCTGTATATGTATTTTGGGCTTGGTGGGGCGTCTGTATAAGTATTTGGGGCTTGGTGGGTGGGTCAGTATATGTATTTGGGGCTTGGTGGGTGGGTCTGTATATGTATTTGGGGCTTGGTGGGTGGGTCTGTATATGTAGTTGGGGCTTGGTGGGAGGGTCTGTATATGTATTTCGGGCTTGGTGGGTTGGTCTGTATATGTATTTGGGGCTTGGTGGGTTGGTCTGTATATGTATTTTGGGCTTGGTGGGGCATCTGTATAAGTATTTGGGGCTTGGTGGGAGGGTCTGTATATGTATTTGGGGCTTCGTGGGTGGGTCTGTATATGTATATGGGGCTAGGTGGGTGGGTCTGTATATGTATTTGTGGCCTGGTGGGTCGGTCTGTATATGTATTTGGGGCTTGGTGGGTGGGTCTGTATATGTATTTGGGGCTTGGTGGGGGGGGGGTCTGTATATGTATTTGGGGCTTGGTGGGGGGGGGTCTGTATATGTATTTGGGGCTTGGTGGGGGGGTCTGTATATGTATTTGGGGCCTGGTGGGTGGGTCTGTATATGTATTTGGGGCTTGGTGGGTGGGTCTGCATATGTATTTGGGGCTTTGTGGGTGGGTCTGTATTTTAATTGGGGCTTTGTGGGTGGGTCTGTATTTTAATTGGGGCTTGGAGGGGGTCTGTATATGTAGTTGGGGCTTGGTGGGGGGTCTGTATATGTATTTGGGGCTTGGTGGGTGGGTCTGTATATGTATTTGGGGCTTGGTGGGTGGGTCTGTATATGTATTTGGGGCTTGGTGGGTGGGTCTGTATATGTATTTGGGGCTTGGTGGGTGGGTCTGTATATGTATTTTTGGCTTGGTGGGGCGTCTGTATAAGTATTTGGGGCTTGGTGGGAGGGTCAGTATATGTATTTGGGGCTTGGTGGGTGCGTCTGTATATGTATTTGGGGCTTGGTGGGTGGGTCTGTATATGTATTTTGGGCTTGGTGGGGCATCTGTATAAGTATTTGGGGCTTGGTGGGTGGTTCAGTATATGTATTTGGGGCTTGGTGGGTGGGTCTGTATATGTATTTGGGGCTTGGTGGGTGGGTCTGTATATGTAGTTGGGGCTTGGTGGGAGGGTCTGTATATGTATTTCGGGCTTGGTGGGTTGGTCTGTATATGTATTTGGGGCTTGGTGGGTTGGTCTGTATATGTATTTTGGGCTTGGTGGGGTGTCTGTATAAGTATTTGGGGCTTGGTGGGAGGGTCTGTATATGTATTTGGGGCTTCGTGGGTGGGTCTGTATATGTATATGGGGCTAGGTGGGTGGGTCTGTATATGTATTTGTGGCCTGGTGGGTCGGTCTGTATATGTATTTGGGGCTTGGTGGGTGGGTCTGTATATGTATTTGGGGCTTGGTGGGGGGGGGGGGTCTGTATATGTATTTGGGGCTTGGTGGGTGGGTCTGTATATGTATTTGGAGCTTGGTGGGGGGGTCTGTATATGTATTTGGGGCCTGGTGGGTGGGTCTGTATATGTATTTGGGGCTTGGTGGGTGGGTCTGCATATGTATTTGGGGCTTTGTGGGTGGGTCTGTATTTTAATTGGGGCTTGGAGGGGGTCTGTATATGTATTTGGGGCTTGGTGGGTGGGTCTGTATATGTATTTGGGGCTTGGTGGGTGGGTCTGTATATGTATTTGGGGCTTGGTGGGTGGGTCTGTATATGTATTTGGGGCTTGGTGGGTGGGTCTGTATATGTATTTGGGGCTTGGTGGGTGGGTCTGTATATGTATTTGGGGCTTGGTGGGTGGATCTGTATATGTATTTGAGGTTTGGTTGGTGGGTCTGTATAAGTATTTGGGGCTTGGTGGGTGGGTCTGTATATGTATTTGGGGCTTGGTGGGTGGGTCTGTATATGTATTTGAGGCTTGGTTGGTGGGTCTGTATATTTATTTAGGGCTTTGTGGGGGGGTCCTTATATGTATTTGGGGCTTGGTGGGTGGGTCTGTATATGTATTTGGGGATTGGTGGGGGGTCTGTATGTATTTGGGGCTTGGTGGGTCTGCATATGTATTTGGTGCTTTGTGGGTGGGTCTGTATATTTATTTGGGGCTTGGTGGGGGTCTGTATATGTATTTGGGGCCTGGTGGGTGGGTCTGTATATGTATTTGGGGCTTTGTGGGTGGTTCTGTATATTTATTTGGGGCTTGGTGGGGGTCTGTATATGTATTTGGGGCCTGGTGGGTGGGTCTGTATATGTATTTGGGGCTTTGTGGGTGGTTCTGTATATTTATTTGGGGCTTGGTGGGGGGGTCTGTATATGTATTTGGGGCTTGGTGGGGGGGGTCTGTATATGTATTTGGGGCCTGGTGGGGGGTCTGTATATGTATTTAGTGCGTGGTGGGGGGGGTCTATATATGTATTTGTGGCTTGGTGTATGGGTCTTTATATGTATTTGGGGCCTGGTAGGGGGGTCTGTATATGTATTTGGGGCTTGTTGGTGGGGTCTGTATATGTATTTGTTGCTTTGGGGGGTGGGTCTGTATATTTATTTGGGGCATCGTGGGTGGGTCTGTATATGTATATGGGGCTTGGTGGGTGGGTCTGTATATGTATTTGGGGCCTGGTGGGTGGGTCTGTATATGTATTTGGGGCTTGGTGGGTGGGTCTGTATATGTATTTGGGGCTTGGTGGGGGGGTCCCTATATGTATTTAGGGCCTGGTGGGGGGGTCTGTATATGTATTTGAAGCTTGGTGGGGTGCCTGTATATGTATTTGGGGCTTGGTGGGTGGGTCTGTATATGTATTTGAAGCTTGGTGGGGTGTCTGTATATGTATGTGGGTCTTGGTGGGTGGGTCTGTATATGTATTTGGGGCTTGGTGGGTGGGTCTGTATATGTATTTTGGGCTTGGTGGGGCGTCTGTATAAGTATTTGGGGCTTGGTGGGTGGGTCAGTATATGTATTTGGGGCTTGGTGGGTGGGTCTTTATATGTATTTGGGGCTTGGTGGGTGGGTCTGTATATGTAGTTGGGGCTTGGTGGGAGGGTCTGTATATGTATTTCGGGCTTGGTGGGTGGGTCTGTATATGTATTTGGGGCTTGGTGGGTGGGTCTGTATATGTATTTGGGGCTTGGTGGGTGGTTCTGTATATGTATTTGGGGCTTGGTGGGTGGGTCTGTATATGTATTTTTGGCTTGGTGGGGCGTCTGTATAAGTATTTGGGGCTTGGTGGGAGGGTCAGTATATGTATTTGGGGCTTGGTGGGTGGGTCTGTATATGTATTTGGGGCTTGGTGGGTGGGTCTGTATATGTATTTGGGGCTTGGTGGGTGGGTCTGTATTAGTAGTTGGGGCTTGGTGGGAGGGTCTGTATATGTATTTCGGGCTTGGTGGGTTGGTCTGTATATGTATTTGGGGCTTGGTGGGTTGGTCTGTATATGTATTTTGGGCTTGGTGGGGCGTCTGTATAAGTATTTGGGGCTTGGTGGGAGGGTCTGTATATGTATTTGGGGCTTCGTGGGTGGGTCTGTATATGTATATGGGGCTTGGTGGGTGGGTCTGTATATGTATTTGTGGCCTGGTGGGTCGGTCTGTATATGTATTTGGGGCTTGGTGGGTGGGTCTGTATATGTATTTGGGGCTTGGTGGGGGTGGGGTCTGTATATGTATTTGGGGCTTGGTGGGTGGGTCTGTATATGTATTTGGGGCTTGGTGGGGGGGTCTGTATATGTATTTGGGGCCTGGTGGGTGGGTCTGTATATGTATTTGGGGCTTGGTGGGTGGGTCTGCATATGTATTTGGGGCTTTGTGGGTGGGTCTGTATTTTAATTGGGGCTTGGAGGGGGTCTGTATATGTATTTGGGGCTTGGTGGGTGGGTCTGTATATGTATTTGGGGCTTGGTGGGTGGGTCTGTATATGTATTTGGGGCTTGGTGGGTGGGTCTGTATATGTATTTGGGGCTTGGTGGGTGGATCTGTATATGTATTTGAGGTTTGGTTGGTGGGTCTGTATAAGTATTTGGGGCTTGGTGGGTGGGTCTGTATATGTATTTGGGGCTTGGTGGGTGGGTCTGTATATGTATTTGGGGCTTGGTGGGTCTGTATATGTATTTGAGGCTTGGTTGGTGGGTCTGTATAAGTATTTGGGGCGTGGTGGGTGGGTCTGTATATGTATTTGGGGCCTGGTGGGGGTCTGTATATGTATTTGGGGCTTGGTGGGTCTGCATATGTATTTGGGGCTTTGTGGGTTGGTCTGTATATTTATTTAGGGCTTGGTGGGGGGGTCTTTATATGTATTTGGGGCTTGGTGGGTGGGTCTGTATATGTATTTGGGGATTGGTGGGGGGTCTGTATGTATTTGGGGCTTGCTGGGTCTGCATATGTATTTGGTGCTTTGTGGGTGGGTCTGTATATTTATTTGGGGCTTGGTGGGGGTCTGTATATGTATTTGGGGCCTGGTGGGTGGGTCTGTATATGTATTTGGGGCTTTGTGGGTGGTTCTGTATATTTATTTGGGGCTTGGTGGGGGGGTCTGTATATGTATTTGGGGTTGGTGGGGGGGTCTGTATATGTATTTGGGGCCTGGTGGGGGGGGTCTGTATATGTATTTGGTGCGTGGTTGGGGGGTGGGTCTGTATATGTATTTGGGGCTTGGTGGGTGGGTCTGTATATGTATTTGGGGCCTGGTGGGGGGGTCTGTATATGGATTTGGGGCTTGTTGGTGGGGTCTGTAAATGTATTTGGTTCTTTGGGGGGTGGGTCTGTGTATTTATTTGGGGCTTCGTGGGTGGGTCTGTATATGTATATGGGGCTTGGTGGGTGGGTCTGTATATCTATTTGGGGCCTGGTGGGTGGGTCTGTATATGTATTTGGGGCTTGGTGGGTGGGTCTGTATATGTATTTGGGGCTTGGTGGGGGGGTCTGTATATGTATTTGGGGCTTGGTGGGAGGGTCTGTATATGTATTTGGGGCTTGGTGGGTGGGTCTGTATATGTATTTAGGGCCTGGTGGGTGGGTCTGTATATGTATTTGAAGCTTGGTGGGGGGTCTGTATATGTATTTGGGGCTTGGTGGGTGGGTCTGTATATGTATTTGGGGCTTGGTGGAGTGGTCTGTATATGTAGTTGGGGCTTGGTGGGTGGGTCTGTATATGTATGTGGTGCTTGGTGGGTGGGTCTGTATATGTATTTGGGGCTTGGTGGGGGGTCTGTATTTGTATTTGGGGCTTGGTGGGAAGGTCTGTATATGTATTTGGGGCTTGGTGGCGGGTGTCTGTAAATGTATTTGGGCTTGGTAGGTGGGTCTGTATATGTATGTGGGTCTTGGTGGGTGGGTCTGTGAAAGTATCCTGTTCTCTAACGTCTCAGCGTGAGAACCCTCCTTCTGCCACTCGAAATGACTTCACCTCCGGAGTCTTTAACCCCCTCTTAAAGCGCTGATATCTGGAAAAACAAAATGGCGAACGAGCTCGGGAGAGGGCAGTAATTGAGTCAGACAACCAGTGAAGCTTTGTCAAAAACTGTTCTCTCGTTTATTAAAGGGTTTACAGTCAGTTTATATAGCCATCTTGAACATAGAAAAAACACAGATACGAGTAATTTACTTCCCCTTTAAGTCATAGTCTGTCTACCTCAGCAAATGACAGTTAGACAGTTTACGATCTGGGAAGTGGCTTTTGGTACCGAGCTTGGAGGCCGTTAAATGAAATGTTATTCTTCAGGACAGTAGATTGTGTAAGACATTCTTGTGTAACTCATGTTCAACATGGCTGGGGACAGTTCCTGTTTCTACAGGCCTAAATAAGTCTGAACAAACAGAGTTCAATTTGGCATTAAGTGGGTGAGAGGTCACTTTCTCACATCTGACTTGAGAAGACAATTACGTATGACATTAGGCATTTAGTTAGTTCCTGAAATCTAAAATGTTAGTACATAATGGTTATAGAGAAATGGTTATATTGCAATCAAAATGGAGTCCCCCCTGATATGCACATTATGAATCCCTCCTTTTGTCATCAAAATGACAACGATATAGGATATTGGGGTCTCGTACTGGATTTGAATATTATCATAATCCACTAAAGGTATTTGGACTCTAGTAGTATTAGGTCTAGAGTCATGGATCATATTTGGGAAACTATGAATGGGGGCATTAACGTTCAGTGATGCATATGTGTGATCAACTGACTTACCAAAAGGCATAATCATTTTACATAAAGATAAACACATTAATTTGCAACATGAAATAAGAACAACTAATACTACAAATATGCAAACGATAAATATCAGTCCCATAACAATTCTCTTTCCCTCATTTTGTCATGGGTCCATAACCTAACAACTACTATATTGTTTTTGATATTGTTGATATACTTTGTCGTACTGAAATAGTGGTGCAGGTTTTGGGGGTCCGAAGAAAAGAAAAAAAAAAATATATATATATATATATGGCCACAGGAGTTCTTGTTTGTAGAGAGATATATATCGGTGTGGCTGGTATGATATCTTTTCTGTTTACCAGGTTGACTATTACTACAAAACCTATTACCGATTTCTAAATTACTATTCACACTGCTCTTCTGTAACTACTAGCACATTATGGCGGCTAAAATTTGTGAAAATTGGTGGGGGCTAATTTCTACCGGGAGCGATTGCACAAATATCCATCTTTCACGCATCTTTCATACTGCATTTATTCAGAATGGCAAAACAGAAAAATGGCTGCTATGGTAAAAAATGGCTGACTTATGATCCTTTCCTTGTGGCTGACACACGCCTCTGGGTGACCTCCCACTTTCCTCATAGCCTCATATCCAATCTTCTTAGTCCCCTCTTATTCTTTAGAGACAGTCTATTTAAAGAACAGTTAACCATTGCATAGTCCTGCTGGACCAGGAGATTGTCCAATTGTGCCTTGTCATTCTTTTTCGGCCATTATATCGGCACAGTTGATTTCTTCTCGGTCTCTTCTTCTGGGGGACTGCTGACATCACCGAAAAGAGGCATAGCGTCGGTGGGGGTGCAACGCACTTCTGGATCAAAGTTTACTGCATATGACACATACATAGAGAGTGATGAGTAGGACAGACACACACACAAAAGCATCCAATAGCTTCGCTTCCAGAGAACTAATCCAACCACCAAGTCCCAACAAATCCCATCCGTCATCTCTACCTTTAAACATTGGACTATTTTCCCCAAATAACATGACCTGTTCTAGTTGTAGGGTAATATTCTATCTGTCCTCCTATCACAGAGTCAATAACTTCCCTAGGGCAAACTCGTATTTCTACACCCTTCGTAACCAATTTCTTATAGATGGTTCTACATATGTCTTATTTCATATTGTCTTTTTCTCAAGGGGTTAAATATAACACTCATTTTTCCTGGGGTGCAACATATTGAATATAGATAGTATATTGGGTTATATTATATATAAAATATGGGCTTTGTTTACTAGGATTCCATTGTGTGACAAAAGGTGTGCATATATGCTATACACAAATCAATAAAAACAAAATAACAATTACTAAACAAAATATACCTGTTCCTACACTATCGTCTTTGTGTGCACATTATTTACACAAACCTAATAGACTATACATTTATAATTAAAATAACAAAACCTGTAAAGAAAAAAGATTATTAAAAAGTTCAAAGTTCATATGTTGAGGCCCGGAATTTTGGCTGTGTCTCTAGGCTTTTCCACTTTGGATACGGTGTAGATTGAAGCAACTGTGGGTGGTGCTGGGATAAATTTCATATGCGTAACGTGGATCCAAAAAGAGACCTCTGCCATTTTATTTGCTGTAATGGTGATGAGTAGTACTTTTAATAGTAGTAGTAGCGCCTTTTCATCTGGGATGAAGAACGTTCTTGCGTAGGAAATGCTTGACCATTAACCCATCTCTCGTAGGTGCACTTTCAACTTTGACATGTGCCTAGAGAGACTCAAAAATATATTAGTTGCATACAATACTTACTAATTGTTTTACTAAACAGTCACTGTGGTCTTGACTTGCTACAATCTAAATTCATTAAAATTGGTGCCTCAGCTATTGCCAAACCAAAAGAAAAAATGGCTAAAATAATTCTGAATAGAACTCCAAACTAATTACTTGTAATATAATTTCTTTGAAAAGTGCCGAGCACACTGCCAACTTTAAAAGGCACTCAGCATTATTCTTAAAAATAAATAAATAATAATTTCAGATTTCGTTCATCCCGGGCACTAAACCATCTAACTTCTGGGCATAGACAGCTATATGATAAACAGCAATAATACCCCTCCTTTGTTCACATAATTTTTTTATATGTGAACAATATTACAGAAAGGATAACAGCATTCAAAACGTAACTAACTATTGTTGCTCGATCTGTAGCTAAACTAACTTGAATCCTTTGGGTATAAAATTTGCATTAAAAACCCTGAAAACACTACTGAATATAAATATAATCAGCTATTGTCTTCTGACAGAAACATCCTGTAATATAAGAAATTATAGACACAGATTTAAAAACTTTTTTTTTTTTTTTTCCGGATTGGAACAAGCTTGAAATAACTTTCTGGGCATCCTGCCAAAACCTTGGAACAAAACAGATAAGAAAAAAAACTGTTAATTACATTGCAATATAATTTGGGACATCTTAAAAATGCAGCTCCTTACACGGCCTGATTACAGAATAAAATGTGACACACAAAAGAAACAAAAATAATACAACAAAAATTACCAAGACAAGGCAATGCAAAACTGTTTGATCCTGCCCGCAAACTATATTAATAAAACAGTTAAACCTAATTTGTAGCTACAGAGCTTCGGTTAACTTTTGTGTCTCAAATGTATCTCCGCACATTTTTTTCAACTGGAGAAGGGGGGCTGTCTGGGCTGCTATTCTGATTCTCTCTCTCCCTCTCTCTCTTGACATGGAAATAGAGAAGTTGGAAAAGGATGTCTTTCTGGTTTTAAGAAATCATCGTCTGGCCAGAACGAATAAATCCTCAAAATATACCAGTGACCGGGCTGAATTATAATTTTTTTTTTCTTTTCCTCACATTTGCCCATTCTTTGTCCTTTTCTCTATAACCAGTCAAACTCTCCCTTTCCCATTATTGATTAGTTTGTGTTATAGTGGGGGTGTTTCTTACCTTTAAAATTTACACTTAACATGAGCAATCAATTATGTTCTTATTTGAGAAACACTTGCAAGTACCTAGATAATACTTGTATATATACAATAAACCGACATTCATATTATTCAATGCACATAAAACGTTCACATAGTTAGGATTCACTCAGATTATACAAGCACACAGGGATTACTCAATCAACCTTTTTACCATATTTATAAAATTTAATAAAACATTCTGGGGAAAAACTAATTTTCCTACCTTGAATTTACATACAAAACATATTTTCCACTAAGATTTCCAATACTTGATAATCTCAATACCGGCGGGATAGACCCGTCTGAATTTAGACAAAAATATTCTACTAAAAAAATTCTCTGGTTCCCTTCTTAGGGGCTGGTTTGCAATTACTGGCAAAATATCTTGTCTCTTTACAATTATAGCACTGCCTGTCCTTTCTTTTCCCTTGCTTTCTTAGCTTCTCTGCTCTTTTTTTTTTTTTTTTCATTCTTACGTTATGTTAAATATAAATACAGCAGTAATAACACATTTTTTTTTTTCCTTCCTCATTTTTTTTTTTTTTTTTAGCGTTGTTTGACAGACCTGCATAAAACTGTGCCACAGTGTCAGTATCTGATTCTGATTCATCCTGTGACTTTTCCCTGTCCCATGAACGGTCCCTGACAGGGGTTCATTCCTGCCTAGAGTCCGTCTCTTCCCCATCCGTACCGATCTGCCTGGCAGGCATATCAATAGGGACTGGTCTAGGGAGCCTATTGCTTCGGGTTCCCCATGAAGCCATAAAAACTTCTTTATCGGAGACTGCCTCAGAGCCTGTGACCTAGGAAAGGTTAAGGGCTCAGGGTTTTTTTTAGAACAGGGACACTGGGGTAAATTGGGGCTACCTATGGAAATGGTAATTGTCCCGATGCCATAGGGGCAGGGGGCAAATATGCATTTTGAGAGTTATATATATAAAAAAAATTCAGTTGGCAGCACTTAAAAGATGCAATTTTGACACAGGCTGCAGCACATTCCTTATCAGTTTTAACAATGCTAAAATCAACCTCTGCTTCAGCACAATCCTGTGTGTCAGCTTGTTCCCTTATTTGTGATGCCTGCTGTGTTCAAGTTGATATTGGGGGATCCTGTCTTGGAGAATTATACCTTCTGATTTCCTCAGAGAGTTTTATTGAATCAGCCAAAGTGTCAGCTAACACTGCTTCATATTCGCGTTTTTTTAGCAGTGCAAATCGCGTCTTTCCTAGTGGTATTTCTAGGTGTGAGAATGAATGATTGCGGTGTTGCAATAACAGGCTTGCTATCATGTGCGGGTGGTGATGTTATTGCAAATGAATCAGTCAATACGTCTTTAAATTCCTTGAATTCCTCAGTCAGTACCCTTACAGAAGCACAGAAATCCTTAACTCTATTATTGCTGGCTCCTGCAGATGACTCAGACGTCACTGTAGCTGCTGAAGCAGTGGTTTCTTTAAGTTTACTTAAAGGCAATCGGCTAGTGGGTGATGGTATGTCGGAATGAGATGAATCCGAACTAGAATCTTCCCCTTCACTCTCCCCGGAGACAGGGGGTGAACCATGAGATGAAAGTCTTGTGGGGCTTACGACAGAGGGAAGCTGTCTTTTTTGGGCTTCCTCTAGAGGACGACATATGAGGCACAGACTCAGAGCGGTGTACCACCTCTGATTCTGCAGTGTTTCTCAACTCCCCATATGTGGGTTGAGAGGGTTGGGGGCAAATGCTATTACTCTCCTCCCTACGTAAGGATGCAGGAGGTTTGGGGTGATGACTTGCAGCATAGTGTGATAAAGCTGCCAACATGGTAGGATCCAAACTTGGAAATAGTGGCACAGGTGTGATAGGAGTATACGGGGGTACTTGTAACATCACACAAGGCGGCGGTGTTGGGGGTAAAATATCTGGAGGTAAAAACTCCTGTGGGGGTACATTAGGGGCTTGGGAATAAACCATTGTAAGGTTATTAGGTGGGGGTAGCCAAATTGGCTCATCAAATTTTGGGTTATTATTTTGTTTAGCCTCATCAATGTGAGGTGCAACTTTTACCCAAATGCGGCCACATAATGCCATATAATGCATGTCCCACTCGGGATCTGGCTGAAACCATAGTCATTCAGGATCTCCCCCCAAACATAAGCCTTTTATCATTGTCATGTGAAATGGGGCAAAACTACCTTCCCTCTGGAAAGGGTTGGAAGATTGCATTTTCTCAGACCAGCCAGCCATATTATCCACAAAGGGAATTGTGTAAAAATCTGACGTACATGCACTTACAAAATCTTTAGGTGTTTCTATGTCAGGGTTATATTCTCTGTTAATGATAAGTGTAACAGTCGGTTTCTGCCTAGATGTCTTACATGCTGTGTCAACAACTTTCTTGCTCTTTTTACAATCATTTGTCCCTTAGGGCAACTTTTGCTATTTGTGCTTCCCATCATTTAGACAATACAATACACACTCGATTAAAATAACCAAAATCAAGCAAGCACTGCACTGTAAAAATATATGAGCAATACGGCTTAACCTTATGCAATTATATACTTATCACTTATGTACTTAGCACTTAT
Organism: Ascaphus truei; assembly: GCF_040206685.1. Classification (NCBI taxonomy): domain Eukaryota; kingdom Metazoa; phylum Chordata; class Amphibia; order Anura; family Ascaphidae; genus Ascaphus; species Ascaphus truei. Next base: position 133,448,811 of record NC_134488.1, read on the forward strand.
ATACTTAGCACTTAAATACTTAGCACTTATATAGTTAGCACTTATGCAGTTATATATCTTATATATCTTATCTTATATATATATAAAACATGCAAATGCACAATAATACAGTATTCCCTTAAAAATCCCTTACAATCCTCCTCCCCCCTTTTAAAAAAAATACACTTTTTCCACAGACACTTTAAGAGTATTTCAAGCAGATAAACACCTATATCGGTTTTTCCTTTCTCTCAGCAGGGACTATAACCCTGTGTATACAACTCAGTCAAGGATTCATCTAATCCTGACTTCACCTTGAGTCCCTTACTCAAGTGTTTCTATATTTTTCCTTAACCTTGAATCATTCGGTGCAGAGGTAACACTAAAAACTTCTAAACCTTAAAACCTTTATGGGCTCTTTGGGCAAGGAGACACAGATGGATAATATACAGATAAAATGTATATCTTGTATGCTTACCCACTGTGGCTTCTGTCCCAAATCTGACACCATCTGAAAGTATCCTGTTCTCTAACGTCTCTGCGTGAGAACCCTCCTTCTGCCACTCGAAATGACTTCACCTCCGGAGGCTTTAACCACATCTTAAAGCGCTGATATCTGGAAAAACAAAATGGCGGACGAGCTCGGGAGAGGGCAGTAATTTTTTCTCACATCTGACTTGAGAAGACAATTACGTATGACATTAGGCATTTAGTTAGTTCCTGAAATCTAAAATGTTAGTACATAATGGTTATAGAGAAATGGTTATATTGCAATCAAAATGGAGTCCCCCCTGATATGCACATTATGAGTCTGTATATGTATTTGGGGCTTGGTAGGTGGGTCTGTATATGTATTTGGGGCTTGGTGGATGGGTCTGTATATTTATTTGGGGCTTGGTGGGTGGGTCTGTATATGTATTTGGGGCTTGGTGGGTGGGTCTGTATATGTATTTGGGGCTTGGTGGGGGGGTCTGTATATGTATTTGGGGCTTGGTGGGAGGGTCTGTATATGTATTTGGGGCTTGGTGGGTGGGTCTGTATATGTATTTGGGGCCTGGTGGGTGGGTCTGTATATGTATTTGGGGCTTGGTGGGTGGGTCTGTATATGTATTTGGGGCTTGGTGGGGGGGTCTGTATATGTATTTGGGGCTTGGTGGTTGGGTCTGTATATGTATTTGGGGCTTGGTGGGTGGGTCTGTATATGTATTTAGGGCCTGGTGGGTGGGTCTGTATATGTATTTGAAGCTTGGTGGGGTGTCTGTATATGTATTTGGGGCTTGGTGGGTGGGTCTCTATATGTATTTGGGGCTTGGTGGAGTGGTCTGTATATGTAGTTGGGGCTTGGTGGGTGGGTCTGTATATGTACAGTATGTGGGGCTTGGTGGGTGGGTCTGTATATGTATTTGGGGCTTGGTGGGGGGTCTGTATTTGTATTTGGGGCTTGGTGGGAAGGTCTGTATTTGTATGTGGGGCTTGGTGGGGGGGTCTATATATGTATTTGGGGCTTGGTGGGTGGGTCTGTATATGTATTTGGGGCTTGGTGGGTGGGTCTGTATATGTATTTGAGGCTTGGTGGGTGGGTCTGTATAAGTATTTGGGGCTTGGGGGGAGGGTCTGTATATGTATTTGGGGCCTGGTGGGGGTCTGTATATGTATTTGGGGCTTGGTGGGTCTGCATATGTATTTGGGGCTTTGTGGGTGGGTCTGTATATTTATTTAGGGCTTGGTGGGGGGGTCTTTATATGTATTTGGGGCTTCGTGGGTGGGTCTGTATATGTATTTGGGGATTGGTGGGGGGTATGTATGTATTTTGGGCTTGGTGGGTCTGCATATGTATTTGGTGCTTTGTGGGTGGGTCTGTATATTTATTTGGGGCTTGGTGGGGGTCTGTATATGTATTTGGGGCCTGGTGGGTTGGTCTGTATATGTATTTGGGGCTTTGTGGGTGGTTCTGTATATTTATTTGGGGCTTGGTGGGGGGGTCTGTATATATATTTGGGGCTTGGTGGGGGGGTCTGTATATGTATTTGGGGCCTGGTGGGGGGTCTGTATATGTATTTGGTGCGTGGTTGGGGGGGGGGGTCTGTATATGTATTTGGGGCTTGGTGGGTGGGTCTGTTTATGTATTTGGGGCCTGGTGGGGGGGTCTGTATATGGATTTGGGGCTTGTTGGTGGGGTCTGTATATGTATTTGGTTCTTTGGGGGGTGGGTCTGTATATTTATTTGGGGCTTCGTGGGTGGGTCTGTATATGTATATGGGGCTTGGTGGGTGGGTCTGTATATGTATTTGGGGCCTGGTTGGTGGGTCTGTATATGTATTTGGGGCTTGGTGTGGGTCTGTATATGTATTTGAGGCCTGGTGGGTGGGTTGGTATATGTATTTGGGGCTTGGTGGGGGGTCTTTATATGTATTTGGGGCTTGGTGGGGGGTCTTTATATGTATTTGGGGCTTGGTGGGTGGGTCTGTATATGTATTTGGGGATTGGTGGGGGGTCTGTATATGTATTTGGGGCTTGGTGGGTGGGTCTGTATATGTATTTGGGGCTTTGTGGGTGGGTCTGTATATGTATTTGGGGCTTGGTGGGTGGGTCTGTATTGTATTTGGGGTTTGTGGGGGGGTCTGTATATGTATTTGGGGCTTGGTGGTTGGGTCTGTATATGTATTTGGGGCTTCATGGGTGGGTCTGTATATGTATTTGGGGCATGGTGGGTGGGTCTGTATATGTATTTGGGCTTGGTGGGTGGGTCTGTAAATGTATGTGGGTCTTGGTGGGTGGGTCTCTATATGTATTTGGGGCTTGGTGGGGGGGTCTGTATATGTATTTGGGGCTTGGTGGGAGGGTCTGTATATGTATTTGGGGCTTGGAGGGTGGGTCTGTATATGTATTTAGGGCCTGGTGGGTGGGTCTGTATATGTATTTGAAGCTTGGTGGGGGGTCTGTATATGTATTTTGGGCTTGGTGGGTGGGTCTGTATATGTATTTGGGGCTTGGTGGAGTGGTCTGTATATGTAGTTGGGGCTTGGTGGGAAGGTCTGTATATGTATGTGGGGCTTGGTGGGGGGGTCTGTATATGTATTTGGGGCTTGGTGGCGGGTGTCTGTAAATGTATTTGGGCTTGGTAGGTGGGTCTGTATATGTATTTGTGGCTTGGTGGGTGGGCCTGTATATGTATTTGGGGCTTGGTGGGTGGGTCCGTATATGTATGTGGGTCTTGGTGGGTGGGTCTGTATATGTATTTGGGCTTGGTAGGTGGGTCTGTATATGTATTTTGATCTTGGTGGGAGGGTCTGTATATGTATTTGGGGCTTGGTGGGTGGGTCTGTATATTTATTTGGGGCTTGGTGGGTGGGTCTGTATATGTATTTGGGGCCTGGTGGGTGGATCTGTATATGTATTTGGGGCTTGGTGGGTGGGTCTGTATATGTATTTGGGGCTTCATGGTTGGGTCTGTATTGTATTTGGGGCTTGGTGGGTGGGTCTGTATATGTATTTGGGCTTGGTGGGTGGGTCTGTATATGTATGTGGGTTTTGGTGGGTGGGTCTGTATATGTATTTGGGGCTTTGTGGGTGGGTCTGTATATGTATTTTGGGCTTGGTGGGTGGGTCTGTATATGTATTTGGGGCTTGGTGGGTGGGTCTGTATATGTATTTGGGCTTGGTGGGTGGGTCTGTATATGTATTTAGGGTCTGGTGGGTGGGTCTGTATATGTATGTGGGTCTTGGTGGGTGGGTCTGTATATGTATTTGGGGCTTGGTGGGTGGGTCTGTATATGTATGTGGGTCTTGGTGGGTGGGTCTGTATATGTATTTGGGGCTTGGTGGGTGGGTCTTTATATGTATTTGGGGCTTGGTGGGTGGGTCTGTATATGTAGTTGGGGCTTGGTGGGAGGGTCTGTATATGTATTTGGGGCTTGGTGGGGGGGTCTGTATATGTATTTAGGGACTGGTGGGGGGGTCTGTATATGTATTTGGGGCTTGGTGGGTGGGTCTGTATATGTATTTGGGGCTTGGTGGGTGGGTCTGTATATGTATTTGGGGCTTGGTGTGGGTCTGTATATGTATTTGGGGCTTGGTGGGTGGGTCCGTATATGTATGTGGGTCTTGGTGGGTGGGTCTGTATATGTATTTGGGCTTGGTAGGTGGGTCTGTATATGTATTTTGATCTTGGTGGGAGGGTCTGTATATGTATTTGGGGCTTGGTGGGTGGGTCTGTATATTTATTTGGGGCTTGGTGGGTGGGTCTGTATATGTATTTGGGGCCTGGTGGGTGGATCTGTATATGTATTTGGGGCTTTGGTGGGTGGGTCTGTATATGTATTTGGGGCTTCATGGTTGGGTCTGTATTGTATTTGGGGCTTGGTGGGTGGGTCTGTATATGTATTTGGGCTTGGTGGGTGGGTCTGTATATGTATGTGGGTTTTGGTGGGTGGGTCTGTATATGTATTTGGGGCTTTGTGGGTGGGTCTGTATATGTATTTTGGGCTTGGTGGGTGGGTCTGTATATGTATTTGGGGCTTGGTGGGTGGGTCTGTATATGTATTTGGGCTTGGTGGGTGGGTCTGTATATGTATTTAGGGTCTGGTGGGTGGGTCTGTATATGTATGTGGGTCTTGGTGGGTGGGTCTGTATATGTATTTGGGGCTTGGTGGGTGGGTCTGTATATGTATGTGGGTCTTGGTGGGTGGGTCTGTATATGTATTTGGGGCTTGGTGGGTGGGTCTTTATATGTATTTGGGGCTTGGTGGGTGGGTCTGTATATGTAGTTGGGGCTTGGTGGGAGGGTCTGTATATGTATTTGGGGCTTGGTGGGGGGGTCTGTATATGTATTTAGGGACTGGTGGGGGGGTCTGTATATGTATTTGGGGCTTGGTGGGTGGGTCTGTATATGTATTTGGGGCTTGGTGGGTGGGTCTGTATATGTATTTGGGGCTTGGTGTGGGTCTGTATATGTATTTGAGGCCTGGTGGGTGGGTTGGTATATGTATTGGGGCTTGGTGGGGGGTCTTTATATGTATTTGGGGCTTGGTGGGGGTCTTTATATGTATTTGGGGCTTGGTGGGTGGGTCTGTATATGTATTTGGGGATTGGTGGGGGGTCTGTATATGTATTTGGGGCTTGGTGGGTGGATTTGTATATGTATTTGGGGCTTTGTGGGTGGGTCTGTATATGTATTTGGGGCTTGGTGGGTGGGTCTGTATTGTATTTGGGGTTTGTGGGGGGGTCTGTATATGTATTTGGGGCTTGGTGGTTGGGTCTGTATATGTATTTGGGGCTTCATGGGTGGGTCTGTATATGTATTTGGGGCATGGTGGGTGGGTCTGTATATGTATTTGGGCTTGGTGGGTGGGTCTGTAAATGTATGTGGGTCTTGGTGGGTGGGTCTGTATATGTATTTGGGGCTTGGTGGGGGGGTCTGTATATGTATTTGGGGCTTGGTGGGAGGGTCTGTATATGTATTTGGGGCTTGGAGGGTGGGTCTGTATATGTATTTAGGGCCTGGTGGGTGGGTCTGTATATGTATTTGAAGCTTGGTGGGGGGTCTGTATATGTATTTGGGGCTTGGTGGGTGGGTCTGTATATGTATTTGGGGCTTGGTGGAGTGGTCTGTATATGTAGTTGGGGCTTGGTGGGTGGGTCTGTATATGTATGTGGGGCTTGGTGGGTGGGTCTGTATATGTATTTGGGGCTTGGTGGGGGGGTCTGTATTTGTATTTGGGGCTTGGTGGGAAGGTCTGTATATGTATGTGGGGCTTGGTGGGGGGGTCTGTATATGTATTTGGGGCTTGGTGGCGGGTGTCTGTAAATGTATTTGGGCTTGGTAGGTGGGTCTGTATATGTATTTGTGGCTTGGTGGGTGGGTCTGTATATGTATTTGGGGCTTGGTGGGTGGGTCCGTATATGTATGTGGGTCTTGGTGGGTGGGTCTGTATATGTATTTGGGCTTGGTGGGTGGGTCTGTAAATGTATGTGGGTCTTGGTGGGTGGGTCTGTATATGTATTTGGGGCTTGGTGGGGGTTCTGAATATGTATTTGGGGCTTGGTGGGAGGGTCTGTATATGTATTTGGGGCTTGGAGGGTGGGTCTGTATATGTATTTAGGGCCTGGTGGGTGGGTCTGTATATGTATTTGAAGCTTGGTGGGGGGTCTGTATATGTATTTGGGGCTTGGTGGGTGGGTCTGTATATGTATTTGGGGCTTGGTGGAGTGGTTTGTATATGTAGTTGGGGCTTGGTGGGTGGGTCTGTATATGTATGTGGGGCTTGGTGGGTGGGTCTGTATATGTATTTGGGGCTTGGTGGGGGGGTCTGTATTTGTATTTGGGGCTTGGTGGGAAGGTCTGTATATGTATGTGGGGCTTGGTGGCGGGTGTCTGTAAATGTATTTGGGCTTGGTAGGTGGGTCTGTATATGTATTTGTGGCTTGGTGGGTGGGTCTGTATATGTATTTGGGGCTTGGTGGGTGGGTCCGTATATGTATGTGGGTCTTGGTGGGTGGGTCTGTATATGTATTTGGGCTTGGTAGGTGGGTCTGTATATGTATTTTGGGCTTGGTGGGAGGGTCTGTATATGTATTTGGGGCTTGGTGGGTGGGTCTGTATATTTATTTGGGGCTTGGTGGGTGGGTCTGTATATGTATTTGGGGCTTGGTGGGTGGGTCTGTATATGTATTTGGGGCATGGTGGGGGGGGTCTGTATATGTATTTGGGGCTTGGTGGGAGGGTCTGTATCTGTACAGTATGTGGGGCTTGGTGGGTGGGTCTGTATATGTATTTGGGGCCTGGTGGGTGGGTCTGTATATGTATTTGGGGCATAGTGGGTGGGTCTGCATATGTATTTGGGGCTTTGTGGTGGGTCTGTAAATTTATTTGGGGCTTGGTTGGTGGGGCTGTATATGTATTTGGGGCCTGGTGGGTGGATCTGTATATGTATTTGGGGCTTGGTGGGTGGGTCTGTATATGTATTTGGGGCTTCATGGTTGGGTCTGTATTGTATTTGGGGCTTGGTGGGTGGGTCTGTATATGTATTTGGGCTTGGTGGGTGGGTCTGTATATGTATTTGGGGCTTTGTGGGTGGGTCTGTATATGTATGTGGGTTTTGGTGGGTGGGTCTGTATATGTATTTGGGGCTTTGTGGGTGGGTCTGTATATGTGTTTTGGGCTTGGTGGGTGGGTCTGTATATGTATTTGGGGCTTGGTGGGTCGGTCTGTATATGTATTTGGGCTTGGTGGGTGGGTCTGTATATGTATTTAGGGCCTGATGGGTGGGTCTGTATATGTATTTGGGTCTTGGTGGGTGGGTCTGTATATGTATTTGGGGCTTGGTGGGTGGGTCTGTATATGTATGTGGGTCTTGGTGGGTGGGTCTGTATATGTATTTGGGGCTTGGTGGGTGGGTCTTTATATGTATTTGGGGCTTGGTGGGTGGGTCTGTATATGTAGTTGGGGCTTGGTGGGAGGGTCTGTATATGTATTTGGGGCTTGGTGGGGGGGTCTGTACATGTATTTACGGACTGGTGGGGGGGTCTGTATATGTATTTGGGGCTTGGTGGGTGGGTCTGTATATGTATTTGGGGCTTGGTGGGTGGGTCTGTATATGTATTTGGGGCTTGGTGTGGGTCTGTATATGTATTTGAGGCCTGGTGGGTGGGTTGGTATATGTATTTGGGGCTTGGTGGGGGGTCTTTATATGTATTTGGGGCTTGGTGGGGGGTCTTTATATGTATTTGGGGCTTGGTGGGTGGGTCTGTATATGTATTTGGGGATTGGTGGGGGGTCTGTATATGTATTTGGGGCTTGGTGGGTGGGTCTGTATATGTATTTGGGGCTTTGTGGGTGGGTCTGTATATGTATTTGGGGCTTGGTGGGTGGGTCTGTATTGTATTTGGGGTTTGTGGGGGGGTCTGTATATGTATTTGGGGCTTGGTGGTTGGGTCTGTATATGTATTTGGGGCTTCATGGGTGGGTCTGTATATGTATTTGGGGCATGGTGGGTGGGTCTGTATATGTATTTGGGCTTGGTGGGTGGGTCTGTAAATGTATGTGGGTCTTGGTGGGTGGGTCTCTATATGTATTTGGGGCTTGGTGGGTGGGTCTGTATATGTAGTTGGGGCTTGGTGGGAGGGTCTGTATATGTATTTGGGGCTTGGTGGGAGGGTCTTTATATGTATTTGGGGCCTGGTGGGGGGGGGTCTGTATATGTATTTGGGGCTTGGTGGGTGGGTTGGTATATGTATTTGGGGCATGGTGGGGGGTCTTTATATGCATTTGGGGCTTGGTGGGTGGGTCTGTATTTGTATTTGGGTATTGGTGGGGGGTCTGTATATGTATTTGGGGCTTGGCGGGTGGGTTTGTATATGTATTTGGGGCTTGGTGGGTGGGTCTGTATATGTATTTGGGGCTTGGTGGGTGGGTCTGTATATGTAGTTGGGGCTTAGTGGGTGGGTCTGTATTGTATTTGGGGTTTGTGGGGGGGTCTGTATATGTATTTGGGGCTTGGTGGGTGGGCCTGTACATGTATTTGGGGCTTGGTGGGGGTCTGTATATGTATTTGAGGCCTGGTGGGTGGGTCGGTATATGTATTTGGGGCTTGGTGGGGGTCTGTATATGTATTTGGGGCTTGGTGGGTGGGTCTGTATATGTATTTGGGGATTGGTGGGGGGTCTGTATATGTATTTGGGGCTTGGTGGGTGGGTCTGTATTTGTAGTTGGGGTTCAGTGGGTGGGTCTATATTGTATTTGGGGCTTGTGGGGGGGTCTGTATATGTATTTGGGGCTTGGTGGGTGTGTCTGTATGTGTATTTGGGGCCTGGTGGGTGGGTCTGTATATGTATTTCGGGCTTTGTGGGTGGTTCTGTATATTTTTTGGGGGCTTGGTGGGGGGGTCTGTATATGTATTTGGGGCTTGGTGGGTGGGTCTGTATATGTATTTGGGGCCTGGTGGGTGGGTCTGTATATGTAGTTGGGGCTTGGTGGGTGGGTCTTTATATGTATTTGGGGCTTGGTGGGGGGGTCTGTATATGTATTTGGGGCTTGGTGGGTGGGTCTGTATATGTATTTGGGGCCTGGTGGGTGGGTCTGTATATGTAGTTGGGGCTTGGTGGGTGGGTCTGTATATGTATTTGGGGCTTGGTGGGTGGGTCTGTATATGTATTTGGGGCCTGGTGTGTGGGTCTGTATATGTAGTTGGGGCTTGGTGGGTATGTCTGTATATGTATTTGGGGCTTGGTGGGTGTGTCTGTATATGTATTTGGGGCCTGGTGGGTGGGTCTGTATATAAATTTGGGGCATGGTGGGTGGGCATGTACTGTATATGTATTTGGGGCTTGGTGGGGGTCTGTATATGTATTTGAGGCCTGGTGGGTGAGTCGGTATATGAATTTGGGGCTTGGTGGGGGGGTCTTTATATGTATTTGGGGCTTGGTGGGATGGTCTGTATATGTGTTTGGGGATTGGTGGGGGGTCTGTATATGTATTTGGGGCTTGGTGGGTGGGTCTGTATATGTATTTGGGGCTTGGTGGGTGGGTATGTATATGTATTTGGGGCTTGGTGGTTGGGTCTGTATATGTATTTGGGGCTTGGTGAGTGGGTCTGTTTATGTATTTGGGGCCTGGTGGGTGTGTCTGTATATGTATTTGGGGCTTGTGCATATGTATTTGGGGCTTTGTCGGTGGGTCTGTATATGTGTTTGAGGCCTGGTGGGTAGGTCTGTATATGTATTTGGGGCCTGGTGGGTGGGTCGGTATATGTATTTGGGGCTTGGTGGTTGGGTCTGTATGTATTTGGGACTTGGTGGGTGTGTATGTATATGTATTTGGGGCTTGGTGGGTGGGTCTGTATATGTATTTGGGGCCTGGTGGGGGTCTGTATATGTATTTGGGGCTTGGTGGGTTTGCATATGTATTTTGGACTTTGTGGGTGGGTCTGTATATTTATTTGGGGCTTGGTGGAGGTCTGTATATGTATTTGAGGCCTGGTGGGTGGGTCGGTATATGTATTTGGGGCTTGGTGGGGGGGTCTTTAAATGTATTTGGGGCTTAGTGGGTGGGTCTGTATATGAATTTGGGGATTGGTGGGGGGTCTGTATATGTATTTGGGGCTTGGTTGGTGGGTCTGTATTTTTATTTGGGGCTTGGTGGGGTCTGTATATGTATTTGGGGCCTGGTGGGGGGGTCTGTATATGTGTTTGGGACTTTGTGTGTGGGTCTGTATATGTATTTCGGGCTAAGTGGGTGGGTCTGTAAATGTATTTGGGGCTTGGTCGGTGTGTCTGTATATGTATTTGGGGCATGGTGGGTGGGTCTGTATATGTATTTGGGGCTTGGTGTGTCTGTATATGTATTTGGTCTTAGTGGTGGGGTCTGTATATGTATTTGGGGCTTGGTGGGTGGGTCTGTATATGTATTTGGGGCTTGGTGGGTGGGTCTGTATATGTATTTTGGGCTTGGTGGGTGGGTCTGTATATTTATTTGTGGCTTGGTGGATGGGTCTGTATATGTATTTGGGGCCTGGTGGTTGGGTCTATATGTATTTGGGGCTTGGTAGGGAGGTCTGTACTGTATATGTATTTGGGGCTTGGTGGGTGGGTCTGTATATGTATTTGGGGCTTGGTGGGTGGGTCTGTATATGTATTTGGGGCTTGGTGGATGGGTCTGTATATGTTTTTGGGGCTTGGTGGGGGGGTCTGTATATGTATTTGGGGCTTGGTGGGGGGTCTGTATATGTGTTTGGGACTTGGTGGGTGGGTTTGTATATGTATGTGGGGCTTGGCGGGTGGGTCTGTATATGTATTTGGGGCTTGGCAGGTGGGTCTGTATATGTATTTGGGGCTTGGCAGGTGGGTCTGTATATTTATTTGGGGCTTGATGGGGGGGTCTGTATATGTATTTGGGGCTTGGTGGGTGGGTTTGTATATGTATGTGGGGCTTGGTGGTGGGGTCTGTATATGTAGTTGGGGCTTGGTGGGTGTGTCTGTATATGTATTTGGGGCTTGGTGGGTGGGTCTGTATATGTATTTGGGGCTTGGCAGGTGGGTCTGTATATGTATTTGGGGCTTGGCAGGTGGGTCTGTATATTTATTTGGGGCTTGATGGGGGGGTCTGTATATGTATTTGGGGCTTGGTGGGTGGGTTTGTATATGTATGTGGGGCTTGGTGGTGGGGTCTGTATATGTAGTTGGGGCTTGGTGGGTGTGTCTGTATATGTATTTGGGGCTTGGTGGGTGGGTCTGTATATGTATTTGGGGCTTGGCAGGTGGGTCTGTATATGTATTTGGGGCTTGATGGGGGGGTCTGTATATGTATGTGGGGCTTGGTGGGTGAGTCTGTATATGTAGTTGGGGCTTGGTGGGGGGTCTGTATATGTATTTGGGGCTTGGTGGGTGGGTCTGTATATGTGTTTGGGGCTTGGTAGGTGGGTCTGTATATGTATGTGGGTCTTGGTGGGTGGGTCTGTATATGTATTTGGGGCTTGGTGGGGGGGTCTGTATATGTATTTGGGGCTTGGTGGGTGGGTCTGTATATGTATTTGGGGCTTGGTGGGGGGGTCTGTATATGTATGTGGGTCTTGGTGGGTGGGTCTGTATATGTATTTGGGGCTTGGTGGGGGGGTCTGTATATGTATTTGGGGCTTGGTGGGTGGGTCTGTATATGTATTTGGGGCTTGGTGGGGGGGTCTGTAAATGTATGTGGGGCTTTGTGGGTGGGTCTTTAAGATATATGTATATTTTTTAGTAGTATTTTTGTGGAAGAGTTGTGTGTGGGGTAATTGTGAAGGAAATAGTGTGAGATGGGTTGATCGAGTAGTGGAGTAATTGATTGAGGAGAGTGGGGTGAGTGAGAGGAGATGAGAGGGGGTGAATGAGTGAGGAAGAGAGGGAGTAAGACGTATGGGAGAGAAATACATGGGAAGAGGAGGGGAAATGGATGGGGCTTACGAGGTTTGAAATGGGGGGTTACGCAAGACCGCTGATGGGGGAGGGAAGGGAGGCGGTCATAACTCAAATTCTGTTCACTGGGAAATCTGTCTGTGGCCCTAGTAGAGGGTGTAGAGGGCATACAAGTAGGGTTTCCCACCTCAGTCTAAGGGAATATTTTCTCTTTATACAGTATGTCTTCCATAGGATAGAGCAAACACACAACTGTATCTTAACCAAATTGATTAACAAATGAGTACATTAGCGCACTAGCAGGACTAAGATATTATATCAGTCTGCAAGACTGGGGCAAGAAGATGGCAGGAGAATAACATGATTTCTTTGAATAATTTGGTGCGGTATCTTTCATTACTTTTTCCCACAGTTTTATACACAATCCCTTATTGTTAAAAAAATAAATATGAAATATCTAAAACAGGAATGTATTAAAAGGCAAGTAGATCTCTGACAACATATACAGAAGTATTTATCTTTGTGTATTTACTATTGTCTCCTGCTGCAATAATTTATCCTGCAAAACAGCCCCTTAGCCTGTACACTGTGAGCTTCACGTGTTTAATATAAATACGCCCCCTTTACTTATAAACATTAGCAGGAGATTTTAAATACCTCTGTTACTGTCAGTTGCAGAATTATTCCTTAGCACATCTGAAGATTAATGCTATCTCAGAATTACTAATAAGGTGAGTACTATATGAATATATGCTTCTCATGCAGTAATAAGGTATGGCTGGTAATAGAGTTGTCTCAGCGGGTATTACCCAGTACCTCTGTCCCAGTGGAAGTCCCAAGGACAGCTGTTCTGCATAACAGGTCATTCTCCCACACACAGCTGCTCCAGGGAACACACTGTTCCAATCTGAATAAGGGGGGGGTGTATCTTTATTGGGGAATTGAGGTCTCTTCTTTTTTTGTGTACAAACAAACACACAACAAGAGATAGCGAGAAAGGAGATAACAGGACAAACTCCTTTAATAGGCAGCCTTAGGGCTGGGACGCGCTGAGCCAGGCGGCGCTGGCGGCCGTGCGAGCGTTCCCCACCAGCAGGGGAATCCTTGTGATCCGGTCCCATTCCCCCCTCACTGCACGGCTCACTACGCACTTTGACGCATCAGCCGCCAGGGGATGCAAGAAAATTGTGATCCTGAGCGGTGACGCGTCACGTGGTGCGCTGATGAGCCAATCAGCGGCGGGGGCAGGAGCAGGAGCTGTCACACAGCTTCCTACACAAGGTAGGGAGCGGTGGTGTGTGTGTGTGTCTCTGTCTATGTGTCTGTCTGTGTCTCAGTGTCAGCGTGTGTTAGGACATTTGTGGGGGAATTGGGAGGGAGCTGCTTACCTTCCAGCAGCCCGCAGCAGCTCCCTCCTGTCCTGCAGACCGAGCCCAAGTCTGAGCCCGTGCAGGGAGGGGGGGGGAAGCAGCGGGTCCCTCCACTCAAACAACGCCCCCCCCTCCCACTCCCGCCCCCCTCCCGCTCCCTACAGACCGCATATCGTGGTCTGTGTCTGTCAGCGCCCAGCCTGTCTGCAGTGCGGGCGTGCTAACTGAGGGAGCGGGGCCTTAGCGTTAGTACAATCTTTGTATACTGTATCTGATACCTGCGTCCTGCTTATATTTAATGCTTCACTGTTAACATACAGTTGCACCCAGCTTTACCTTACTTACTGATATCACAGAATATTATGTTACAATGCAGAATATCATATGATTGAATGGCAGTGATAACGCAGAATATTACAACATATCCAAGCATTACGCACAGAGGTTAAAATAACCCTCGCTCCCCATCTGTATACTGTATGTATCAAGATCATCATGAAGAGAAAAAAAAAGGAAATTATATTTAAGGTTTTTTTAAAACTTATTTACATTACAGAATATTTGAGAATGGCATACCACCAATGACATTTAATGATTAGGAGTAATGTGGTGGCTATTTCTGAACTGCTCAGAGCAGCCACTGGGCCAGTGAGGCTGGTGTTAGTATAACACGTACACTACATTTCCCAGCGGGTCATTTTGTCACCTTGCATGTACTGATCCAGCTGCCTTTTCCTGTTTACTTTTTCAATTCAAGTTAACCATTATTGGATCAAAGGAGATCAAGAGATTACTGTTGGGTTATCCACATTGTCAATGAGCAGCTAAATCCCCCTTGATCCCTACCACGGATTGCCCAGCCACGCAAGCAGGATACTATCAGAGATCAGTGTCCAACAAGTTTCTCTATCAATATGTTCTCCTTAATCCTGTGTATTGCCATGTTCTTGGCTCTAACCACCACAGGTAAGGCGACTTCTTCCTACTATATATATAAAACCAGGTTTAAGATTAGAGATTTAAGGATTGAGATAGAGATAAGGATAGAGATTAAAGGATAGAGATAGAGATTTAAGGATAGAGATAAGGATAGAGATTTAAGGATAGAGATTTAAGGATAGAGCTAGCGATAAGGATAGAGTTTTAAGGCTAGAGATAAAGATTTAAGGATAGAGATAGAGATTTAAGGATAGAGATAGAGACTTAAGGATAGAGACAGACATAAGGATAGAAATTTAAGGACAGAGATTTAAGGATAGAGATAGAAATAAGGATAGAGATAAGGATAGAAATATAGATAAGCACACAGATAACCAACAAGCTCTGAGAAATCCCAAGGATTACCTATATATATATATATATATATATTAAAACACAAAATAGGTGCCGCAGTCAAATCACCCCTAAATGGTCGAATTAATGGGATAACCAGTGGTCAAGGTAAAAAATTACCCTCTGGTGGTGCTACCGACCCACAAAATGTATGAAACATTTGCAGCACTTTGCAGGGTCATTTGCACATATATCTGAGTGGCTTTGTTTACATCATTTATTATCTTTCTCCTAGCCAGTTAGGTATTCATGCTGTGTGTTTTATTATGCTTACTATTATACCCATTAACCGTGCCTTTCATGTTTATGTTACTTCATGCAATATTCTGAATATATTTCTCATCCTTGCTGCTTGACTAGCAGGCATTTGAGGTATTACTATCTTTCATGTGGTCTGGTTTGTTTAATACCTTTATTAGATCGGCCGATCTTAGTTTCATTACTGGGGGGAATTATTCTTTCCCCTGGTTTTGTTATGCCATATTTGAACCTTTATGTATTGGTTTTCAACAGACCTTCCTGTGATTTGGTGCATAATCCATGTGACTTGGTGCTATATTTATAACCGCATTTACGCACAGCAATTTATTATGTGGTAGTTGTTTGGGTCTGTCTTGTGTGTTTTTTTATTTCTCATTGCTAATTAAGTACATTTTTTCATTTTTCATTAGATATTGTTTGAGTGCACCTTTTTGACCATTCTTTTTTCTTTTCATGTTTCATATATATATATATATATATATATATATATATATATATATATATATATATACATATTCTCTCTACATTATATATATATATTCTTATCCACACTTTCTCTCCCCCACAGCATCCCTTCCCCTCCCCACCTTTCTTTGACACTGTCCCCTGGCTTCAAACACTTAACACCCAACCTTATCTACAGTAAATATCTGTTTTTTTGTTGTTTTTTCCCCCCTCTCTCTACACTGTATTAGCCATTGAATCCTTTGTATATCAGTATTGCTGACCTGAAGAAGAGAGGAGAACTCTCAAAAGCTTGTCCTATGACATAAATTGTTAGTCCAATAAAAAAGGTATCACCTAATACTGAAGAACTCATTTATTCTGCACTATCGCAACTGGACTAACACGGCTATTTTCTGCTTTATATATATATATATATATATATATATATATATATATATATTTATATATATATATATATATTCTCTCTACATATATATATATATATATATATCTGTCTATATCATTATCTCTATCTATATCTATATCCTTATATCGCTTTCTCTATCCTTATATCTCTATCCTTATCTGTATCCTCATCTCTATTACTATCTCTATCTCTATACAACAAAAAATAAACAAAGATGCCCAAAGCTACGGTACTTCCAATGTGACAAACATACACAGTGCAATACCTATAAATTCTCTTGAAAAAGGGTCATTTAGTTCAACCCTTTGGCCAAAGCGTCTTAAGCCTGCTGCCACTACAAGGCATGACCGTTAGCAGGTCCTAACACTCCCTGAGTTACAATTTTTATTTGCTTGTATAGTTACAGGAAGAATGATCACATTGGATCTGTCGTAACGCAGCAAAATAAAACTTACCTGCCAACTTGGAAAGTGTGGAGGGGCGAGCTTAAACCTTGGGGGAGGAGGGGCCACTAACCTCACAAAAACAGCTGAGACCAGCTGCACATAGTTAATAAACACACAGATACCCAACAAGCTCTGAGAAACCCAAACATTACCACATTATATATACAGTATCTCTATATCCTTTTTTTATGAGAATATATTGGTATTCCTTTGTTGCTGGTGAAATTTACTTTCCTCCAACCTTAAGGGATGGCCCCAAGTCCTTTGTACTGCCCGTGGGATGAATAGTTCTTTTGAAAGCTCCTTGTATTGTCCCTGAATATATTTGTATATAGTAATCATATCCCCTCTTAGACGCCTGTTTTCTAATGTAAATAAATCTAATTTAGCTAGCCTCTCCTCATAAGTTAGAATGTTCATCCCCTTTATTAATTTGGTGGCTCTTCTCTGCACTCTCTCTAGTTCCATAATGTCTTTTCTTAGGATTGGTGCCCAAAATTGTACTCCATATTCAAGGTGTGGTCTTACTAATGCTTTATAAAGGGGCATAATTATGTTTACTTCCCTTCCATCCATTGCCCGTTTGATGCAAGATAAGATCTTGTTTGCCTTTGCAGCTACTGCATGACATTGGGCACTATTGCTAAGCCTGCTGTCTACAAGCACTCCTAAATCCTTCTCCATCAAGGATTCCCCCAATATATCTCCATTTAATTTGTAAGTCGCCTTTTTATTCTTGCATCCCAAATGCATAACCTTACATTTATCTGTATTAAACCTCATTTGCCATTTACCTGCCCACGTTTCCAGTCTCTCCAAGTCCTTCTGAAGAGAAATTACATCCTGCTCTGATTCTATTACCTTACACAATTTAGTATCATCAGCAAAGATGGAGACTTTGCTCTCGATCCCAACCTCAAGGTCATTAATAAACAAGTTAAAAAGCAGGGGTCCCAGTACCGATCCTTGAGGTACTCCACTCACAACTTTAGCCCAACCTGAAAAAGTTCCATTTATGACAACCCTCTGTTGTCTGTCCTTTAACCACTTTTCAATCCAGGTGCATATATTATTACTGAGTCCAATTTTCTTTATTTTGTACACCAACCTCTTGTGTGAAACCGTATCAAAAGCCTTTACAAAATCTAAGTAGACCACATCAACTGCATTACCCTGGTCTAAATTCCTACTTACCTCCTCAAAAAAACAAATAAGGTTAGTTTGGCAAGATCTATCCTTCATAAATCCATGCTGACTATTACTAATAATTTTGTTTTCCATTAGGTATTCCTGAATATTATCCCGTATTAAACCTTCAAGTAGTTTCCCTACTATTGAAGTCAGGCTTACAGGTCTGTAATTTCCCGGTTGTGATCTAGCTCCCTTTTTAAATATAGGCACCACATCTGCTTCACGCCAATCTTGTGGTACTGAGCCTTTGGAAATGGAGTCCTTGAATTTTAAATATAATGGTTTTGCTATTACTGAGCTTAACTCCTTGAGAACTCTTGGATGTATGCCATCGGGGCCAGGTGCCTATTTACTTTAATTTTTTCAAGTCGCTTATGAACTTCTTCCTCTGTTAACCAATTGGTCATTAATATGGAGGTTGTGGCGCTACTGTTGAACTTGATTCTTCCCTGGTAAACACAGAGGCAAAGAATTTGTTTAAAACCTCTGCATTTTCCTTATCTCCTGCCTACCCATCTCACACTGAAAGGGTCCTATATTTTCTTTTCTCGTTTTTTTGTTATTAAGGTACTTAAAGAACTTTTTAGGGTTGACCATACTTTCTATTGCAATCCTTTTTTCATTATCCATTTTTGCTAATTTAATTGCCCTTTTGCAATTTTTGTTACATTCCTTATAATTCTGATATGATGTCTCTGTCCCTTCTGACTTAAAGAATCTAAACGCCTTCCTCTTCTTGTCCATTTCCTCCCCTACCTGTTTATTTAGCCACATTGGTTTTGACTTATTTCTTTTATACTTATTACCCAAGGGTATACACTGATAAGTGTGCTTTTCTAACAATGTTTTAAAGACTGCCCATTTATCTTCTACATTTTCCCCTGCAAAAACATCATCCCATTGTATTACTACTAGATTAGACCTCAGTTTATTAAAATCTGCCTTTCAAAAGTTTAAAGTCTTTGTTGAACCCAAGTAATCTGTTTTTTGATAATTTATTTCAAATGAGACCATGTTATGATCACTGTTACCCAAATGTTCCAGGACTTGAATATTTGTTATTACTTCTTGTGGCAGGACGGCCTGTAGCCGAGGTCAGGGAACAGTCCACACATGTAGTTTCAGGATAAATGAAAACGCTCAGTGGCTTTATTTCTCCACAGCAACATAACATGCGTGTACAGTACACTGTCCCTTTAAACAAATAAATCCTGCTCCAAAAACTGACTAACACAGCAGACCGATCTAGCAGGCTGGCTGGCTAAACCATAACCAAACATTAAGAGTCTTTTAAGCAGTCATGAAAACAAATGAAACAAATCTTACTTTGGCTGCAGTAAGTATTGTGCTATATCCGTCTGGCTAGCAGCACATATAACCATGTGCTCTGGTCTGAGAGAGCCAGCTACTGCTAGTCACAAGATCCTTATCTACCTTGCTGGCTCTCAGGTGTCAGCTTACTTCCTGACTACCTAACTTCCACCTGAATTAACCCTTATGAGTGCTGGATGAAGCACTCAGACATATGTCTCCCAGGCGTAACTGATAGGAGTTGACTTCACTGTGTCACACTTCTACATTGTTTGATATGACCAAATCCAGAACTGCCCCTCTCCTGGTTGGTTCCTCAATAATTTGGGTCATATAATTATCTTTAAGCACCCCCAAAAACCTGTTCCCTTTCGTTGTAACGCTAATCTCATTGCCCCAGTCTATGTCTGGATAATTAAAATACCCCATTATGCAAACATGACCCAGTTTTGATGCCTTCTCCATTTGCAAATGTATTTTAGCTTCCTCAATCTCACAGATATTTGGTGGTTTATAGCATATTCCCACAAACATTTTCTTTATACTTTTACCTCCACTGCTAATTTCTATCCACAAAGTCTCTACATTTTCATCATTCCCTTCATAGACATCATCCCTTATAATAGGTTTTAGATCTGGTTTAACATATAGAAATACTCCACCTCCCCTTCTATTTGTTCGATCCTTCCAAAAAAGAAAATACCCCTCTAAATTAACTGTCCAGTCATGAGTTTCATCCCACCATGTTTCAGTAATGCCTATGATATCATATTGCTCGCTTGTAGCTATTAATTTAAACTCCCCCATTTTATCTGTCAGGCTTCTTGCATTAGCAAGCATGCATTTAAGTTTTTTTTCAGCCTGTACTATTATCTTATCTGCTCCTTCCTTTCTGCTCCCACTTGGTTTAGTCTTTAGAAGTTTTCTAGTATTATCTCTATTTACTATGGGTATCTCACTGCTTGTCATACTTGCACTTGCCCCCATTCTACTTCCATACCACCTTGTATCCTCATCTATTCCATTTAGTTCATTATCTGTTTCATTCCCCTCCCCACTCCATCCTAGTTTAAAATCTCCTCCAACCTTTTTAGCATTCTCCCCCCAAGCACAGAAGATCCCTCTTCATTGAGGTGCAATCCGTCCCTAGATTATAGATGGCACCTCTCAGAAAAGGAGTCCCAGTGCTCTAAAAACCCAAACCTTTCCTTCCTTCACTACTTTCTTAGCCATGCATTAACCTCCCTGATCTCTGACTGTCTCCCTGCGGTAGCGCATGGCACTGGTAGTATTTCAGAAAATACTACCTTGGAGGTCCTTGCCTTAAGCTTTTGGCCTAGATCCCTTTAATCATTTTTTAGGACCCTCCATCTTTCTCTAACTTTGTCATTGGTGCCAACATGTACCAAGACCGCCGGGTCAATCCCAGCCCCCCCCAACAATCTGTCTACCCGATCCGCAATGTGCCGAACCCGAGCACCCGGGAGACAACAACCTGTTCGGTTCATGCGGTCCCGGCAATAGATTGCCCTATCTACCTTCCTAATAATTGAGTCCCCTACCACCACAATCTTTCTTTGCATCTGAGCATCCTGAGTCCCCACTGTGCTGGAGGAACTATTCCCCTGGCTGCTAGAGGAATTAGTCTCCCCCAGCCTTGCCATTTCTGCCCCAACATTCCCAATATCTTCACTCAACATGGCAAATCTATTGGGATGTGTCAGCTCAGAAACGACCTGCCTCTCCCTATTGCCCCTGCTTCCCCTTCTAACTGTCACCCAGCTACCTACCTGCTCCTCACTAACAGCAACTAAGCTACCTACATGCTCCACACTAAAAGCGCCACCATCTGCACCACTAGTCGAAGCAAGGGCCTGCTCAGGGAGCTCTAAGTCCCTTTCAAGATTGCCAATGTCCCTCAATATTGCAAGTTGCCTCTTCAGATCAGCAATCTCTGATTCTAAAGAGACCACCTGCTCACACTTTTCACAGCGGTATGCTCCTTGGAACAGCTGCTCCAAGTGCACATACATGTGGCAAGATGCGCATTGAGTGGCATTTTCAATCCTGCTCATTCTAGCAACTATGAAGTTTAGAAGTACTAACAGTAAACTGTACTTCAATAAACTATACCTTGTTTAACTGCTTCCTTGTTCAAACTGCTTCTGGTTCTAACTGCACACACTTTAACAAACCAGCACTTCAATCACCCACACAGATCAATCAGTACAAGCAAGCTCAGGATTCGTTAGAAGCCTCTGTTTAAATAGGGACACCCACCAGGTGTGTTAGGTTATCAATTAACTAACCCCACCCACTTCAGGTGTGTTAGGCCAGCCAATTAACCAACCACACCCACTCTGCCTCAGGCAGGAGAAAGGGGAAAAATAGTTACAGGCTTCAAATTACAGCACACTTTAAAAATAGATTAACCCACTGCACACTCCCCAAAAACAGCCACCCCTGCTAGTATACCCAGTACTTCCCTTTCCTTCTGGTTCTAACTGCACACACTTTAACCAATCAGCACTTCAATCAACCACACAGATCAATCAGTACACGCAAGCTGTTGCTTATGGGAGGGTAGTGGCCCCTCCCCCCCAAGGTTTAAGCTTGCACCCCCCTCACTTTCCAAGTTGGCAGCTCAGTTTCATTTTGCCAGGTTACGACAGATCCAATGTGATCATTCTTCCTGTAATTATACAGGTAAATAAGAATAGATAGATAGATAGATAGACAGATAGACAGATAGACAGATAGACAGATAGATAGACAGATAGACAGATAGATATTATACACACACACACAGAAGAAGAAAAGAGATCTGTCTAAAGCACGCAAATATGACAAATTATTATGGATTGTATTGGTAACAAACAAAAAAAACACACAACACTATAAAACAATTAAAATTGAAATAAAACAAAACCTGAACCGCTAAGCTCCAAAATACTAATACTGTAGATAATGAAAAATAACTTATTTCAGTCTAATCAGGTAAGAAAATAATAATAGCAAACACAAAAAAAATGCAAACAAATTACACCAATGTTAAAGAAATAACAAAAGAATCATGACTAGTACATACTAGGGGAATAAACAATTCCCATAGAGGGTACTGTAGATAGACCGGCCACAAAATATTAACTCCCCAAAGATGTATATGGTAGAACAAATAGGAGATACTGTACCCAGCCTTAACATCAAATCCAGCACATACATTCGAATCATGATTGAGTGTAAATACACACTATTGATTCTATCCACCTATTCTGCTGTATATTGATTCTGAGATACAATGTTACATTGTATTTACATTTAACATTTTGTATTTACATTAATCCCTCAAAATTTACATTTTGAGGGCTTAGGGTCCCTATGCTGTTCCCGATTCACCACCTTTATCTATATCAATTGATATACTAATTAGTCCTCGTATTGCTCCCTATATCCTATACTTTCAATAGAAACAATAAGGTCATTGTTGGGTGTTTGGATGTAAATGATACTGTACATAGCCAAATAATCACTATTTTCACCTTCCAGCTAATGGCAGCAGGTGCCTTAAGTGCCTCAACCTCAACGGTGTCACATGTGAAGGAGAGTCCGTGTCCTGCAAGGGGGAGTCACAATGCGTTGTGATTTCTGAATATACCTATGTAGGTAAGTGCAAGTCTGTAACGGTGGGTGGTCCTGTGCTAGGGGAACAGGAGTTGCAGTTTTAGGTCAAATGCGCTCATGGAAATAACGCAGATAATATTGTGCGTTAGCGACATAATGCACATGTAATACTGTGCTTATATCAAACGACAAAGTTATTCTATGCCACTTATTTTGCGTTTGAACTATTTTAATAAAGATTATATTGTATTTCTATACTGAGTTAGAGTGCAGTTATAGGCATCTCTATCTCTCACCTCTGTGTATTTCTGTATATAGAAACACAGACTGTGACCTCAGATAATAACCCACCGGTCCTGCACCGAGTCAGACCATGTTCCTAACATGGGCTACCAACAGGTGGGGGGGGGGGGGGGGGTGAGGGTGGTGTCCCGGGCCCGCTGGCACTGAAAATTTCCTCTGGCCAGGCTCTGCCCCGGCCTTGCCCCGGCCCTGCCCCGGCTCTCAGCTGCCTCAGGTAAGTTTGCCTGTGTGGCTGTGGCCCCCCTCCCCCAAGCCATGCCGCAGACATCGGCCTACCCTCCACCCCGCAGCAATGCCCCCCCCCCCAAAGCAATGGCCCCGTCGCAGGCACAGTCCCTCCCGCAACACCGGCAGCCACTGGCCCCCACAGCAATGCCCCTCCCCCACTGCTCCTTACATTTGTCCTGGGCCCAATGATTTCTGTTGGCGGCCCGGTTCCTAACCGCGGCAAAACCTCACACCCTATTTGAACATGACACATATCATATAATCCATCTAATTTATTAATCATTTAATAAAGCAATATTTTATTCTAATATCTTCATTTTTCTCCATCAAAATCTCCCAACTGCAAAACTAGTGCAAAGAAAGGATTGTGGTGCAAAATTTCTATTTGTTCATTAATCTGGTGCATTTTCTACCCTATTTTGCAGCCACAGACAAATAACACCCCATTCCTCCAGGTCTGGGGGGTGTAAACGTTCCTCACACATTATGCTGATGCAGAAGTCCCTTACAGTTTATGCAGATGGAAGCAGAACGTAACAATATAATGCAGTGCATTAAACAGTGGTTTCCTTGATACAGAGTGTACTTCCTATATGTGCTAGAAATGAGGAGAAATAGAACAGGAGTCGTATTGTGGGACTCTAAATATCCCCCCTTTTTAGAGCTATGTCCCCTCTTTATTAGAATAAGAATAGGATAAAACAAAGCTAACAATTCACTAATGTATTTTTTTCTATTGAATGTCTAAAGCTCCAAACTATGTGATTTTAATACAAACAATTATGTTCAGGTAATTTTGAATATGCTTCCTGTAATCACAATGTCATTTGGATCATGCATCACCTACAAATGTGAGGAAATTTGTGGAGCAATTCTATGAGCTAATGGGGCAATTACCTAATGAACATTTTAATTATATACATCAATTATATAATGTCCTGTCAACTTTCTTCTAGTGTTTCCATGTTCCCATAACCCCCTGCTTTTCCTCTGAGTCCTGCAATACATTGTATTCCCCTTCTCTAGTAACATGGTAATTTCTGTATGAACTGGAGACTTTTCTCACCTTCTCACAAACAGTTCTATACGTCATATGAGTGACGTATGAGTATAGAAAGCTGTGGGTCATATACAGGGGAACGTAAAATTCTGATCTTCAATATTCTTGCATTATTTCATGTAAAACAAAGAGTTTACTTCTGATGAAAGGATAAAGAATTATTTTCTTCGCTTTTGAAAATGCAGCACATATGTAGTTGGGTTAATCTATGTTATTCTGCAGAAGATTAAACGTGAGAGAAATACTCAAATGTAGATGACACTTTGAGGTTCTTTTGATTTATATACTGTATGTTGGAATAGTTGAGTTTGTAGATCATTTGGATATAATTTTCCAATGCGGTGAGTGTGGAGCCCAGATCTCTCCGGTTATGAATATGGACATTAACTTCTCATTTCCTAAATTATTTTCACAGACGGAAAAATATACCAATCAATTGCTAAAGGTTGTGCTGAAAAAATCCCGTGTGGCACTACAGGCTATTTAAATAACAGCAAGTTACTTCTACGTGATAACTTCAAATGCTGCTCTGGGGATAACTGCAACACCTATAACTATGACAGTAAGTGCACTGACTATTAAGAGACATGTAATAAAAAAATCCAATTGAATTACAAATGTATAAGAAAAAAGATTTTACCAAAGTCTGAAATCAATATTGAATCAGAATTATGAAAACATTATGAACAAATGCAGGTCAGCAACGGCCTACTGCCCGCTCTGAATAGCCAGGTCTGAAAAGTGCATGTTTAAATGTCCCATGCCGGACCTCAAAAGATGGCGTGTAGGAGCAGCTGTTCTAGGCAGTGTAGTGGTCCTGCGTGGGACATTGGAAAATGCCCTTATCAGAGCTGGTTTGTCAGTGAGGGCGGTCAGATGACGCATACCTGGCTTGCTGGGTCGTGAGCACGGCAGACTGTTTAAAATGGTGTAAATTAGTAAAATCAAAGGTAAATGTAATTTTTTTCCTGAAGAACTTGGATAGACTGCGAATTTGGGCAGATACACGGCAGATAATTGTAAGTGTACGTTATGCAATTGGGAAACAAGAATAAATGGGCAATTTACAAATTAAATGGGGCAATATTAGGTGAATCCTTGATGGAGAAGCATTTAAGAGTGCATGTAGATGGCAGGTTTAGCAATAGTGCCCAATGTCAGGCAGTAGCTGCAAAGGCAAATTAGATCTAATCTTGCATTAAATGTGGAATACATGGAAGTAAGCATAATTATGCCCTCTATAAAGCATTAGTAATTCAACACCTTGAATATGGAGTACATAAAAAAGGTGATGGAAAATCTGATTTCTGAGGAGAGGCTATCTAAATTAGATTAGATTACATTAGAAAAGAGGCATCTAAGAAACAATATGAAAACTTTATACACATATATTCAGCGTCAATACAACAAGCTTTCAAAATATCTATTCATGCCGAGGGCAGAGCAAATGACATGGGATCATCACTTAGGATTGTGGGAAAGAAGATTTCACCAGAAACAATGGAAAGGGTTCTTTACAGTAAGGGCAGTTCAACATTTTAATTTATTACCCATGGAGACTGTGATGGCAGATACAATAAATATATTCAAATAAATATTTGACATCTTTCTAGAAAGGAAATGTATACATGGATATAGCAAATAAGTAAACAACGGAAGAATGTTGATCCAGGGAGAAAACTGATAACCATAATCACAAAGGAATTTATTTTTCCCTATATGAGATATCATTAGATAAACTTTCACTTCTGTTTTTTGTTTGCCTTCATCTAGATCAATATACTGTAAACAGAAAACTAGGATAAATATCTGTCGTCTAAATAGCATAGGTTGAACTTGATGAACATACTGTATGTCTATTTTGAACCTCATCTACAATGTAACGGAGACTCACCTTTAATGGGTGTCCTATCCATTAACTTTCTCATTTGTGGCATATGTGCATTAACCGCAGCATTTGTAAATATAGCTTTATATGAAGAACGTATCCAGCAGGGCTTGATACAAGTAGAATGGAACATGGTAAAATGCTTCCAAGTATCATGAGAGCAGTGGGGTCAATGAAATTATCAAAAGTGATCAAGAGAAAATGTTTGTAGTGATATGCTATAAACCACCAAATATCTGTGAGATTGAGGAAGCCTATTGGAAGAGCTGGGGAGTCATGTGGCAGAGACACAAACCTTCAGAGAGAGATCCCTTTTATAGTGCACTACTAACCAAAATAGTTTTTATATAATAATGGTCTAGATATAGTACTGGAAAATGGTCTAAAATCTAAATTTTAATAACACATATTGTGACAGTGTAATATGGAAATATTACAGAGATACTGGTTAAAAAGCAAATGTAGCTGTGTGCCTCTAGTAGAGGAACTAGCACACTCAGAGCTTTATCGTGCACACAGACTGGTATATTAGAACCCTGTAAGTGTGTGTATCTTTCGGATAGTCCGACGTAGTGTTGGATAGGATACAGTTACAATAGCACTAGTATAGGTTTTGCCAGTCCCTGGTACAATTGAGCTCTTATTATTCAGGGATAGTATCTCCTGATACCAAATGTGGTTTCAAACGTATGACGTATATATATGTATCAATAGTGTGGAGCAATTGGCTTTCAGTGCAGGGGTGTATATAGCCCTTTTGATGGTGCCCCTTCTCCAAATGCTAGAGATCATGTAAATGTATACTGCAGAGCGAATGATCGCCCTCAAGTGCCTCCAGGGTTTGTTGCCACTTACAGTATTACGTTCTGAACTTGTTAAGTTCTAGCCATGTAATTTGGTGTTTAATAGATATGGGTAAGGATAGTGTGGAGTTACAGGAACTCTTAATAGTTTCTTGTTAGACTTATGTATCCGTTATGATACACTAATGTGATCTCTCGATAATACTCCTTGTGGAGTTTGTCCTCCGGTTCAAAGTCAGGATATAACATTAGTTCCGACAACGTTTTCTTAGCTGTGTAACTGCATCCGCATATTTTTTATGCATTAGTCAATGCAAAACCCTAAAATGTTCTTTAAGTCCCTTAATAACAAAAGAAAATATAGGACCCTTTCAGTGTGAGATGGGCAGGGAGATTATTGGAGATAATTTGTATTATTTGTTATTTATATGAATGTCACGTGTATTACTACTGTGAAGCGCTATGTAAATATGTAAATAAAGACATATAATACATACATAGATAAGGGAAAAATATGTTCCTCAGTATTTACCACGGAAGAATCACTTGCAAGAGTAGTGCCGCAGGAGGAAACACAACCTCTATATTAACGAACAAATGGCTAACTGAGGAACAGGTTCATAGACGGCTTGATTAAATTAAAGTAAATAAGGCACCTGGCCCCGATGGCATACATCCAAGAGTTCTCAAGGAGTTAAGTTCAGTAACAGAAAAAACATTACATTTATTATTCAGGGACTCCATTTCCAATGGCTCAGTACCACACGATTGGCGTAAAACAGACATGGTGCCTATATGTACGAAAAGGGAGCTACTGCTGCAGCGCATCTGACTCTAACACTCACCTGTCTTGTCCCGTGGCTGTTTTCGGGCTGACGCCGAACTTGGCCGCGCGCCAGCCGGATCTCCACGGTCATTCCTCTCCCCTCGCGACCTGCCTTCTCCAGTTCTCCGGGTCCCCCTATGCCTTCCCACATCCCCCCTCCAACCCACCCACCTTTGGGGAGCCCTGGGCACGTGCACCACGCATGCACGCAGCCTGTACTGCGTGACCGCGCATCTGTGGCGTGCGGCACGCAGCGGGCCAAGCCGGGTCTTCCCGCGCATTGCGGTGACGGCCGAATAAGACTCAGCTCGGCCGCCACTGTAGATCACAACTGTGGAATTACAGACCTGTAAGCCTGACATCAATAGTGGCGAAGCTACTTGAAGGTTTAGAATGGGATAATATTCAGGAATATCTAATGGAAAACAAAATGATTAGGAATATTCAGCATGGATTTATAAAGGATGGGTGTCATGGGAGACCAGGTTACTTACACCTTTATACCAGAATCATTCATTGAGCAAAACAAGGTAGAGAAATAAATTGTCATTTATTCGGCATAAATTTGCTTACACACAAAGAAACACAAAATACAGACGAAAAGACACACTTACTGGGTCTCTGTGTCGAAAACTAGACTGTCCTACAGTAGGGGCAGGGAACTCTATGGGAGAGTTTTACCCTGACCGGAACTTAGCCCGGAATCTACTGGAACTCAAATCGGCATAAAACCCCAGCCACGACCGCTACGTTTGCTTCTGAGAATTTGGTCCCTCCTGACCGCAAGTCAGCATGAATCTCCTGGAACCAAATCAGCATGAAATCTAAGGTGTGACCACTACAGTCTTTTCTGAGAACTTGGGCGCAATAGTTCAAAAATTCAAACCGGTATTGTCTATTTGTTTTTCATTATTAAGCTTGGCTAACACGGTTCAGATACCTCTACATACATATATATATTATAAAGAGATTTAATTGTTTCCCTCATTAATTTTTAGTGCCTCCTGATAATGGAAACCCCAATGGAAAAGTATGCCCAGACTGCTTGAAAGTGAATAGCTTGGAGGAGTGTATCAGCGACCAAACCCTAGTATGCAAACATGAAGAGGACAAATGCTACACCTACGTCGGTATAGTCAGAGTTCCAGGTAATTAGCACAGTCCTCAAAAGAGTATTAAAAAGTGTGTGATGAGACCGAAAGGGAAGAGGGATATTAAGGGTTTTATCAGTAGGGTGATATGAGAGGAATAAGAAGGGCACTTCAAAACTAAAAGATAACCTCAATGTTGATAGGTAAATTATATAATTTACAACTAAATGTAAGTTTCAGTCTTCAAATGATCATGAATTAAAACACTGGAGAGGTCTGGTTATTACTTGGAAAGGAAAGTAGATACAGGAAGGAAGCTGCAGGTTACTCTCAGTGTTAGCTATATTTTGCTATATTTATATCTCTGATAGCAGGCAGGTATCACACACTATAATCACATTTTCCCCATTAACTTTGCTGTTGGGAGTCCTAACCTCCACCCAGGTCCCTAATGTACGTAGAGGAATGGAAGCAGGCACACAGTCTTTCTAAAGGTGCAGTTTATTGTGCCACCAAAGGTCCAACGTTTCGGCAAAAAGATTGCCTTTATCAAGGAGAGGGCTCTCCTTGATAAAGGCAATCTATTTGCCGAAATGTTGGACCTTTGGTGGCACAATAAACTGCACCTTTAGAAAGACTGTGTGCCTGCTTCCATTCCTTTGCTCAAGTAACTCTGGGATGTCTGGACCTCCCTGGATACAGCGCACCGGCAGATAAGTACCCCCCTCCAGCACCTACCAGCGGTGTGCATGTGCTGCTACATATGACCCTAATGTACGTAGAGCAGAGTTGTCCCTGAGCTCCTGATACAGGATCTGAGCTGCAGACTTCCACATCCTACCAGACACCCTGAGGGAACAACTACAAGGTTCTCTGCTTATACAGATGCAGCAGCCATTATTTTGACAAATTACGCGGTGTATACCTCGGAATACCCATGTGATGGCGCGCGATCTCTTCCAACCGTACCGTACCGCCTTTAGACACGAGTGCAGGCGAGTGCAGAAAATGGCATTTTAGTGTTCTGTTTTTAAACACGTAAAAGTGACACGGTAGCACAGTCGCACAGTACTGTACACATTACAATTCCTTCATTGTAAAGTACTGTACACATTACAATTCATTCATTGTAAAGTACTGTACACATCACAATTCATTCATTGTACAGTACTGTACACATTACAATTCATTCATTTCATTGCATGTAATTGCACACAATCCATGACATTCAAACAAAGCAACCGCGATAAACACGCGTTCCTGGGGTGATTGGCGGCGTTAATGCCGCGTGGAGTACAGCAGCGCACACGAAGACGGCTCTGTGATTTGTTCGAATAACGGCCGCTGCATCTGTAGCAACATTGTTTTTCAACATAAAACAAAAAGAGATACCGGCGCCTAGTGAGTCCAAATGATGGAATAATGGATATCCAGTAGAAATAGTTCCAGTCCCAAGATGATCAACAGTCTCTAAATCTTTGGGTGCTCAGATAGGACTTCATTCATGGGAAGTGGAACATGTAATGAGAAAAAGAGATATTTAGTGCAACACAGCTGAAACAAATTATACAGACATAAAATTGCAAACTGGCTGGCACTGGGTGACAAGACAAACAGACACAACTACACACACAACAGGATTCCATCATTTGGACTCACTAGGCGCCGGTATCTCTTTTTGTTTTATGCTGTCTATTCTGATTGTACTATCAGTTTATCATCAGGATGCCTTTTTTACCATTAGGGCTCACCCTTCGAGTAGGGCTTACTGTCCAATTCCCATTAGCGCTATTATACATCACCTCTTCTTTCTTAACTTTGTTTTTCAGATATACTTTTCTTTTTTGTTGAACGACACATTGGGCCATATTGTTTAAACCAGCGGTGCGCAATCTGGGGGGCGCGCCACCTTGAGGGGGCAAAAGATTATTTAGGGGGGGCACAGGGGGCGTGCGGAGAAACCTGCTGTGCGCGGGCGGCCAAGAAGATATGCGCGGGCGGGCAGACACTGTGCACGTGTGGACGGCTGAACAAGCTCAAGCTTCGTGCTGGCTGCTTCTCGGTGCTCTCTTCTTGCTGCGGGTCAAGGCCTTTCTGCTCTCTGCTTGTTGCGGGGGCAGGGCCTTGCTGTGGGGGCGGGGCCTTGCTGCGGGGGCGTGGCCTTCACTGCACACAGACAACTCCTCCTCCTCCAGTCTGTTTCCTGCCCCAGTTTGCAGCAGCACACAGGGGACCGGAGCATGCTTAGTACTTCCACCCCCCCCCAGGTGAAAGTTTGTGACTGTTATGATTGTGTCTGTGTATGTATGTGTTGTGATTGAATGTGCGCTGTGTGTGTTGTGATATGAGTTTGTGTTGTGATATGAGTGTGTGTGTTATGAGTGTTTTGATGTGTGTGTTGTGTCTGTGTTGGTTGTGATTGAGTGTGTGTTGTGTCTGTGTGTGTTGTGATATGAGTGTGTGCGGTTTCTGTGTGTGTTGTGATTGAGTATGTGTGCTGTCTTTGTTGTGATTGAGTGTGTGTTGTGTCTGTGTGTGTTGTGATATGTGTGGTGTGTGTTGTGATGAGTGTGTGTTGTGATATGTGTGTTGTGATTGAGAATGTGTGCTGTGTCTGTGTTGTGATTGAGTGTGTGTTGTGATTGAGTGTGTGTTGTGTCTGTGTTTGTTGTGATGTCTGTGGTGTGTGTTGAGATATGAATGTGTGTTGTTATTGTGTGGTGTTGTGTCTGTGTTTGTTCTGATTGATGTGTGCTGTGTCTATATGTGTTGTGATTGAAGTATGGGTGCTGTGTCTGTGTTGTGATTGAGTGTGTGTGTTGCGATTGAGTGTGTGTTGTGATTGAGTGTAGGTTGTGTCTGTGTGTGTTTTGATATGAGTGTGTGGTGTCTGCATGTTTTGTGATTGAATATGTGTGTTGTGTCTGTTTTGTGATTGTGTGTGGGTGTTGTGATTGAATGCAGGGGTGCGAGATTATTTAGGGGGGGTGCAGGCGGCGTGCGGCAAAACCTGGTGTGCGCTGGCCGGCAGACACTATGCTGGGGGAGAAAAAGCTGTGCACGGGAGGCCAAGAAGCTGTACGCATGTGGGTAACCGAAGATGTGCGAGGGCGGCCGAACAGGATAGTGCAGATGGCGGCCACGTGATGGTGTGTGCACACGCGCGGGGGCTTCGGCGGTATGAGGGAGGAGCACGCCCCAGTGCTGTGATATCAAACACCCCAACTTCCGGTGTCTGCCCTGCAATAGCGCGGTGGTCCTGCTCTCTTCCGCTGGCAACCTGCTTCACTGCGATCCCCTGCAAGTGAAAGGGTCGGCTGCCACTATATCAATCATGCTATGAATGTACAAAATGAATTTAAAAAAAGTGAAAACACAACATTGAAAACAGAAAATAAATAAATAATACATAATACTGTAGGTAGGAGTGTGGTGCCACTGGGGACAGCAAGCCAAAAAGTAGGGAGAATAAAAAGGCAAAGGGAGAAGAAAAAAAAGGAAAGGAAGGGGAAAGAAAGGGGGGTGGGAGAGAGGGAAGGGAGGTAGCAAAGAGATGGGTGAATGCCCCCCCAAAAGGATTGCGTTTGTGTACGTACGCTCGCCCAAGCTTGGCGCTTGGGAAGACAAACAAAATTGACTTTGAAGCGTGCTCAGCAGCAGTCAATGCACACACACACAGCTACACACTGCCACAAACACACATACAGACACACACACACATGCACACACAAACACACACACACACACACACACACACACCAACCCCGATCCATGCCTCCACGCTCGTGCTTGCAAAATTATGCAGGACACACTGTGCTCATGCTTGGAGAGTTGGTGATGTCACTGCTCTCAGCGGCAGCGTGGACGCAGCCTAATTTTGCAAGCGCGAGCTGTTGAAATATGTAAGTATTTAGACATATTTGTATTTACATTGTATACTGTTTAATAAAGGTTTTTTTTTTCCATGTGATTTTGATTACATCAGGCAGGGGGGCGAGTAATGTCATGGATGAAAAGGGGGGGCTCGGCCTAAAAAGTTTGCTCACCCCTGGTCTAGACAGTGCTATTCCATAAGTCACAATCTAACCCATTCCTTTTAATGGGATGTATATATGTATGTTGGTGCCACAACGTGTATTATGGAATAGCACCACTTAGTAATTATGGGCCATCATCTTTTTATCCTTTCTTGGAAGAAGTTTGTACGGGATCTTATTGCTCCCCTTAGAGAGAATACAGTAAGTAGGGAACAAATATGTAACTGTAACAAGGGAACAATTTCAGGAACACAAAGGCCAAAGGAAGACAAAGTTTAAAAATGGCAATTCAGCAAATGTTAAGTCATACTGTATGTTTAGATGTTTTTTTTTTTTACATAATACCTTCAGTAGTTTTCTTGTTCACCAGCACAGTTACAGGTGTGAAATCAAGAAACTAATGTGAGAGTTGCAGTTAACAAATCTCTTGCATATAACATCTTGCCATGGTTAATGCACAAATGTATGATGCTGGATATTCTTCATTGCAGATGGAGGGGAAATACCATATTCTGAGAAAGGCTGCCTGTCTCCCTCGTTATGTGAGTTTGGCTTTGATCTATTGGTTGGTTTTCAAGATGTATCCAATTCTGGCATTCATTGCACCTAACTGCAGAAAAAAGACAGATCCCCCAGTCTACAAAAACTTCACTAAAGACAGAAAAGTAGAAAAGCGTTTTATTTGGGTTATTGATACATGCACTGGGGATTGGAATTATTGCAATGATAATAACAATAAACAATAACAATTGTAAAGCAATGAATTATTATGGTCTCCTTTGTATCGGTCACACAGGAAGCTTTGGCAGAACACAAGTTACTATATAATAATCCTTTTATAGGAACCACAAAGTTAGAAAGTAACCAAATATTCCATAAGCAAAATCTCATATCAAATAAATAAATACCAAAATTCAAGTGTTTGAGTGTGTGTGCTGGGTTCATTTACTGGAGCATTGCAAATTCATTTTGAGAGGTTAAATTGGGATGATATGTTTCTTGCATATCAAATATCATTGCAAGGAAGGATTATTTTCCTGACGTTTTGGGATTATATTTTTCAAACTCGAAGATCCCAGATCAGAATCCTGGGAATCAGTTTAACAATGTAACATATTTAGGAAGGTGGGAGGGAAGGGCATCTTACAGGTTATCTCTGATGAAAATCTGAGCCAGTGTGATAGTCAGATATAAGCCATGGGCTGAACTATGAGTGATTATAGAGAGGAGTATTGCGCATCTGTCCAAGGGTAATTTAGCTGCGTTATAGATACTTGTTCATAGAAAATTACACTCCAGTGATCTTGTAGAAAAACATACTACAAAATGTTATTAGTGAATAGAATATCATAAAAAGAAGGCACACGCCACATAGCGCATAAAAGTTGAACAATTTAATATTAAAAGTTGGAAAGGTAAATGCACTCACATATAGCAAAGAATTAAAAGCTTTTTGGTATGATATAATCACCTAGCAACATCATTTAGACATCAGGGGACTGCTCCATGAGAAACCCATTTAAGTGTCCAAATATATACAGAACCGGAAACAGGGGTCCAGAGGCACTGGCCGTAATGTCGCAGGGGTAACAGGAACCCCCTAACTGCATTCCATACACTGGCAATGGAATCCAGAGGTGCCAGTTATTGAGACAGTCCTAGCAAGAGCAAAGGAATTCTCCCCTCTTCACTGCACCGCAGGCAGTGGGACAACCTCTCTCACGATCCGACAGACCAACGCAGCTACACATCCATGCTTGCAAACATACTGTATATAGCCATGGATGGTCCAGCTATTTTTCTACCTTCCCTGTTCTAGTAAAATATAGACAGTGACAGGCTATCCTATGTGGTTTTCCCCCTCCTCATGCTGATTTCCTGAGTGACCGTAGTGGTGTGACACAGGGATCTGTGAATAGCCAATGGTGGTGCTGATACTGGGCCCTCCCTCTTTGAACCTCAGGTAGGAGGTGCCTAAATTATAGAGTGAAGTTCAGTCCCTTAGGGGTTAGACCTTCAGTGAGTTCCAGACTACCCCTTCATGGGGTAGAAACATCCATCTTCTCCTCCCGGCTGGGAGGGAGACATGCTCTCAGCCCACATTGGTTGAGGGCACTAAGCTAATCCAGCGATGCCCTCACCATTACCCGCAGGCCTGTCCCATCCAGAAGCCAAGGATCTACCTTACTAGCTGGAGCATACGCTGCAACGACACCAGCAGTGACTGCTATAATAAAGATCACCCTCATTATACTTCTGGCTCAGCACATTCTATGTGGAGAGAGGTAGTAGGAGTAGAGACTGTCATAGCGGGGACTGCCTTCGACAATGCTGAAGCCCCTTATGCCTGAAGGTGCTGTCACCAAAAGGAAGAGAACCAGAGGAATGAGGTTTTACCAATTTATGATGCAGGTGTAGCGGGTATTCCCTATGAATACAACCGCTACTACCTGCTGTGCAACCTGTGTGGCTCTCAGGAGCCTAAGCCTCCGCTTGGGGAACCTGGGGTACATGCATGTTATACATCTCTTGGTGCAACGCCTCCACCTGGGAGGGATCCCAACGGAGTGGGAGGAGGCCCTCACAGGAAACAACCACACAAAGTGAGCAATATAAAACAGGACTGTCTTTACTGCATATCATAACGTATATCATCACATATCAACACAACCTCCATGCGCCACGGCGGACGCTAACCACTCTGCGCCACGGCGGACGCTAACCACTCTGCGCCACGGCGGACGCTAACCTCCCACAGAGTGATCCCACCCCGTGTCCAGTAACCCCCACCCAAATGTCTCGCACCCCCAAAGTCAAATACCACGGTGCATGTGTATGTGTGACTGCGCAGCCACTATGTCTGGTAATAGGCCTGGTTGGTGCACGTGAGTTGCAGGTTACCTGCCCGGGCTCCAGCCACGGGTACCGCGATATCACCGGAGATCCGCCCGATCCGACGTTGTCCTCCACACCGCGTTGGGTGAATTCCAGCGCGGATAATATCACCTTAGTCCCAGGGTCTTTGGTGGTGTTCTGAGCCCATAACCCACCTCGCAGGGCCGCACGGCTTCAGCACTGTGTCCCTGACTAAGCGACCAATTAATGGGGCAGTGTCCCTATCTAGGGCCTGTCCCTAAGCTCCACAAACTACTAGGTGGCTCAGGACCTAACTGGGACCTTGGGGGCTGCTGGCCTAATGCAGAGGGTCACTGACCCCTGCATCCACCTCTTACCCCTAGCTGGTCCGGATCCTGACTGCCTGCGTGGCTGCAAAACCCCGCTAAATGTATCCATCTGTTGCCAGGCAATCCCTCAGCCCTATTGGCTCCCTGGAGTCAGGTGGTGTTCTGCCCCTATGCACCCTGGGGGCTGGCAGTCTCATCTCGCGCATGCGCGAGCTATCTGGGGCCTCTCGCGCTGTCTCTAGTCACTGCGCATGCGCAACAGCCCTAGACATGGCGGCGCCCTGCTTCCCGAGCCGCCGGGCCGGTGGCAACGCGATCGCGGCCTTAGCGACGGCCCGATCGCATCCCCGGCAACCGGCCCGCTCGCCGCTCGCGTCCCTAGCTACCAGGGATCTCTCTCCTCGTGCGCCGGCCCCCCCTCACTCCCTCGCACACAGCGTCTGGCAAAAAGGGAGGAGGGGGTCAGCCATGACAGGGGGGGACCTGGCTACACAGGTTTTTATGAAAGGGAGCAGAACTATCTAGCAGATATGATTGCACTATTAGAAGAGGCTAGAGAACAAGACACACAGGAAATAAATGCTATAGAGACAGATCTCGGAACAAATATAAGACACACAAGTTTTAAACCCAATCATTTTTGTATCCCCACAGTTGAAAGGGCATAATATTGAAATGTTCCATCAATTGATTTTTAAGAATTTTTACAAAATATGTGAATCTAAAATAGAAAATGTCCCTAACTTAACACAAACAGAGAAAATAGCCTTGGAAGAACTCAAAAATGGCCATAGTCTCGTTATATGACAGACAGACAGAGGTGGAGGGGTTTTTGTGCAAGACAGTATATTAAGGAAGCCATGAGACT
Organism: Ascaphus truei; assembly: GCF_040206685.1. Lineage (NCBI taxonomy): Eukaryota > Metazoa > Chordata > Amphibia > Anura > Ascaphidae > Ascaphus > Ascaphus truei. The sequence goes on from NC_134488.1 coordinate 133,485,371, forward strand.
CTTGGGAGATGCTGTTTCCTATCTAGAGCTGAATGCTGACCCTATCTTTAAATATCAGGACTCACTAATAGAACACTGAAAGATGGTCTAGATAGAAATATTTTAAACAAATCTATATTTTTATTTGTAAACATTCCTCACCCAAGAACGCCGAACTTTTATCATGTCCCCAAAATACACAAGAGCCTTATAAATCCACTGGGGAGACCAACTGTATCGGGCATTGATTCTATTACAAGATAGAATTATTAAGCGGTTCCTGCTCGCACTATCTTGGTCAGTTCCACCTCCCCCCTCAGCATTAGATATCCGGGCTCCATGGGCACTCGAGCATTACATAGATTATGCTGAAGATTACTGTGGTTAGCCCAACGGTACCTGGGATCTACTGTATCTGTTTGTATTTGTATTTGTTGATCACTTTGCTGCTATTGGGGGTATGTAGTATAAGGGCTGGCCCTACATGATTATTCCCTTTGCCCGAAGTGCAGCGTGGGGTTTGCGTTTTTTAGACATGTGTGATTTTACTATATGTTTTATTAAATTGTGTACTCAGTGTTTATTTTTGGACGGGTTCTATTGTATTGATCATCTCTGAGTGTTATAATAATCCTTGGTGCGCTTGGTGTGTTTTTGTTTTTGTATTACAAACTGTATTAGATTTATTTTAATCCACAACTATTTTAACTTTGAAGGCAAATTTTATCAACAACTATGTGGAGTGGCAATGGGTACTAAATTTGCTCCCACATTTGAAAATGAGTTCATGGAAAACTGGGAGGAGACAGAATGTCTGGAACAACAACCCATTTTTAATATATTATTTTATGGAAGATTTATAGATGATCTTATTTTTATCTGGAAGGGAGGTGAGGAACTTTTAAAGAATTGTGTCTTATTTTTTAAATACAAATGAGATGAATTTAAAGTTTACAGCAAAGTATGATGCAAACTCAATAGACTATCTAGATTTAATTCTTTTTACTGAGGGAGAGAATATTTGCACTAAAACACATTTTAAACCAGTTGATGCGAATAGCTACTTACACTCGGAAAGCAACCACCTCAAAGATGGAAAGCAAACATCCCGTATGGACAGTTTTTAAGATTACGTAGAAATTGTACGAAAGATCAGGATTTTGAGCAGCAGTCACTTTTATTGAAGATAAAATTTCTAGAAAAAGGGTACAGAAGAGAGGAAGTGGAGGAATCACTAATTAGAGTATGCAATTCAAACAGAGATGCATCGGCCATAATTATACGAAATCACTCGGTTTATACTGCGGAATACCCATGTGATGGCGCGGGATTATTTCCAACCGCACCACGAGTGCAGACAAGTGCATAAAATGGAATTTTTGTGTTCTGGTTTTTAAACACCATAAATTGACACAGTAGCAGAGTAGCACAGTACAGTACACATTACAATTAATTAATTTCATTGCATATAATTGTGCAAAATCCCTAAAATTCAAACAAAGCAACCGCGATAAACGCGCATGCCTGGTGGCCACATTCATGCCGCGTGGAGTACAGCATGAGGCCGTGAAATTACGGCCGCTGCATCTGTACTTATCAGTAGAGACAAAAAAAGGAGAAGAACCTGAGCGAGAGAAGATAGAAAAAAAAGTGTTTACTCACAACAAAATATAACAAGTCGGCCAAAAACATTGAAAATATAATTACCAAACATTGGGGAATACCATTAAATTATCAAATTCTAAAGGAGGAATTAGAAGACAGAACTTCTGTCATTTTCAAGAAAGCTAGGGGGCCTATGCAGAGAGCAGCGAATTTTAAAATTGGCGAGTTTATTAAAAAGTAGCTTTTTTGGAGAGTTTTATTCTCCATATGCAGAAATGTGCGAATTCTGCTATGTTTAACATGAATGCGTGTGGCGAATTTAAATTGGCGAGATGCGCGCTTCAGAAATGTGTAAAAAAAAATCGCGCCTTTTTTTTCCCTTTGCTATGGCCGCGAGCGGCAGCTTCTTGCCAACTTTTTCTGGCGAGGCAAAAAGGAGACAATCGCGCCATTTTATTGGCGCGAACAGCCGCTAGATGCCGTTCGCGCCTCTCCGCATTAGGATATTTTTAAAACTGGCGAGATGGAGGTTCTCGCCAACCGCGAGGCGAGTTTTAGAAATAGAAAAGAAAAATTGGCGCGTTTTCCGTAACTCGCCATTTTCTGCTGTTTTCTGCGCGATTTTCTCCAAAAAATGGCGAATTTTGAAATAGCGCTGCTCTCTGCATAGGCCCCTAGATCTTTGAAAAACATCATTGCACCCAGCGTACTACGAAATAAGAAAACCAGTGTAGAGACCATACAACGTATGAGGGATATCTGGTTTACAGATGTGTCACATGTAAACACATTATAAATAAAAAGAGATACCGGCGCCTAATGAGTCCAAAATAGATGGAAGTCCAGTGGAAATAGTCCCAGTCCCAAGATGTGCTACAGTCACTGAATCCTTGAGTGCTCCATTAGGAATTCATGCAGGGGATGTGGAACATGGAATGAAAGAAGAGAGAAATTTAGTGCAACACAGCTAAACAGATTACACAGACATAAAATGCAAACTGGCTGCCACAGGGGGACAAGACAAACAGACACAACTAGACAGACAACATTAAAGCAAAGCTAGTGATAAAAGTAAATTTATTATAACTGAAAATAAAAGGTAGGACAGGTTGCTGATGTGCCGCTCCGGTGGGTAAAATCTGAATAACACTCACAGGACGGCAGATGTAGATTCGCATATATCAATGTGAGCCGAAATCCACGTGTGGGGGGTTCGCAGGGTTCTCAGGATGCCGTGTACTCCCTCCGTTACTCCTTGCTGGTGAGGACTGGAAATGACATCTCCGTCGCGCCGAAACCGGAAATGACGTCGCTGGATGTGACGTCAGGACTGGCAATATCCCGTGAAGCCTCAGGGAAACAGCGATCCACACCTCCTTGCCCCTCTGAAGCTCAACCAAAGCGCTCAGCGATATTACAGCTTGTTCTTCTACACAGCAAAAATGTCCAAAATCAAATAAAATAGCCCTACGCGTTTCGTGTGTGACCACACCTCCTCAGGGGATATGAAGTTATGGCAGTGAACCCAGGTATATATATCCTCAACTTGGCTCCAATTGGTCTGTCAATCAGGGCAGTCACGGGCATACACCAATTTGATATGATTAGTACATTAAAAAACCTTTAATCACATATAAAATAATGTTTTAAAGAGGGACATGGTAAACACAGTCCAAGACCAGTCCCTTATGGCAAACCAAAGATTTTTCTTACATACAAATAGACGGAAGATAATTATAAGTCGCACTACACCAATAAACTGGGGGCCTAGTGGCCAAGAGATACACCATTAGTTACCTACAGAAAAAGGTACCCAATGTTATGATGGATACCCTTTTATCTAAAAAATCAGCAAACCTAAACAATGGCAGGCTGCTGATACTGAATCTCTAGGGGTGGAAAACTTAAGATAGGCCGGTCCAATAGTAAGGACCTTGTGTCAGGGGCCCACACTAAAGTATGATGTAGTGCAACTCAAGAACGGTATGACATATACAAAATCAAAAACCGCCGAATGGTGCAAATAATAAACACACATATACCCTACGAAACGCGTAGAAGGTTGCAGCCTTCTGTTTTTATGTCCACATAATAAAGAAACATTTTTGCCAGACCTGCCATCACCCCCTTTTTTTGCTGTGCGTTGCACCAACCCATATTGCACTGGACTTCTCCCTACTGGCAACTGCACGCAGATTGAGAAGGACTACTGGTGACACAATCGTGAGTACTTACCTGGGGCCAGCCCAATGAGGTTAGGGGGGGTGTCTTTGTGCATTTACCCCTGCCTTCAGGGCAACTGGAGCTCTTTAAAAGGTTTTTATATCTCATGTCCCAGAAGTGTCCCCCTCATATACTCAGAATAATGGGATTCCATGCTTGAGCACCAAATCACCTTTACTGTAGATCGATACAAGCCTGCTTCTGTTGCCGCTTTCAGAAAGTCGCCACTCAGATGACGTCACGCCTGTGACGCCTTACGTCCCGACGTACGTTTCACGTGACTACCACGGGACGTAAGGCGTCACAGGCGTGACGTCATCTGAGTGGCGACTTTCTGAAAGCGGCAACAGAAGCAGGCTTGTATCGATCTACACTTATGGCAGCCAGCTAAAACACTGTTTAGGCTAATACAGACCATTTGTGCAGTAGTATTCACTATTTGGCGATCTATATGAGCTTATATTTCTGCATTTGGCTAATAGAGGACTCTTTGATGTGATAAATATTACCGCGATTTGTGATCATAGAGACTCTTTTATCTACCTATCAATGTGATACAGTTTGAGCTTTGTAAACGAATACATAGCCCTGTAGTGTTTGGGAGAGCCAGAGGGCCCATTATACAAACAGAGTCTACTATATACTGCTATGTGGCAGTGATATATATACAAACTGTTTTGGCATACCTGTATACTGCGACACTAGTATCGATATATACCTATAGGCCCTTTCTCTGTTGAATGTACCATCTTTCCCACACTACACTTCCAACATGCTCCTTGATCTAGCCATATAATACACACTGAGGTACTACCCCATTCCATTTGATCGCACTGTGATTGATACATATCACACACCTGCAACACCTTTTGGTTTTGGTTTAAAGACCTTACTTATAGCTGCGATTCTGAAAGTCTAGATAAGTCTATATATGGTATTGTACCGACTGACCTATGATTAAAACATATCCACCACTCAAAACAACAGGGATTTTTAATAATGTATACACTGGCGACACACTTTATTCGAGCTTGGCTAGTCCCACGAATTCGGGTATACCCGGGTGTATTGAGGTTTGTGACTGTTTTCTGCCCGAGTGCATTGAGGTATTTTCCAAGCAGGGATTGAAGCATTTTATTCCCGCTGGCTGCAATAATGCACAGTATATATATATATACTGCATTACAATTCATGAATTTATGCCATCTGGTAGACACGCGAAGCATTGCAGCCTATTAAATCCTAATCATTATCATTTAACAGATCAGCCGCCCATCAGCCAGGCATGAACCCAGGCTGGGAAGGCAAATGCAACGGGGCTTGTTAGAGGTGAGGAGCGGCGCATTCCAGGTATCTGCCAGGTACATACCGGGTATTTGCTCGAATAAAGTGTGTCGGTGCAGTATGTGTTTTTAATATCTATGTAGATTGAATAAAATTTTATTATTTTTGACTTCCTCTGTGAATCTGGTCACCACTCAGATATACAGTATTCACTGCTGGACCATTTATGTCCAACAAATATGGCACTACTTATATGACATGAGATTGCTACTTATAAGGGTTTCTTTTTTGATCTAACTCTTTGATCACCACTGATACTATTGTATTCAATACCCTTACAGCACCTGTCATTTATACCTATCTGTTTAACTACTTAAGGTGATAGCGGTCTATTTCACTTATTCTATCTGGGTAGTTCCTACTAAGAAACTTGCACTTCAGTTCCTTCGCCTGTGACGCAAAGTCACCAATGTCGGAACAATTGCGTCTCAAGCGGAGAAACTGACCCCTCGGTATGTTCTTTATCCACAATGGGTCATGTGAACTGTCAGCTCTTAGGTAGGTATTAGCCTGCACTGGCTTGAAGTAGGTTTTAGTGTGTAAAGTGTGATTGGTGATATAAATATTAAAATCTAAAAAATCAATGTGCTCTGTACTGTGCTTAAAAGTGAACTCAAGATTTTTGTCATTATTGTTCAAATAAGAAAAAAAGTGTTGTAATAGTAAGTGTTGTAAGCTGCCTCATCTTCAGTGATAGCTCTATTTTTCAAGCCAGTGTCAAGCAGAGCCTCTAGATCTTTTTGATATTGATCGAGGGGATCATTACAGAGGGGGAGGTAAGTGGATCTGTCATCCAACAGTCTTTTGGCCTCAGCCAGATAATAAGATCTATCCATTACCACTATACCTCCCCCTTTGTCAGCAGGTTTTATAACTAACAATTCATTAGTCTCCAAATTGTGCAAGGCTTCTTTTTCTTTTGTGTTCAAATTGTCATTTTTAATTTTAAATGATCGACTTGAATCTTCCAGGTCTTTAGTGACCATATCGACAAAAGAACTTACTAGGTGCCCCTGAGCAAATTTGGGATAAAAGGTTGATTTCCTTTTAAAAGCATGAGATGATGGTATATCTGTTTTTACCTCTTGGTTGGTACCATTATGGCTGGAAATGGCATCCCTAATAAAATACTTTTTTAAGGCCAATTTCCTAGCAAATTTATGGACGTCTACAGTATATACAGGTTAAAACTATTGGGACCACAAACTGGAGCAAAAGTGAGTCCTTTCCCTAGGACTCGTTGTTCTAAATTGGTCAAGGTGTGCTGACTAATATTGAAGATGTTGGATTCTTGTTTGGGTCTGTTTAATCTAGTTCTACCAATACCTCCTCTTCTTCCTCTGGCCCTGTTTTTCTTTTCTTGTAGTTTAGAGGTCGGATAGGGTACACATGAGGTTTGATGATTTCTACCTCCGGGAAAATGTGGTCCCTCTCCTTCCTCCACTCTAAAAAAGAGAAATTAGTCTTGTTAACAGGGGTGGGTAAGGGTGTGTATGAAACACTGTCTGTCTCACTTCCTGACTCTATATCGGTCAACACAGTATATTTATTACTTGTAACAATAGGTGCTTGTTGTGACTTTGTTTACAGGTCATACCGTTCTTTAGCTTTTTTTCTGTTGAAGGTAAAGGTTTTTGTTGTGTATAGGTAATGGAACCTGAGTTGTTTGGCTAGGAACCAGAATGTTACTGCTAGGTTTTTTTAAAACAGTAGCATTACTTCTTTGAGCTGGTTTTGCCCTTTGTTAATTGCCAATGCCATTGATTTTATCTATCCACTATTTTATCTGTTTTTATGTCATGTTAAATGTTGTGTCATGTTTTTTTTTTGTTATGCAAAGCTGAACCAAATGTCAGTGATTTACTATGCTAATTGGTGTATCCCCGTGACTGCCCTGATTGACAGACCAATCGGAGCCAAGTTGAGGATATATATACCTGGGCTCACTGCCATAACTTCATACCCCCTGAGGAAGTGTAGTCACACACGAAACGCGTAGGGCTATTTTATTTGATTTTGGACATTTTTGCTGTGTAGAAGTACAAGCTGTAATATCGCTGAGCGCTTTGGTTGAGCGTCAGAGGGGCAAGGAGGTGTGGATCGCCGTTTCCCTGAGGCTTCACGGGATATTGCCAGTCCTGACGTCACATCCAGCGACGTCATTTCCGGTTTCGGCACGACGGAGACGTAATTTCCGGTCCTCACCAGCAAGGAGAAACGGAGGGAGTACACGGCATCCTGAGAACCCTGCGTGGATTTCGGCTCACATTGATATATGCGAATCTACATCTGCCGTCCTGTGAGTGTTATTCAGATTTTACCCACCGGAGCGGCACATCAGCAACCTGTCCTACCTTTTATTTTCAGTTATAATAAATTAACTTTTATCACTAGCTTTGCTTTAATGTTGTCTGTCTAGTTGTGTCTGTTTGTCTTGTCCCCCTGTGGCAGCCAGTTTGCATTTTATATCTGTGTAATCTGTTTAGCTGTGTTGCACTAAATTTCTCTCTTCTTTCATTCCATGTTCCACATCCCCTGCATGAATTCCTAATGGAGCACTCAAGGATTCAGTGACTGTAGCACATCTTGGGACTGGGACTATTTCCACTGGACTTCCATCTATTTTGGACTCATTAGGTGCCGGTATCTCTTTTTATTTATGCTGTCTATCTGATTGTACTATCAGTTTCCACCAGGCTGCCTTTCCACCAATAGGGTTCCCCCTCTATACAGGGTTCATTGTTTTTATTCCCATTAGCGCATTTTTACATCACCTTTCCTTTTTTATGTAAACACATTAAGAACAAATAGATTGAATTTAGATCTGGAGTCACAGAGGAAACATTTAAATTTAAACATTTTATAAACTGCAATACTATGTAGCCCCGGTAAGAAATAATGGGCTACATATCTTTCTCCTACTGCAGTAAGTCATGTTAAGGGCAGGCGCCAGTAGTAATCATGGGTTTTTCCCCCTTCAAGCCCTGCCTTGAGTGATAGAGGTCGGCTCCTGACTCTGTGGCAGGCCTGAGACAGAGGGGAGGTCCCGCTGACATCATGAGGGGCGCTTTGCGCCAGTTCGCGGTTTCTGCTCTGCTGGGTCAGTTCCACCTCCCCCCTCAGCATTAGATATCCGGGCTCCATGGGCACTTAAGCATTACATAGATTATGCTGGAGATTACTGTGGTTAGCCCAACGGTACCTGTGATCTATCTGTTTGTATTTGTATTTGTTGATCACTGTTAGACCTGAGGCAAACACATCACATTGCAGAGAAACCAATCCCAAACATGTAAACAGTTATCTAATTAACTCAATAACCAATTATAAATGAGACTAGGATCACTTAGGTGTGTATAAAAAAAGGATCTAACAGTGCCTCACTACATTCCTGAGGAAGGTGCAGGTGCGTCGAAACGAGTAGGATTTTTTTTATCTATAACCAACTGACGTATCCAAGTCTGCAGTTGTGGACTGTTGGTCAGTAATCATTTGCCAGCAAAAACTGAAGCCTGGGAGGTAGTTCTATCCATTTGTATAGATTTGCTATAGGGGTAATCACCTACCAGAGACACCGGAAATACGTAGAGATTACGTCACATCCAGGACACCGGAGTGCAAGCAAGGAACATCCAGCATGCTAGCCGCAGCACGAGAAAAGCTCAAGACAGTGGCGCAACACCCCCTGAGTACAGCAGCCCAGAGGACAAGCGTAGGAAAGTATAGTCTCATCCTAGGCGTTTCATCAGATAAACTGACTTAATTACTTTTCCCTGATGAAGTCAGTTTATCTGATGAAACGCGTAGGATTGGACAATACTTGATTTACTTATCTTGGCGCTGCTCCGCGACAGACTGTCAGAGACTTGCACTGATTTCCATTGGAGCCACACAGAATTAATTCCCCAGCCGGAACCACATACGCTTGTGGTGTGTTGCTGGATGATACCTATACAGAGAACTAACATCGCAATTTCCTGCTGGTGTGGAGACTCATGGTATGCAGTTTTGATGACCAGCAAAGACACAGTCACGGATCGTTGGTGCATGAGTATATACTCATAATATGCCTGTTTTTAACGTTTGTTTGTGAGTATTAATTTGTTATCTGGGACATTAAATTTACATATATTTTTTAACGTATTGCACTAGGATCGGGCGCTTTTCTTTTTCTTTTTTCTATACAGGTTAAGGGGAGGTCGTTGAGCCCACAAAGAAGGCAGCCTTTATCCTGTGTGCAAGATTTTTTGGATTATTTGATCTTTTATCCATGGACTCTTAAGTATCATCAATCATACTGTACATATTATTCCCCCTTTATTAGGACATTATAGGAAGTTCATTCGATACACTATACCTTTACCTGTGTTGATTGATATAGAATAGAGGTACATTCATGGTAGTTTAGAGTTCCATCCGGATATACATGTACAATATCACTCAGCATTCAGTTATATTAAATATATAGATAGAGTTAATAGTAATTTCAAGTATATATAGGTTTAGTAGTTCACATATGTGGTATAGTCAGGCATCAGTTAAATTATAATCACATTTACATTTTTTTACATTTTATTATTTTTATTTATGAATTTTTATTGATATATATGTTTTTATATTTGATATAATTTTTGGATTATCATTGGTGTTGCTCACCATTATATCAAGTGCAGTCTCTGTTTTTCTGTGTATATATATATATATATATATATATATATATATATATATATATATATATATATATATATACAGAAAACCATATATACAGAAAGAAAAAAACATTTTCTTAGTGAAATATATATATATAATATATATATATATATATATATATATATATATATATTTCACTAATAACATTTTTTTTTCTTTCTTTCTACAAGATCACTTGAGTGCTGTTTTTCTATGAACAAGTATCTATAATGCAGATACATTACCATTGGACAGATGAACAATATGCCTCTCTCTCTATTATCACTCATACTCTACAGTAGTTCAAACCATGGTTTATCTGACTGTCACAGTGGTTCAGATTTTCATCAGAGATAACCTGTAAAATGCCCTGCCCTCCCACCTTCCTACATGTTTTACTTTGTTAAACTGATTCACAAGTTTCTGATCTGGGATCTTCGAGTTTAAAAATCTCACCACAAAACTACAGCGTAATCACTCCACCTTTCAACAATATCATCCCAATTTAACCTGTCAAAATGAATTTGCAATGCTCCAGCAAATGAGCCCAGCACACACATTCAAACACTTGATTTTTGGTATTTATTTATTTGATATGAGATTACATTTATAAAATCTTTGTTTACTTTCTTACTTTGTGGTTCCTATAAAAGGATTATGATATGGCAACTCGTGTTCTGCCAAAGCTTCCTGTGTGACCGATACAAAGGAGACAATAATAATACATTGCTTAACAATTGTAATTGTTTATTGTTATTATCATTTCAATAATTCAAACTCCCAGCGCATATGTATCAATAATCTAAATAAAATATTTACTTCTTTTCTTCTCTTCTGTCATTATTTAATGATTGCAAATCTTTGAAGACTGGGGGATCTGTCTTCTTTCTGCAGTTAGGTGCAACGAATGCCAGACATGGATACATCTTCAAAACCAATCAATATAGCGAAGCCGTGCTTACATATCGAGGGAGACATGCAGCCTTTTTGGGACAATTGCACATTTGATCCATCTGCAGAGACAGCATATTTCTCTGATCAGATAATGAAGAATATCCAGCATCACATGTTTGTGACAATAGAACAAAAATAAATGTGCACCAGATCGTGATAAATAAGCGGAACAGTGTAAGCGAATAATATTAAACAGTGATGAACCAAGGTAGAAACATTATCCTACAAAGTGAGTAATTATACAATATGTGTATCAAAATAGTGTGTCAAAATAGTGTCAGTGAATCACTTGAGTGAAGTGAGGAAGGAATATAAATGCAACCTTTCCTGTTGAGATAATACACGAGTCTGCCGCTGTTTCAACAATGATGGCTTCGCATCACAAAAGCTCGTGTAAGAAAAACAAAAACAGCGTACAACTCAGTGTATTAAAAATTATTATTGCCCATTGCAAGGAAGGTGATATATGCACGTACATCAAACTCAATAAATCAGGCAGTACATGTTTTGGACATGTTATCACAGGGCGCACACATCTGATTGTCTATATTCCTCGATATCCACATCAGCTGGCACTTCCCGTCTTTACTCCTGGATTCTCTGGATTACGGTACTTATAACGGATCCGTTGGGCTCTAAACCAACAGTCCCCGGTCCCGGATCCACCAATAGGGTCAGCCAGTGGATGTGTGTCTCGGGAGACCATGCAATTTACACCTTTTTACCAGGATCATGCATTGGGTCTGTTCTGTATTTTGGTGCCACAATGTGTATCAATAAATATGGGCCATCATCTTTATCTTTGCTTGGAAGAAGTTTGTACCCAGTTTATACCCGGACCCAGTACTCCACCCTGCCCCAGTACTCCACCCTGCCCCTTCCACTTAGCACATTGACACCTCAAACCTCCTCTGTGGTTTTCATCTCCAGATGTCCTGGCAGACTCACCGGCACCAGGTTTGCAGCCCCAGTGCAAAAATATACACTTTAAAATATCCTAAGTCTTCCTGGTATGGGGAATAGAATCAAAAGCTGCACTTTGCTTCTTACGAGCCATATACCCCACACACTATTGCATAGACTTAAAATGGATTCTAAGAATCCCCTCACAACTTTATAAGTATGGTTGAAGCACCTCAGAACCCCAATACAGGTTCTGGGTGACCTGGGCATTTACAGGGTATCCCCATTAACATAGGGACCCTTTGACTGTTTCAGGGACACCTCACATCCCTATACCCCATTTACCTTTCTGGTCTGTTCTGAAGCACTGTTTGGTGAGTCACGAAAACATTTTCAAGGGGAGATAGTACCGAGACAGTGTGTCTACATGCACCCAGGAATCGGACCTGATTCTTGGGTACATTTTTAGGGGAACCAGCAACTCTGGACCCCGACTAGCTAGGCACGTTATGACCACACTTTCTCTGCAAAACCCCCCTTGAAACTCATACCACAGTATTCTCGGCTCTCTGGCACTCTGGGAAAGGTAAAAACACATCAAATACTTTATTACCGCACATTGCAGGGTATGCATGTACAACCCTGGGCTCAGGAGCTGACTTTTCTTGAACCCTTATTATGGATTAGGGGGTAACCAAACGGGCTTAAACCTTTATTTGAGAGCCTGATTACCCCCTACCGTCACATGCGCCCTGTGGTAACATGTCCAAAACATGTCTTGCCTGATTTATTGTTTGATGTACGTGCATATATAACCTTCCTTGCAATGAGCAATAATCATTTTTAATACACTATGGGCCTCATGCAGAGAGCAGCGCTATTCAGAAGTGGAGAGGGGGAAAATGTTTAGCTTTATTGGAGAGTTTTTATCTCCATATGCAGAAAGGGCAGAAAACTGCCTTTCTGCATATGGAGAGTTTCAACCAGCGCTATAAGCGCTGTTGAAACTAGTGGGGGAAAAATCGGGTTTTTTTTTTTTCCCCTCCACCGACCGCGGAGCGCCAGCTGCTTGGTGGAGAGGAAAAATGTTGAAAATCGCGCCCTTTTTTTGGCGCGAACAGCCACTAGATGGCGATCGCGGCTCTCTGCATACGGCAGAGAAAAAAACTGGAGAGATTTGAAACTCTCCAGCCGCGCGGCGAATATAAAGGGAAAGAAAAAAAAATGGCGCTTTTTTCAAATCTCGCCATTTTCGGCTGTTTTTAGCGCGATTTTCGCCGGAAAATGGCGAGATTGCTATTAGCGCTGTTCTCTGCATAGGCCCCTATGAGTTGTGCGCTGTTTTTGTTTTTCATCATATATTTGTGCACTAACCGTGGCAATATATTCCCTTGAGAGAAATGAGGATAGGTGTTAAACGCTACAGGTTTGTTAAATGCAATGTTTACATTTGACTCCTGATTTCACTCCTGGAACTGTATTGGGGAACATGAAACAATAAAACTAGATCTTTTGTAACACAAAATATCTAATAATATAACTTAACAATTGCAGAGTTATTATATGTGTTTATGAAATTACATTTCCCTTACAGTTACAGTTACCTATTCATTTTATTTGTTCAGTACTTATTCTCTCTAAAGGAGAGACGATAAGAACATGTACAAACTACTTTCCTTTCTAAGTAATAACCAGACCTCTCCATGCACAGCGCCCCCCCAGACAGCGCCCCCCCAGACTGTGAGACCGTCTCTCCCCCAGGTCTGTCTTTCCTTGGGTATGTCCCCGGTGGCAGAAGGTGCGCGGCCGTGTATCACACACATAGTAAATACGCAGGAACTAAAAGGGTCAGTGGGACAGGCTGCCTCATAACGTACTGCAGCCTGAAGACACATACAGCTGTGGCAATGTTCCGCATGAGAAGATAAGTAAGATAAATTACACATGATCGGAAATAGGAGGGTCAGCATGATTATTGTCAAACCACAAAATAAATGTATTCATGATACTTTAAACACTGAAATGTATATTTCGTGGTAAAAATCGGGATCATCATTAGTTTTTAATTTAGCAATAAGATGCAGTTACCTGTGCTGCATGTCACTGATACATACAGGTGCCCTTCTGTGTCCTCTTATATCATCCTACTGATAAAACCCTTCATCTCCCTCACCCCCTGCTCAGTCTTTACACCTAGTAACAGCCTATTCCAATGTATGTGCCAGGTGCGATTAAGCATGTTACATATAAGTCAATTAAATCAGTTACTGTTATATACATTAGGTATAGGGAAGGTCTCATCACCCATTTTCTTAATACACCTTTGAGGACTGTGCTAATTACCTGGATTTTTGAACTGCCCGGTGTAGGTGACACATTTGTCCTCTTTATGTTTGCACTCTCGTGTTTTGTCGCTGATACAATCGTCAAAGCTATTCCCCTTAAAGCAGTCTGGGCAAACCCTTCCACTGGGTTTTACATTATCAGGAGGCACTAAGAATGAACGAGGTAAACAGTTAGATTTCTCGAATATATATATATATATATATATATATATATATATATATATATATACATACACACATATATCTCATCCTTGTATTCATTAACAGTACAGCAATGGCTACACATGTAATTATAAAAGCCAGTATATAAAGAACTCTTCAATACAATGTGTCTACTTATTGCATAGCTTCTTTGTTATAATTGTTTGTCAGAGTATCCCAGTGCATCTGTAGCACTTTGAATCATTTGATCAGTTTTAGTAAGAATTCTCTGCTGTTATTCTTGAGTTTCGTGATGTTAAATGCTTTATCTTTTTGATCAGCTCTCTATCTTTGTATTAAAATGAAATTTGCAGTTAACCTTTCAGTGATTCAACGTTAAGGATGGTGCAGTTGTCTGAGAAAGACTATCAATAAAATACCCTGCGTGATTACAATCAATATATTTTCTACGTCCATAAAAAGGAGTATTACTAAGCATTGGAGTATCTTGAGGAATAACTGCAGATATGGTGAACTCTTTAATAATCTACCTTTGTTATCATTTAAAAGAGCCCAGAGCTTTCATGATGAATTGATTTGTGAAGATTTAGTGTCTCCTAAAAATAATGGGGAGCAAACATGTTCTTGTTTATCCGTGTATGGAACATTTCCTTGGTTACATTGTTCTTCTTGCAACAATATCATCAAGGGGGCATTCTTGAGCCACCTAAGGAGTGGGACTTTTATGCCAATTCAGGACTTCTTTACATGGGATTCCAAATACATGGTATACACTCTAACGGTCCTATGTGGCCTTTTAAATGTAAAGCAAAATTAGCTTTGTTGAACATATAAGATCAATTAGCCGGAAAGATGAGAGGCCGGTGGAACAAAAGGTATTGACCAAGGAGGTGACACAGACACAGGAGACTTGGACAAAGAGAGGCATTTTGGAAAACGCGAATTGCAAACAGTGCTCCCTTAGGGTGTGTGTGTTGTGGAGTGAGTGAGATGAGGGTGTCTCCTAACTTCTCCGGATCAGCCCCCCCTGCAGCGTCACATCGTCATGACAAAACAAGATCACATGACGCAGCAATGCTGCAGGAGAAGAATGCCTTGAAGAAAGGCCCCCCAAAGTCTTGGTGCCAAGGGCCCCAGACAATCTTAATCCGCCTCTGGACATTCTTTTGCACTCGGCTTGCTTCATTTCTGCACCTGGGAAACTTTATTCAATATTAATCTTCAAAGTGTCTTGATAAATTGGCAGGTAAAATATGGGCAAATATGCTTTTATCCAGATATGGATAATAGGGATTTTGCACATTACACAATTCCCAATTAAAACTCCAAAACCAAACTGTTATGAAATAAATGAAAGCTCAAAGTAACCACCAACACACAAAATATCACTACCAAAAACATGCCTTTATTAAAAAGCAAGCCCCGCTGAAATAAACTATTGAAAACACCACTAAAATTACATTATCCCCGCCATGTCACGATCACGTGATTGGGACATCTCCATGTATTGGAGATATTGGTACCCCCTAACGGAGAATGTATCTCGGGATGTTAGGGGTCCCTCGACCGGAAACCAATGTTGTTCTGCTCCGGAGACCCCCTGCTACAATACACAGTAATACAATTTAAATGTAAAAATAGTTTTTTCCTGCGAGATTATCTCTGAGAGAGGCGGATCTCTCGGCAGCAGATACAACTCGCTGGGTGAGCCCTTATCGGAGGGCAGGTCCTATCGCTGCCAGCACCTCACCATGTTTGGAAATGTTGCTCTCATTGGTATTCGGGCCTTTCTGCATACCGTGAGAGCAACACGGCAAAAAAATATGGCGATTTCAAAACCCTGCCGATAATTTCGATCGGACTTTACTGCATGAGCCCCATAGTGAGCACCTCTTACAGACAGGAGCAGTCCGGTAGGATTCACACAGCACAAGTCCAATTTAAATGCAAGGACCCCCGTTGTGTTAATCTGATGGGCCATTACTGACGGCTACGGAGTGAGCCGCACAGTGTCTCCAAGCCTTCAGAATATGCTTTTGGATTTCCCGCGGTCGCTGTTCACATGAGGAAAGACTCCGCCTGTTATATTATCAGCAGTAAGTTTGTCCTAGGATCTGAATATCTCTCTTTATATTTAGATATCTGAAAGGACAGTTTAAAAATGTATTCTGAAGCCCTCTCACTTCAATTCCCCGTAAATCAGGAGACACAAGGTTTCACCGACCCCATGTTGGGTAAATATAGCAAGTTACAACATATGCGCTTCAATTTGCCCAAGCTGTGAGATACCTGTATTTCCTTCCGCCTTTAAACAGTGGTATAAATATCCATTGCTAATCATCCATCTGCAGATTATATGTATAAAGTATAAGCATAGTAGTGTACTGTATCTTTGGTTCAGTCAGCACTCTTTATAAAGGAACATGTATAATATGATATACTGTATTAGTTTGGTTTTATATGTTGTTGAGAATACTTCTGTATATTTCAACATTTAAAAATAATATGTTTTGTAAACAATTGGCATTCCTTGTATACTCAATGTTTTAATACTGTAATTGTAATTCAATATTGAGTGCAGTAGTGTAGCAAATTCTTTTTCGTATGGATGTTTGATCCAGTTGGATTTTTTAAATGCATTTCTAGGGCACTTACTGTAATATTTATTGGTGTTGCAGTTATCCCCAGAGCAGCATTTGACGTTCTCACGTACAAGGAACATACTGTTAGATACATAGCCTGAAGAGTCACAAGGTATTTCTTCAGCACAACCCTTAGCAATTGAACGGAATATTTGTCCATCTGTGGGGAAAATGTAGGTAAGGAGAAGTCAATGTCCATATTAATAGCTGAAGAGATCTGGGCTCCACACTGGAAAATAATCTACAAACTCAAATATTCCACAATATACTGTATATATAAGTCAATGATGCCTGGTCCACACTACTAAGTAAAAAGGTAAGTAATTAACTTAGTATGGGGTGCAAGCAGAAGGACAAGGATCACCAACCAGTCCTGGAAATATAAAGTAGCACAAAATCTGCAGCACTGACCAAAATGTGATAAAGTCAGTAATTTATTGAGTATAACAATACAAAATCACTAATATAGGGCAACGTTTCGACCCCGCTGGTCCTTTCTCAAGCTCATATATATATATATATATATATATATATATATATACACACACACAGGTAAACCCCATTATAGCGCGACCCGTTATAACGAGAAATAGGTTATAACGCGGTTTTCATGGTGCTCCCGTTCACTGCACACTCTCTCACTGCACACTCTCTCACTGCACACTCTCTCACTGCAAACTCTCTCACTGCACACACTCACTGCACACACTCACTTTACCTGAGGTAAACCCCATTATAGCGCGGTCCTCGGGGGCCACCCGATCCAACCGCGCTGGACCTGGGGTCGCGCTGATTTTAAAAAAAAATGGCCGCCGCGCGCCTGATCTGGAAGGAGTGAGGAGGGAAGGAAGGAAGGTGGCCGGAAGCCCTACCCGTCCCCTAGCAACGGCGAGTCCAGCAGCGGCATAGCCCACGCGGCCCTCCGAGTCCCAGCCTGCTCCTCACTCACCCCCCCCTCCTCCCGACACCCCCCTCCTCCCAAAACCCCCCCCTCCTCTTGATGCCAGCTCCGCTCCGATCTCAGCAGCCGACACAAAAGGTAGGGAGGGGGAGGTGTGGTGTAGTGTGCTGTGAGTGCTTTGAGAGTGTGCTGTGAGTGCTGTGTGCTGTGAGTGCTGTGTGCAGTGTGTGCAGTGTGCATGCAGTGTGCAGTGTGTGCAGTGTGCATGCAGTGAGAGTGTGTGCTGTGAGCAGTGTGCTGGGAGTGTGTGCAGTGTGCAGTGTGCAGTGTGTGCAGTGAGTGTGTGTGTGCAGTGAGAGTGTGTGCAGTGAGAGTGTGTGTGCAGTGAGAGTGTGTGTGCAGTGAGAGTTTGTGTGCAGTGAGTGTGTGTGCAGTGAGTGTGTGTGCAGTGAGTGTGTGTGCAGTGAGTGTGTGTGCAGTGAGTGTGTGTGCAGTGAGAGTGTGCGCAGTGAGAGTGTGCGCAGTGAGAGTGTGCGCAGTGAGAGTGTGCGCAGTGAGAGTGTGTGCAGTGGCAGTGAGTGTGTGTGCAGTGAGAGTGTGTGCAGTGAGTGTGTGCAGTGAGTGTGTGCAGTGAGTGTGTGCAGTGAGTGTGTGCAGTGAGTGAGAGAGTGTACAGTGAGAGAGTGTGCAGTGAGAGTGTGTGCAGTGTGTGCAGTGTGCAAAAAAAATAAAAAAAATATATATTTTTTTAATTTAAAAATGTATTTATTTATTTATTTTTTAAACGGGAGCCACGTGAAAACCGCGTTATAACCGATTTCGCGTTATAACGGGTCGCGCTATAATGGGGTTTACCTGTATATATATATATATATATATATTTATATATATATATATATATATATATATACACATATACATATACATATATTTATATATATTACTATGTTTAATATTTAGTGTTCCTTCAATAGTTAGTATTCATATTAGAGTACCTTTGCCTAAATCACCGGTAGCGCTGTTTTATTTTTTGTTATAGATGCAGTGGCCGTTATTCGAACACTTCACGCGTTTTATACCACGGAATACCCATTTCATGGCGTGTGATTTCTTCCAACCTTCCCGCCTTAAACGTGAGTGCAGAAAATGGCATTTTAGTGTTAAACAGTGTTAAACACTGAAATTGAAACAGTAGCACAGTAGCACAGTACTGTACACATTACAACTCATTCATTTCTGCCACGGATATGAAACAGAATCCATGAAATTCAAACAAAGCAATCGCGATAAACACTTGTGCACCGCTGCATCTGTAAATATATATATATATAAAAATTTATTAATAATATATTATGAATCCCTGATGAAGTCAGTTTATCTGATGAAACGCGTAGGATTGGACTGTACTTGATTTACTTATCTTGGTGCTGCTCCGCGACAGACTGTCAGAGACTTGCACTGATTTCCATTGGGGCCACACAGAATTAATTCCCCAGCCGGAACCACATACGCTTGTGGTGTGTTGCTGGAGGATACCTATACAGAGGACTAACATCACAATTTCCTGCTGGTGTGGAGACTCGTGGTGTGCAGCTTTGATGACCAGCAAAGAAACAGTCACGGATCGCTGGAGCATGAGTATATTCTCATAATATGCCTGTTTTTAACGTTTGTTTGGGAGTTTTCCTTTGTTATCTGGGACATTAAATTTACATATATTTTTAAACATATTGTACTAGGATCGGGCGCTTTTCTTTTTTGTTTTTCTATACAGGTTAAGGGGAGGTCGTTGAGCCCACAAAGAAGGCAGCCTGTATCCTGTGTGTAAGATTTTTTGGATTATTTGATTTTCATCAGTGGACTCTTAAGTATCATTATTTATTCCTCCTTTATTAGGATATTATAGGAAGTTCATTTGATACACTATACCTTTATTTGTGTTGATTGGTTTAGAATAGAGGTACATCCATGGTAAAATAAAGTTCCATCTTGATATATTTGTACAATTTCACTTCCAAGCATTCAGTATATTTAATACATAGTTATTATATACTATACTATATTATATATATACTGTGTATATATATACTGTGTATATATATATATATATGAAAGAAAAAAGAAAAGAAAACAGGCGCACACCTAGTGCATTAAAGTTTACCAATAATTTTATGGAACATTTAAAACCAGACAAATGCCCACTCACAAGTAAAGCGTTATTTGAAAGCAGTTATGAGATTGGCCCTCATAAGCCAGTGGTGCCGTTCGAGCCTGTAATGGTGTCCACTCAGCCATAGAACGCATAATGCGTAGTGTAAGAAATGATAATGCATTGATGACTATGTATCCTTCCAGGAAGCGACACCTTAAATACCAACATAAACACATTTTTGATTTACTTACCTGCGTGCTGTCCCTTGATGTCGTGTTGCAACCGGTATCGTATGGTCTGTTATTGCTTTATGGGATAAGCACCAAAACGTATTTACTTGCATATGGTGTGCCGGCTGTGCATTGGATTCTACATTTCTATGGTATGAGCATAGGCACCCAGGGACACTATTGAACTCCTGTCTCAGCTGACACACTGAGCAGAAGAATTGACTGACTTTAATTTTGATTTGTGGCTTTTATCAAAGGTGCGAATGGATCAATTTGATGACGTGGCTGGAATTTTCTCTAATCTATCAGAGACAGTAAGTTACAGTGACGCTGAAATTGCCCAAATCAGATACACTGAGGATATTGATGCGGTTTTTGGACCTGATAAAGCGGTAGATATATATAATGATACCATTAAATTAAAGAAAAAAGAGGTAGATGCTTATCTACACGGTGTGACCTTATCACATTACCATAGAGAAAAATTACTACTAAAAGGTTTACGCATAAAAAATCAACCCACAATTGGTAGAGGGGATCCTGAGTTTCTTAAAAAATGGATAGGCATATTGAACAAATGCTCCTTTGATTTAATGATTTTGGTAATAGAGCAATCCAGTAAGGAACTTATTAAAATAAGAACACAAATAGACACAATTTCTACCAAATACGGGGATACTCTTAGCACAGATACATCCACAGATTGGGTTGATAAGATTCAGGTAAACATAGACGCATATCGTGAGAACATTATTAAATATAAAAAGAAAAATTAAAGGTTGTCAAGGCAGATTACAAGGAAAGACGTGTTTATAGATGGTTACTGGGGATCAGTGAAAATACGCAGATTACACAATGCAATAGACGCTTTTTCAACAAATCTAAGAAAGCAGGCGCAACTGAAAGCACCTATAACACAAGTGATACTGATTACTCTGATAACCCTGATAACACACTAGCTGAACCTTTTTTAGGGCAGGGCAAGCCTCCCCTTCCCAAACGTTTACCCAACGCAGAGGGAAGACAAGAAGAGGGGGGCGGAAGCGGCAGATATCAACTGCGACAGACAAAAACAAGAGGAGGGAACAAGGGCAACCAGCAGAAAACATAATATTTAATATGTCTAACTATACCCTCAACCCCGCTGAAATAAGTCTTTTGAATAAAGGTCTATCATTTGTTCCTACCCATAAATAGGACCCTTTCCAATGGGAGGTTGACCTATATAAACTAAACCGTCAACTTAAGCTCAGAGACTATTTCAGCAGGATACCAGGGACAGATGATAGCTCAATGGCCAACACTGACATATCTAGCTCATTCGGACCACAGAGTACTTGACCCCCAAACGCATAACTGCAATATCCTCACGTTTATGAGTCTAGTGGAAAATGAGACCAGGCCAAAAATAAAGAACTACCCCACCAGTTTCTCCAATTTGACTAAAGTGGAATACTTAGCTCTAAAGTCCCTACAGGGCAATAAGGATATTATCATTAGGTCAGCTGATAAGGGTGGGGGTATTGTAGTTATGCCTTACACCTACTATCGGGGGGAAATACTCAGACAACTGGGGACAGCTTCCCAATATAAATGTTTGGGGTCAGATCCCATGGCATCTTATAAAAAAAAGAGATTGATTCGGTCATAGATCTGGGCATTACTAACAATTGGATCTCTGAAACGATTGGGAATTTTCTAAAACAACCATTCCCCATCATCCCTGTTATCTATATCTTACCTAAGATACACAATTCCATAACTGCACCCCCAGGTACAGTAGACCGATTATATCGGCACGTGGCTCATTGACACATACTATTTCAAAGTACGTTGACTATTTTCTACAGCCCATGGTCACCAGGATGCAATCTTTTGTGAAAGATACCACTGATTTTATTAATCAGCTTAGTACCTTATCAGGTATTACAAGTAATACCATACTGGTGACCATGGACGTAGCTAGTCTATACACAAATATCACACATGAAGAAGGCATTGAGGCTAGCAGATGTCATTTTGAGCAATTCACCAATCATCAGGGCCCTCCTCCTGATTTCTTGTTACTATTAATGCACATTATTCTCAATAAAAACTATTTTAAATTCGAGAATAAATTCTACTTACAGTTGATGGGCACTGCGATGGGGTCCAACATGGCCCCATCGTATGCTAATTTATTCACGGATACATATGAGCAGAAGCATATCATGAATAATAACACATTCAAAAATAATATTACCAAATATTTGCGTTATATAGATGACCTGTTCTTTATCTGGGATGGCACAGAAAGAGATCTATTATTGTTTGTAGACCAACTTAACACAATACCCTCTACCATCCGCTTCACTGTTAATTTCAGCAAAGAAGAGGTGTCTCTCCTCGACACAATTGTCTATAAATCCAATGGATCGCTAGCCACTAAACTTTATAAAAAACCAACAGATAAAAATACCCTCTTATCAGCAACCAGCCATCATCCAGGCGCATTGAAGAGAGGCTTGCCATATTCGCAATTTCTGCGTGCAATACGGATCACAAGTGACCAATCACAGCTGGACGAGGCGCTAATAGAGATGAAAGAAAAGTTCCTGATGCGGGGATATGCATATAATGATGTCTCTCTTGCCTTGGAGCAGGCCAAAAGTGTGGACAGAAGCAGGTTGTTGACACCCAAAGACCAAAAGACTGACGATAACCGGATCAACATTAGAAGCACCTTCAGTACGGCGTCTGGCTTCATCAAGAGGTGCATACGTAAGCATCGCCACATCTTGACCAATGACAAAGTGATTGGCAACAACTTTATCAAACCACCCAGATTCTGCTATCAAAGGGGCCGAAACCTGGGCGACTACCTTACAAAAGCAGATCCTACCGCCAAGTATGCTGCAAAACCAATGTGGCTATCCAGACCAGCAGGCGTGTATAAATGTCACGGTTGCATCAACTGCCAGTACTTGATATTGGGGAATTCCTATCCACACCCTCACACTGGCATCCGCCAGAAGATCAAGGATACAATGAATTGTGAATCCAAATACGTTGTATATTTTATACAATGCCCATGTGGCCTTTATTACGTAGGAAAGACAATGAGGATTCTTAAAGAGAGATTAGCCCTACATCGTTCTGCCATACGGAAGGCACTGGCTGATACTGAAAACAAGGAGGATTTGTCACATCAACCAGTAGCCGGACATTACAAAGAGAAGAGGCATGGGCTCGCCACCTTGCGTTGTATGCCAATTGCCCAGGCACGGACTTCGGGGAGAGGAGGGAATCGCAACAGGACACTACTACAGCTGGAAGCCAGACTCATCTACAGTTTGGGCACATTGAGCCCACGGGGTCTAAATGAGGACTTCAGATTAAGCTGTTTCCTGTAATCTCCGCACCTGGCCCATTGAGCTGCCTGCTGATACTAGGATTCATCGTTAACAGCAAAACCAGCGCTTACTGCCTTGGGGTTTCAGCCAGTTAGCCGCATTTCCTCCATCATGTCAGGCACCTTAGGTCCCTTGCAGTCAAGATCCACCTGTGGCAATGTTTGCTGAAAGCGAGACACACACAATTTATTCTGCCTTCAATTTATCACTAGTTTCTCCATGTGACAGTGTCTGCATTATGTGTTTATGTTGGTATTTAAGGTGTCGCTTCCTGAAAGGATACATAGTCATCAATGCATTATCATTTCTTACACTACGCATTATGCGTTCTATGGCTGAGTGCTTTCAGCATTTATATACTGTCTTTTTTGTTTGTGCAAATTATTATGCTTTGATGCACTGTTTCACTTTCTATGTATGCTGGTGCATTACAGTGTGTCAGATACCTCAGGTCCCTTTTAGTCAAGAGCCACCTGTAGCAATGTTTGCTGAGAGTGTGACACAGCATTTATTACCAGTTTCTCTATTTGACATTGTCTGCATTATGTATTTTTGTTGGTTTTTAAGGTGTCGCTTCCTGACAGGATGCATAGAGTCATCATTGCATTATCATTTCCTACACTATGCATTAGGCGTTATATGGCTGAGTGCTTTCAGCATTTATATATTGACCTAGATTCCAGTCAGCCACGTCATCCACACGTGTGTATATATGTTTTATTCCCTCACATTTTTTTGCACATTTACGGTGAGCACATCAGGTGTTTCACATGTTTCGCTTAACTTGCAGTTATAATGTGTATTTTGCACGTCCCTGAAATAGTTAATCTATCCAGGTATCAGCTCCAGATCAGTTTAGCCCATGCGCACTCTCTCCGGTTATCCAAGATATCGCTGGGTCTGGCAGACTTATGTAGTCTCTCAGCAGTAACATTATGCAATTCCTGAGCCTTTTTGCGCATGCCTAAACACATACAGTATCAGGTAAACAAATATAGAGTTAATATATTCAAAATGGCCGCTCTTTACCTGCTGATACTGTGGATGCATGTCACATAGGCAGGTGAGGCTAATTAACTGTGATTGGTTTTGTTGAATTGCACTGGGGTTTGGGGTATATATATGTATTGTGCACTGCATTCAATTGCACCACCTTGAGAAAGGTCCCACTGGGGGACCGAAACGTCGGTTTTTGTGTCTTCTATCAAATATAGAACATTTTTGATTTACTTACCTGCGTGCTGTCCCTTGATGTCGTGTTGCAACCGGTATCGTATGGTCTGTTATTGCTTTATGGGATAAGCACCAAAACTTATTTACTTGCATGTGGTGTGCCGGCTGTGCATTGGATTCTATATATATATATATATATATATATATATATATATATATATATATATATATACAGAAAAGAGAAAAAAAACAGGGACTGTTATATATATATATATTTATATATATATAGTGGTGTTTGGTTTGAAGTGGTAATAATAGAGAAAAGGCTGCAAAATATGACCTACAATTACAACTCCCGTTCCCATAGCACTGGACCACCCACCACCACAGAATTTCACTTACTCATATTGGCATATTCAGACATCACAAAGCATTGGGACTCCCCCTTGCAGGACACGGACTCTCCTTCACATGTGTCACTGTTGCGGTGGAGGCACTTAAGGCACCTGCTGCCATGAGCTGGAAGAGGATAATAGTGATTATTTAGCTATGTACAGTATCATTTACATCAAAAAATCCAGCATTGACCTTATATTTTCTGTGACTTTAAAATGGTGCATGCAGTGTACAGTATCTCTCACATCTGCAACTTACAAATAGTAGGTTGTAATTAAATACCATACCCCTATGAAACAGTACTGTACTGGTACGTTAACATAACTGTGACACATAGCAGCGTGGTGCTCTGGGATCATACAGGGATCATTCTGCCGGATCCCTCTAACTAACAGGTGTGCAGATACAGTGGGACATACTGTATCTAAGAAGGTGAAAGCTCTGCACACAGGTCGGTAACATAGAACGTCGCTAATATCCATGTAAAGAGATTTAGATCCTAGTGTTACATTGTTTCATTTTATCTAGAGATTTCAGATGTAACATTATATATATAATGTGAAGACTACATTCTTTGTACCATATATATATATATATATATATATATATATATATATATATATACATATATATATATATAAATATATATCCCTTGATATGTAGTAATATGTTTTTATAGTAGGAAGAAGTTGTCTTACCTGTGTCAGTTAGAGCCAAGAACACGAAGATACACAGGATTAAGGAGAACATATTGATAGAGAAACTTGTTGGATACTGATCTCTGATAGTCTCCTGCTTGCGTGGCTGAGCAATCCGTGGTAGGGATCAAAGGGGAATTTAGCTGCTCTTTGACAATGTGGATAACCCAATAGTAATCTCTTGATCTCCTTGAAAAAACAAACCAGAAAAGGCAGCTGGATCAGTACATGCAAGGGGCCAAAATCACTCACTGGGAAATGTAGTGTACGTGTTATACTAACACAGCCTCACTGGCCCAGTGGCTGCTCTGAGCAGTTCAGATAAAGCCATCACATTACTCCTAATCATTAAATGTCATTGATCGTATGTCATTCTCAAATATTCTGTAATGTAAAAATGAAAAGCGCATATAGCATTTACTTTTGTATGTACTTTTTTTAATCTATCTTGATAGTGCATGTACAGATGGGGAGGCTGCCGCCCTATGGTGAGATATGTTGTAATATTCTGCGTTATCACTGCCATTCAATCCTATGATATTCTGTATTATAACATAATATTCTGTGATATCAGTAAGTAAGGTAAAGCTGGGTACATCTGTATGTTAACAGTGAAGCATTAAATATAAGCAGGACGTGGGTATCAGATACAGTATAACAAGATTGCATTAAGGCTGCCTATTATAGGAGCTTGTCCTTTTATCTCCTTTCTCACTATCTCGTGTTGTGTGTTTGTTTGTACACAAAATGAAGGGACATCAATTCCCCAATAAAGATATTCCCCCCTTATTCAGATTGGAATATTGTGTCCCCTGGAGCAGCTGTGTGTGGGAGAATGACCTGTTATGCAGATCAGCTGTTCTTGGGACTTCCACTGGGACAGAGGTACTGGGTAATACCCGCTGAGACACCTCTATTACCAGTCATAACTTATTACTGCATGAGCAGCATATATTCATACAGTACTCACCTTATTAGTAATTCTGAGATAGCATTAATCTTCAGATGCGCTAAGCAACGAGTCCTCATCTGACTGTAACGGGGGTATTTCAGATATTAATATAATGTCTATAAGTAAATAAGGCGTATTTATATTAAACAAAATGAAGCTCACGGTTTACAGGCTCAGGATCTGTTTTGTAGGATAAATTATTGCTGCAGGGGACAAATGTAAATACACAAAGATAAATACTTCTGTATATGTTGACAGAGGTTTTCTTGCCTTGTAATACATTCCTGTTTTGGATATTTCTTAATTTTTTATTTAACAATAAGGGATTGTGTATAAAACTGTGGTTTAACCTAATGAAAGAAACAGCACCAAATTATGCAAATAAATCATGTTATTCTCGTGGTCTATTCTTGCCCCAGTCTTGCAGACTGATATAATATCTTAGTGCTGTCAGTGCGCTAATGTACTCATTTGTTAATCAGTTTGGTTAAGATACAGTTGTGTGTTTGCTATATCCTATGGAAGACCAATAAAGAGAAAATATTCTCTCTACAAACAGAAGGGGGAAACCCCACTTGTATGCCCGCTAACCTAAAATAATACTGGCTCAATTTGTCAGAACAGGAGGGTAAAGCACCAACATATCCCATAGCGTGGTACAGTACAGATTGACATCAATTACAG
Organism: Ascaphus truei; assembly: GCF_040206685.1. NCBI lineage: Eukaryota > Metazoa > Chordata > Amphibia > Anura > Ascaphidae > Ascaphus > Ascaphus truei. The sequence continues at coordinate 133,512,795 of NC_134488.1, forward strand.
AAACAAAATGACGTACAAATAAGAACAAACAAGTACACAGATACAGAAGGGATTTCAGAGCTTACAATATAGGGGGAGTAAAGGGCAATTTTAAAACAAAAGGTAACGTTGCTACTCATAGTGGGACAGAGTATGCCTCAGGGTGGAATATGGAGAATTACACATCTAGTACGATTAACACAATAGTTGCATGTCAATTAAGGACAACTAAATTTGTTCTGACGATTGCCTTGGTGTGATTGTCTTCATTGAGTGTAAGATAAAATATCCCCAAGAGTAATCAGTATTTGTGAAAGATTGGTTTTTAAAGGATTGCACCTTTATTATTAACAAAAGACAAAAATACCCAATGCTACATCCGATGTGACAAAATACATTGCAGAATACTTCAATGTTAGTCATCTCATGAGTAAGGGTCATTTAGTTAAGCCTTTTGGCCAAAGCATTATAAGCCTACAGCCACTTCACTGCATGACCAGTAAGCAGGTCCTAACAATGCCTGTGAAAATTCTCAGTTACCTCTGTTGGAGGGAGAATTACCTCAGTGGGTCTGTCTTGCACACCTGCTACTTTAAAAGTGGGGTGGGGCGAGCTTAAACAAAGGGAGGACGGGCCAATAACCTCCAAACAACTGATACCAGTTGAAAATTAAAATGAATAAACACACAATCCCCGCAATCTGTAATCCCAATAAAGAATACTGTATCACTTGTGAGCACATTCACATGTCTTAGACAGGTCTGCAACCCGGCCTTTCAACTATTATCACCAAGCATACAGTGCTCCCACTGCAGCAAGGGATTCTGGGAAATGACATGCACATGAGCACACAATGTGTCACCTTTTGCCTGGAATATCCATTCTCATGGAGCCATTTAAGCTGATGCATCGCCATTCACACAGCTTTTAAGCACAACATGGGACTAGCAAAACAAGTGCAAACCACTCACAGACATGTTTAAACATTGATGGGTATCATCAGTATATATATATATATATATATATATATATATATATATATATATATATATACACAAATACAACTGTATGCTCATCTGCATGTCTTAGGCAGGTCTGCAACCCCGTCTTTCCCCATTATCACCCAGCATACAGCATTTCCACTGCAGCAAGGGATTCTGGGAAATGACATGCAAATGTCACTTTTTTGACTCACCATAACTTTACTCAGTATTATGGTTTATATATATATGTAGCCCTCTTACCCCCACCCTAAGTGAGATTGGGGTGTGTAGGTGTATCTGACTACTTCTCAGTGTGGTGCTATACCTGTTGGCTCACAGGAGGGCTGAGCTTCCGCCATGGGGAACCTGGGGCATTTATACTAGGGGTACTTACTTCCAACGATGCAGCGCCTCCACCTGCGATGGCTCCCACCAGAGGGGGAGTGGTTCCTCGCAGGACAATCACAATAATCGATACTCACACAGATATATATATTAACCTGGGACTTTACTGAACATGCATGAAAACAGATCACGGCAACATCATAATAACCTGTGTCCCTCTCTAGAGGAGACACTTACTGCGTCGCGCAGGACGCTTCCCAACACTAGGTGATCCCACCCAGTGTCCCGAGAATCCCCACCCGCACTCTAGTAGAGAACGTGGGTGACTGCGCAGTCACTAATTAATGTGTTAGGCCTGTTGGTGCACATATGTAGAAATACCTTCCGAGCACTCCGATGCTCGGGCCTGCAACACTCTTCTCAAAGGGTCAGACGTGCGATGCATCCGTCTGATCCTATCCAGGTACTTCTCCAGGAACCCCAATGAGGGTCCCACCGCTTCACGGGAACACAACCGTCTCACGGTAACAGCAACCGAATCACGGGAACAGCAACCGCCGCTATCCCTGTCTATCCCTAACTAACCCTAACGTGACAGGAACCCTAACCTAGGGCCTGTCCCTGATGAACCGCAACCTGAGATGGCTTGGGGAAAACTCCTAGGGCCTGCGGGGTTAATAACCTACCCCCCTCCCTTAGTACCCCAAGCCCAGAAACCTCACTAACCACTAGCTCCTAACTCACTAATCCTAACGCGCCTGCAGCCGACACACAGCTCTCAGTCAGCCGGCAGACAGTAACACACGCTGCACACACACTGCACTCAGTACAGGCAGCGTCACATGCAACACTCAACACAGCAACCTGGAACCCGCAGCAATAACCCACTGCACTCACTCTCCTAACTCATCCCAGTCCTGACACTCACTGAACCCTAACACTAACACTACACTACGCACTGCAAACTTCGGAATGCGTACAGCAACTTGCTGCACACTAGCACTATGCCTTCTTGTCAGGCCTCACCGCCCTGCCAGCCGTGATCCTGACAAGACAGCACACACACGCACTAAGGGCAGCGTCCCTGTCTTGGGCCGTCCCTCAGCACTTACCCACTAACCTGGTGGGGAGTTGGGGCCTTACTTGGGATGTGGGGGACCTTACTCGGTGCAGGAGCTGCACATGCTCTCTGCACCCTTCCTTCCCTCACAGCTCCCCAGCTCCAACTGACAAACGTGCTGCAGCCCAAACAATGTATCTCTTTGCCTGCCTGGCCTTCCTAAGCCCTATTGGCTCCCTGGTGTCACTTGGGGCATACAGAGGCTCATGGGATATGTAGTCCCAGCTCAGAGCCTTCCCTGGTAGGCTAGGGGTTCGCGGGCTTTCCTTACCCTCCACTGCGCGTGCGCAAGCTTTCCCGGGCTTTCTCTCTTCTCCCTGAGCTGTCCCTATGCTCGCGCGAGCTATCCCTAGCTCTGGGGCTTTCCCTGCGCCTACGCGTCCACTGCGCATGCGCGAGACGGTCCTCAATGGCGGTGCCCTGCTCTGCGGCCGCCAGGACCTTAGAGACGCGATCGCGGCCTTAGCAACGGCCCGATCGCGTCCCCGGCAACCAGCCGCAGGCAGGGGAAGCCGCGCTGCTCCCTGCTCCAGCCCCCACCCTTGGAAGCAGCAGTCGGGTCTTTCGGCACCTGCGATCGCACTGCTCCAAGGGAGGGGGGTCTCAAGGAGCTGCGGGAGCTCCAGGCTACATATATATATATATATATCTATATATATATAGACCATAGAATACTAAGTGCGCAAAAAGATACAATTTACATCCAAAATATTAACAGTTGCTGCCTAATGTTCAGCTACACACAATAGCATATATATGGGGAAAGGGGGGAAACAACGGCGCAAATAACTGTTAACTGTATAATAAATTTGAGCATAAGTAGAATGGGGGTATGGGTTGCCTATGATTCTGAAATAAAATGAAGAGAAACAAAATATAGATGAAGACCTAAATAGCTGTCCTGGAGTGCAAGTGGATTTTTCCTGTTGCTGGCTTACTGCCATTGGAAGATACACGGAACTGACCTAGAGCAGCTGGTTTTTATTTGATTCCACGGGTTACAGGACCTCCTTATTGCGGGACACCTATTGGCTTCTATTCCAATGCTTTAATTATTTGGTCATTTACACAGCTTATGATACTGTATATTTCATCCTATCGTCATTATGAAGGGATTCATACGATCCTTATCTGAATTTATGGACTTTAATAAATTCCTGTTGCACCACATGTAGATTCATTTCTCCTTTACATAATAGTATCGGTACAACTCATGCTCCAAGGCTGCTATGAACAGGTAATGCTCCGGAATGACGTCACACCTCCGGAGCATTACCAGCGGAGCAGCGGCGGTTTATAGCGGCCTTGGAGCTTGAGTTGTGAGATTTTTGTGAGTTTTGAATCGTCTTGTCCATGTTTTATTACATTTTATTTACGTTATCACACGAAGATCGGGTGCTTTTTCTTATCTTTTGCTGTTAGGTTGCGTCAAGGGAGGTTGTTGTGCCCAAGAAGAAGGCTGCCAGGAACCGTTTTAACAGATTTGTGACCTATCACAGGTCATAGTATTGATTTTTTAATTAATTCTGTTCTATATGGACATTTTCTTTTATTTTTAACATTACCATTTTTATTATTTATTTCATTCACACATTTTTTTTTACTCACAATCTACCATTTAATATTGTCATTGTGTGCTATAGGCTATCATGTGCACACTTTGTCACTTGTATGTGTATAACATCAGTTAGTATTGAGAGTATATACTATTAAGCACATTAATTGTACTTTACATACAATATTTGTATTCTGGTTTTTGCTCAGCAAAACACGGCGCAATCTTTACATCCATTTATATATATTTATATATATATATATATATATATATATATATATATATAGCTAAACCCCGTTATAACGCGCCTCGTTATACCGCGATTCGGTTATAACGCGGTTTTCCCGTGGCTCCCGTTTTTTAAAAAAAAAAAAAAAATTTAAAAAAAAATTTTTTTTTTTACATTTTTTTTTTTGCACACTGCACACACTGCACACATTCACTGCACACACACTGCTCATTGCTCACACTGCCACACTGCACACACACTGCACACTGCACACACACTGCTCATTGCTCACACTGACACACTGCACACACACTGCACACTGCACACACACTGCACACACACTGCTCATTGCTCACACTGACACACTGCACACACACTGCACACTGCACACAATTATTATATAGAAATAAACAGACAACTGCACTTTAACAGATGTATTTTGCCTGTACAACGTCTTGTGACTTTTGTTTCACAAAGTTAAGGGGGTGGGAAGTCATTGTGCTGTGGGGGTTGGGGGGGTGGCGGGGCCCTGCGCTGCGGCTACGGCGGGCCCTGTACTGCGGCGGGGGGGGGGGGTTAGCGGTCTGTGTGTGTGAGTGCCTGTCTGTGTGTGTGTGAGTGCGCGAGTGCCTGCATGTGTGTGCGCGCGTGTGTGTGTATGAGTGCGTGAGTGCCTGTGTGTGTGTGTGTGTGTGTGTATGTGTGTATGTATGAGTGCTCCAGCCCGAGTCCGTGGAGGGAGGGGGGGGGGAGAGTAGCGGGTCCCTCCTGCAGCCAGTGGAGGGAGTGGGGGGAGAGTAGCAGCTCCCTCCTGCAGTCCGGGGAGGGGGGGAGAGTAGCAGCTCCCTCCTGCAGTCCGGGGAGGGGGGGGAGAGTAGCAGCTCCCTCCTGCAGTCCGGGGAGGGGGGGGAGAGTAGCAGCTCCCTCCTGCAGTCCGGGGAGGGGGGGGGAGAGTAGCGGGTCCCTCCTGCAGCCCGTGTAGGGAGGGGGGTGGGGGGAGAGTAGCAGCTCCCTCCTGCAGTCCGTGGAGGGAGGGGGGGAGAGCAGCGGGTCCCTCCGCTCAAGCCACGCCCCCCCTCCCTGTCAAACCTCCCACCTCCTGCTCCGGCTCTTACACACACTTACACACACACTCAGACACTTACACACACTCACAGACACTTACACACACTTAGACACACTTAGACACACACTCAGACACTTACACACACTCACAGACACTTACACACACTTAGACACTCACAGACACTCACACACACTTACACACACACTCAGACACTTACACACACTCACAGACACTTACACACACTTAGACACACTTACTCAGACACTTACACACACTTAGACACACTTAGACACACACTCAGACACTTACACACACTCACAGACACTTACACACACTTAGACACTCACACACACTTACACACACACTCAGACACTTACACACACTCACAGACACTCACAGACACTCACAGACACTTAGACACACTTAGACACACTTACACTCACACACACTTACACACACTTACACACACCCATATACACACACACACACTTTCTCTCCCATATATACATACACACACACACTCTCTCACTCTACACAGACGGGGGGTGGGGTCGGAGCAGAGGAAAGGCCGCGACCAGCACCACCACCCGCTCCCCCCCCCCTCCTCCCGCGCAGGCAGCGGGAGCGCCAGGGACAGCGGTGGGGAGAAGAAACCCCCCGCTACCACCTCCGTGCAGGCAGCGGGATCTGAGGTAAGCGGCAACCTGAGGGACATCCCCGCTCCCATCTCCTGCCCCGCGGCCTGTCCCGCGGTGACAGGGGGAAGCGGGGACAGGAGGGACATCCCCGCTCCCATCTCCTGCCCCGCGGCCTGTCCCGCGGTGACAGGGGGAAGCGGGGACAGGAGGGACATCCCCGCTCCCATCTCCTGCCCCGCGGCCTGTCACGCGGTGACAGGGGGAAGCGGGGACAGGAGGGACATCCCCGCTCCCATCTCCTGCCCCGCGGCCTGTCACGCGGTGACAGGGGAAGCGGGGACAGGAGGGACATCCCCGCTCCCATCTCCTGCCCCGCGGCCTGTCCCGCGGTGACAGGGGGAAGCGGGGAGCGGAGGGACATGCCCGCTCCCATCTCCTGCCCCGCGGGATGAATATGCGCTAAAGCGCGGCAGCCATTTTTTTTTCGCGACCCCGTTAGTAACGCGGTGGTCTCGGGGTGGACCCCGAGACCCGCGTTATAACGGGGTTTAGCTGTATATATATATATATATATATATATATATACTGTATATATATGCTTTGTTGTGGAGGGTTTTTGTCACTTTTTTTACCCACCATAGCTTAACTAAGTATGGTAAACCCTGTCCCTTGTTTCTTTTGTGCACAGCCAGCATAACCAACCCCACACTGAAGAGACCCATTAAGGTCGAAACAGTCTGTCTGTGGGTGGGTTTGCTGGCTGTGCATCTTAACCCTGGCTGTGCTCAAAGCTGTGACCATGCAGCAAGCTTAAGCCTATAGGGAAACTATGTTGAATGGTTTTGAAGCAAAAAGTGGCACTGTGTGCTCATTTGCATGTCATTTCCCAGAATCTCTTGCTGCAGTGGAAGTGCTGTGTGCTGGGTGAGAATGGTGAAAGGCACAGGACACAGGACACAGGACACAGCACAGATTACACAGTACAGAGTACACAGCACACAGCACACAGGACACAGCACATAACCAGTAAAAGTCCCACGAAGTGCTGAGAACCTGTTACCAGCCTGGGGATGTGCTGAGTTATCATGTGGAAGTCAGATGCGGTGTTGGGAGGAAGATCCTGTTCTCAGAGCAGAGTTAATGTGTTCTATAGACACAGACATGGTGCCGGAGTTATTGCAGACATTAACGCATTAGACGATGATTAGGTAACACCATTTTCTGCATGGCTATTGGTGGGCGTTATGTCTCTTTGACTGGAGAGGCTCTGATAAAGTGTGTTATATATTCCCCACCGTAATGTATAAACAGGGGCAATCGTGTTAGCTGCAGCACATCTGTAATCACAACTATACACTAATACTGCACCTCTTCCTATAGTATGATCTTCAGGTATCGATAGAAAGGGAAATTTTATTATTGGACTATAATTCTCCTGACAGAGTAATAGAGTGACATACTGTACAGAAAGTGTGTATGTGACAGGAAAGAGTCTGCATAATAGGACAAAATACATTGGTCGTCTTGTGGCAAGTGAAATGTGGTGCAACCGACAGCACATCTGGTGCAGTCAATTTGCACCAAAATGGCACTTTTCTCTTGATATTATGGTGGACATCAGAAACCTCTGATACAGGATATTTGAGGTTGATTGGCTTTGTCTGTCATTCAAGTTAATGGCCTTTAACTCTGATAAATCTCCAATATCCCTTATCAGAGACCCATGAATCCCCAATAGGGGTTTATGTAAAGGCAGAAGTGGGACAATTCTGGGGCATTATAATTGCAACCGGTGAATCAAAGAAAATAGGATTATCATTACACATTTGAGGGAGATTCTTTGCTCCAAAGGAAAAATTGTTAACCAAGATAATTAACCCTATGTTCCTATGCCAGGAATTTGTGACCTGTTCCTGTTATACCATATTTTCCAAATGGGAAGTGTGTAATATAAACTATTCAAAATCCTTGAGTGTATTTCTAAATGATCTTGGCTTCAAAATGGAGACAATACTGATACAAAAACACAGCGCGATATACACCCAGTAATTCCGTGAATATTCCATTGTTTTGAAGTTGAGTATTTACTTTAATAAATCTGGAGTGGTAGATTTCACCATTTTTTTTCCTCTTGTTTGTAGATGTGTGACATTGATAAATAATCTCCAGTAACCTTCAAATATAAATGAGTTACTCATTTGGATGTTACTTCCCAGAATCCTTCTCTGCAGCGTAACTACTGTATGATGTGGCAATGGGGTAACTGGGGACCTGTGGAAGACATGAAAACACACTTAGGGGTATGTAATGTTTGCTGTATTTTGCATGGTGAAGTGTTTAGTCACTTTTATACCCCATATAATTCAACTACTAACAACCTTAAAATGCAGAATCAGTCACAAGCTCAACCTGGATGAGACATATGTCTTTGGGCTATATTCACTAAAGGAGACCGGTACGCTGAGGTGAGTATGATATAAAATATATACAAGTAGAAAAAAATAACCAAATGTACAATTCAGAAAACATTGGTGCATTCATAGCGGCAGAACCAAATGCTAGTATCGGATAGCACGTTGATCAGTGTCCAGCAAGCTCAAAGCTTGTCGTACAGTATAATATTAATTGTTAGTCCAAATAAAAAAGGTATCACATAATCAGTGTTTGACAAATCACCCAAAAATCTACTCGCCCAACCAAAAAATCTACTCACCACCTAGTCCCGCCCCCAATCCCGCCCCTAGTCCCGCCCCCAACCCCGCGTTAAAATAAAACATATGAATAAAATCCATTTAAATGACAAATATATTTATTGTATTATATTATACTACAATTAGCCCTTGTTAGTGTGTGTGTGTGTGTCTGTGTAAATGTCGATCTAGAAATAAAAGCCAGGTGTGAATGACTAGTTTCCTGAACCCCTTAATCAGTGTCTGGATGCCCCCGCTTCACAATATCTAAAGCAGAAATCCCGCCTGGGAACTTACCTGATCCGTAGTCCCTCAATGTCCAGGTACCCTCATTCCCGCAATGTTATACATTGGAGGGAATGTGTTCCCTACCTGTCTTCTGGGTTAGGGGGGGTTCCGATGTCTTCCGTGTGAAGCTTGAGTCAGATCTGGAAGAAATCAGAATAGGTTATTTTGGTGTAGTATAGGGCAGTTAAGATATATAGGGTAAATAAGAGATCCAGAAACAGAGTGAGAGACAGACACATAGAGAGGGTGAGAGAGAGGGGGTGAGAGAGAGAGAGAGAGGGTGAGAGAGAGAGAGAGAGGGTGAGAGAGAGAGAGGGGGTGAGAGAGAGAGGGGGTGAGAGAGAGAGGGTGAGAGAGAGAGAGGGTGTGAGAGAGAGAGGGGGTGGGAGAGAGGGGGGGTGGGAGAGAGAGGGGGTGGGAGAGAGAGGGGGTGGGAGAGAGAGGGGGTGATTTGGTGGGGTGACGGGGTGATTGGGTGGGGTGACGGGGTGATTGGGTGGGGTGATTGGGTGATTGGGGGTTGGGGTGATTGGGTGATTGGGGGTTGGGGTGATTGGGTGATTGGGGGTTGGGGTGATGTGACACTTCTGGTATCCTACACACACTCTCCCATGCACACACACTCTCCCACACACCCATATACACACACACACCCATATACACACACACACACCCATATACACACACACACACAGACCCATATACACACACAGACAGACCCATATACACACACACACAGACCCATATACACACACAGACAGACCCATATACACCCATACACACACCCCCATACACACACACACACACACCCAGACCCACACACACAGACACCCAGACCTATACACACACACACACACACACACACACACACACACACACCCCCGTATACACACACACATCCATATACACACACCCACCCACCCATATATACACACACACACACACACACACACACACACACACACACACACACACACACACACACATATACACACATATACACACACACACATATTCACACACACACACACATACACACACACACACGACAGGGGTAAGAAGAGGAAAGGCCGCGCGACCGAGCACCACCCTTCCCCCTCCCCCCTCCCATCTCCCGGCCTGCTCGGGCAGCCACGGGACCGTGGAGAAGCGGAGACCAAGGAGGTAGGGGGGGGAACACCCCCGCTACCATCTCCAGCCCCGCGCGGGACCGGGGAAAGAAGGAGGGGAACACCCCCATTACCATCACTCACTGCGCGAGTATCGGGGGAAGCCGGAAGCGGCGCGGGACCGGGGAGAGAAGGGGGGGGCACCCCCACTACCATCACTCGCGGCACGAGTATCGAGGGAAGCTGGAAGCGGCGCGGGACCGGGGAGAGAAGGGGGGGACACCCCCACTACCATCACTCGCCCTGCGGCGCGAGTATTGAGGGAAGCGGCGCGGGACCGGGGAGAGAAGGGGGGGGCACCCCCACTACCATCATTGGCCCGGCGGCGCGAGTATCGAGGGAAGCGGTGCGGGAACGGGGAGAGAAGGGGGGGGGGGACACCCCCACTACCATCACTCGCCCCGCAGCGCGAGTATCGAGGGAAGCGGCGCGGGACCGGGGAGAGAAGGGGGGACACCCCCACTACCATCATTGACCCGGCGGCGCGAGTATTGAGGGAAGCGGCGCGGGACCGGGGAGAGAAGGGGGGGGCACCCCCACTACCATCACTCGCCTCACGGCGCGAGTATCGGGGGGGAGGGGGGGAGGGGGGGAGGAAGCAGGGAAACACATTGGCTCGCAGGGAAGGAGCAGAGGGGACGGAGGATTGGTGTGTACTTACTCTGCAACATAACTCCGGCCAGAAAGAATGGCCGCTCGTTGGGGGCGGGCTCATATAGAGCCTGGCCGCGCGCCCACAATGCCTGGGAGCGCGCGCCAATCAGCTGTCAGGTAGGGGAGTTTTTTTGTTTTTTTTTCAGGCAGCGGGAGCTGGGAAAATTTTAGCGCGAGCAGGGGGAATTTAAAAAAAAAACACGTGTGCTGCTTGGGCCAATATTTACTCGCCCGGGGATTAAATCCACCCGCCCCGGGCGTGTAAATGTACAGGATTGTCGAACACTGCACATAATGCTGAAGTAATTGTTAAATACCGATAATGCCTATTTTAATTTATCAACGTTTAATGTTAATCCCCCTTTTGAATGCGTTCTCTGAATCTGCCTTCTGTCTTGACCCAAACTTAGCTGTACCTACTGGTAATTTTGCAACATTCAATATCTCTAGAGAACCTTGGCGCTCATTTGCAGCTCACTGCACAGCTTAAGAGCCTCATTCTAGTAGCTTCGATAAAATCACTGCCATATTGAACGAATAGCCTTGACCTCGCGGTCTGACGCTTGCTTGTGTTACCATGATATTCGGGAAAGAGTTATCGCAAGTCAGATACCGTTTGGTAGGAAAATGCCGCTCCGGATAGCAGTGTCTTCAGCTCTGTCTTTTTCTAAATTCTGCCCGTACGATCTCCCTGCAGTCAGTAAGGCTGCGGTCCCAGTGTGCACTGTAGCATTCGCGCCCGGCGGGGGGGGGGGGGGGGAGGGGCAGGAGGGGGGTGGCACGTGCACAGCGCTTCACCGCGATCTGCGGTCTGGGACAAGACTGCAGAGTTTGCAACGGGGGGGGGGGGGGGTGTGGCTAGGGTTTTCCAGGGCGTGGCCATGACCTCATGCGGCTGGTTCACCCTCATTGGCTGAACCGCCACTTCTTACTATAGTCGAACCTGCCTGATTATATCTGCATTGCTGTGCGTAGTATTCTGGTTTTACCACCAGACCAGCAGCATCACGTTACTCTTTTTTGTGGAACTTTATTGCCCTTTTAACATATATATTTTTTTTATAAATTATTAGCATAAACTATTTTTCAGTCTTTTATCTGTTATCTGCATTTGTTATTTATTTTGTGTGGTGCAGGTTGTCTTGTGCACATCAGTCTGTGTTGTTGTCAGTTTGTATGTGTTACAGTATGTACTTGTCTTTGTTAACGGTTATAAGCAGTGTACACTACGATGTTTCTTTGTGTGCAACTCCGTGTATCACAAGATGGTTTTCCACAGATCCATCAAGCCTGTCCAGGCGTGCACGATTAGACTTTTAAACAAGGTTTTCTAACATCATTCATTGGTTTATTTGGACATTGATTGGACACTTTTGAAGGCTCCGGTTCGTATTTGTTATTTGTACAGTGAGAACTGTGTCTCCCTGCAAAGCTCATACAGGCGATCACACTGTTTTTATTTTATTTTAATAACACAGTACTGCAGCAGGGGGTCTCCAGAGCTGAAACTCATTCATTTCAGCCCTGGGGACCCCTTACTTCCAGAGTTACAGACCCCGATATGGGGTGACGATATCTCCGCAAAGTGTAAATATCCGGTCACATGATGCGGAAGATTTAAATAGTGCAGGGAGATACGGCAACCCATACCGGGGCCTGTAAAGATTTAAATAGTGCAGGGAGATACGGCAACCCATACCGGGGCCTGTAAAGATTTAAATAGTGCAGGGAGATACGGCAACCCATACCGGGGCCTGTAAAGATTTAAATAGTGCAGGGAGATACGGCAGCCCATACCGGGGCCTGTAACTTGGAAAGCAGTGAGTCCAGGGAGCGGAAATTAATGTGGTTCAGCTCTGGAGATCCCCTGCTGCAGTACAGCTTCATTACCTTAGCAGCAAGCCGCTAAGGTTAGGAAGGAGTTAAACCAGAGAACCTGGTTTGCTGGGGGCAGAGGGGGCGGGTAAAGGGGGTAGTTTCCTGAGGGTTGGTGTTTAGGCCTACTGAGAAGGTTGCAGGAGAGGTTAACCCCTTCCTTGCCTCAGCGGTTACTATCACTAAGGTAATGAAGGAGTTAACCGCTCCCACTACGCACCCAAGAGGCCTAACCACCACCCACACAACTACCCCCTTCACCCGACCGCTGTACCCCAAATAAACATTAATATACAATACAACAACTAATACCATCCAATACACCCATTGATTGCCAGTGTGGTTACCTATGCTTTCCATGGGAGCAAAGATAACCCCAATGGGAATGAATGGGCACCCTACTGCCCACACCTTCTAGCCTCCCCGCCCCCTTTCCCCCAGCACATACAATACAGTAATGGCCAAAATCACTATTATCCAGATCTGGATAATAGCGCATTTCCCATTAAATATAGTAAATTAAAGTTGTACGTACCCCTGCCAGGATGAAGGCCGTCCTCATCCTCATATTTGTCCTCCACGTCTTCCCTGGACAGCAACATTAAAAATAAAAAAATTATTACTGGCAACTAATCCCTTAATTATTATGGTTATTAACCAATATAGTGATTAAGGGGTTAACCCCACCCGCTACCCACCCAGGAGACCTAACCATCCTCCCAGGAAACTACCCCTTTCCCGGGGCCTCCTATTCATGCAACTGAGGATCATGGACTTCTTTGCATCATGCTACTGAGGATCATTTTGTCGTTGGGCAGGAGCTGGTACCGCTGTTGGATAAGGAGGATGAATCTTCATACTGGCAAAGGTAAGAAACACATTGGGCCTCATTCTAGTAGCTTCGATAATCAACTTATCGAGGATTTTGAGCAGCTATTGAGAAATGTTGCTATTCTGAAAGCCTCGATAAGTTGGTTAAATCGCAGGAGGAAAGCATTTTTTTAGCGATTTCTCGCTCCTTGCAAAACACTTCGCTCGGGAGCTGCAAAACATCCGGAAATCACATTATTTCTGATATTACGCAATTCGAGTAGTAGTGTTTATCAAAGATTCATCTAGCCAGGCCAAGCTTGGCGAGATGGGATCTGCGAGAAGGACTTTGAAAACAAAATGTAAAACAAATATATATTCACCGCGCTTCTCCATGTATCTTACTGTATTTTATGTCTTTATTTATATAGCCCCATTAATGTACATAATGTTCATGTAAGGAGCGTGCTGCTGGTGAAAGGATTGGCCATGCAAATGTGCAAAAACAGAAAGTGAATCCCTGCGCTTCTCCCATTGGGATAGCGATAAATGGGGAAATATACTGTACATAGTGCAAACTAAATCTGTAAGACTTTTGGTTAAAACCTGCAAAGGTCATGGTAAATTCACTTTTCACTATTCTTGCTTGCATGTAAGTATCGTCACTGTTGTATACTAGTTTTTAACTGCACTAAATTACATAAGCTTATGCTTAGTATATTAACTGTTCAGGGTATATTTCACGGAACATTTGTATGCATTTAGCATAGGGACCTGCTATTGAGACTCACCTTGACGTTGGTTAGCAGGCTTGGCATTACTTGATGAAAGAATGTAACCAAAAGTCTCCTTTGTCTTATACTGTAGATTTACTTTGAAAAAATAAAATGCATTTTTCTTGCATCACATTGAATTTGGGGGTCTGCGGAGCTGATACACATTAATATCAGCTCCAGATACCCCGGCATCAATCCAATGCAATAAAAATGCATTTACAGGCAGCTTCATTACCGTTGCGGCTAACCACTAAGGGGTAAACTACCAGTGCAAGTTTTATTGTGGGTAGTGGGGTGGGTGAAGGTGGTATTTGACCCATGTTGGACGTTTAGGCCTTTTGGGGGGTTTCTGGAGGAGTTAACCCCTTCATTACTTTAGCGGTAAATACCGCAAAGGTAATGACGGGGTTAACCCTCCCGCTACCCAACCAGTAGGTATAAACACCCACTGCTGACCAAATGCCCCTTTAACCCATCCCCGTTACCCATAATAAACATTTTAAAAACACAACAACCCTACTAGCCACCTCGTCTACTCCCAACAACCCCCCCAACACATACAGTACAGTAATGGGCAAAATTACTATTATCCAGATATCCCTTAAAGTGATGTCACATCCTTTAAAAAAATGGAACATATCAGATGGTACAGGAACCAATGAGATTGTTTTCAATCTTATTGGCTGTAGTACCATGTGATGGAAGCCATGTGTGTCACGGGAGACCAGGGATTTACACCTTTATACCGGGGTCATATCACTGAGCAAAACCAAGAAGTAAAACAATTTTGATGTGTTCCTTAGAAACAGACGTACACACAGTGGATTACAAATAACAGGAGAAAACACACTTACTGGGGGTCTGGGCTACAAAACTAAATGTTCCTATTTGAAATAGTCCATAAAACAAAGTCTTTAGGTTGACCAGGACTTATCTCGAAAAGTCCTGGAACTCAAATCGGCATGAAGTTTCTGACACCACCACTGTATCTCTTCTGGAGATGCCAAAAGCCCTTTACCGGGATTTAGTACCAGGACATTTTGTACTATCTTAGACTTGTAGTTCCAGCTGCGACCGCTACGCTCTCTTCTCAGAACTTGACCCCGAAAAGTGGTACTTAGAAAATATATTGCCTTGAAATTTCTGAAGCAGGCTCGCGTCTATTTCTCACCGAGCATCTTTTGGTGAGTTCAAATTTGCCGCTGCTGTTTTGGTGCTTACAATCTGAGGTCCGGATTGGCTGCTGTGTTTCTTATAGTACTTCAGATACATTCATGAAATATACAACCAATCCGAGCCTGGGAACTTTACAATCAGCCAATCAGAGGGCTGCCAGTCTTCCAAAGTCGGGCAAGCGGTTCTTCTGAATGTAACGAGGGCATGCGCCAGTGTGCCACCTTAGCCACTTGTTATTCAGAACCCCCCCGCTGGGTTACGTGCCTCCAAGTCTGGGAAGGCAAATGCTAGCCGCGATGGCTTTCATTGTTTCCTGGCATGGGTACTACACCTAACCATCTTGGCAAAATGGCTTTAACACCTCTGGCAGCATCGGTGGCTTTAGTACAGACTTAGTGGCACCACAAATTGGTAGCCCACTAGACCCCCTCAGAGAACCATCTTTAAAAGTCCCAGCTTTTAAGTATAATAAATTTACAAACATCTGTTTAATAAAAAATATACTTTTCCAATTTAAACTTGTCTAAGTCTTGTGGGCTATGAGGGGTAGAATGGGACTATATAATTTAATTCCCACTAGCCATATCCCCCACACACTGTAAACCTAACTTGGACTGTAAAAACCTTATAGCCACATTGGCTATTAAACATTTTATGAAACATGAAAAATATTTCCCATTTTTCTTCAAAGTCCCGAAGTGAAATTAAAAGATGCTTAGCTTCAATCCCAGAGCAGTATCTCCTTCCCTTAGCTGCAATCCCAGAGCAGTATCTCCTTCCCTTAGCTGCACTCCCAGGGCTGTAACTCCTTCCCTTAGCTGCAATCCCAGAGCTGTAACTCCTTCCCTTAGCTGTACTCCCAGAGCTGTATCTCCTTCCCTTAGCTGCACTCCCAGAGCTGTAACTCATTCCCTTAGCTGCACTCCCAGAGCTGTATCTCCTTCTCTTAGCTGCACTCCCAGCGCTGTATCTCCTTCCCTTAGCTGCACTCCCAGAGCTGTAACTCCTTCCCTTAGCTGCACTCCCAGAGCTGTATCTCCTTCCCTTAGCTGCACTCCCAGAGCTGTATCTCCTTCCCTTAGCTGCACTCCCAGACCTGTAACTCCTTCCCTTAGCTGCACTCCCAGAGCTGTAACTCCTTCCCTTAGCTGCACTCCCAGAGCTGTATCTCCTTCCCTTAGCTGCACTCCCAGAGCTGTAACTCCTTCCCTTAGCTGCACCCCCAGAGCTGTATCTCCTTCTCTTAGCTGCACTCCCAGAGCTGTATCTCCTTCCCTTAGCTGCACTCCCAGAGGTGTAACTCCTTCCCTTAGCTGCAATCCCAGGGCTGCATCTCCTTCCCTTAGCTGCACTCCAAGAGCTGTATCTCATTCCCTTAGCTGCACTCCCAGAGCTGTATCTCCTTCCCTTAGCTTCAATCCCAGAGCAGTATCTCCTTCCCTTAGCTGCAATCCCAGGGCTGCATCTCCTTCCCTTAGCTGCACTCCCAGAGCTGTATCTCCTTACCTTAGCTGCACTCCCAGAGCTGTATCTCCTTCCCTTAGCTGCACTCCCAGAGCTGTAACTCCTTCCCTTAGCTGCACTCCCAGAGCTGTATCTCCTTCCCTTAGCTGCAATCCCAGAGCTGTAACTCCTTCCCTTAGCTGCACTCCCAGAGCTGTAACTCCTTCCCTTAGCTGCAATCCCAGAGCTGTATCTCCTTCCCTTAACTGCAATCCCAGAGCTGTATCTCCTTCCCTGTAACTCCTTCCCTTAGCTGCACTCCCAGAGCTGTATCTCCTTACCTTAGCTGCACTCCCAGAGCTGTATCTCCTTCCCTTAGCTGCACTCCCAGAGCTGTAACTCCTTCCCTTAGCTGCACTCCCAGAGCTGTATCTCCTTCCCTTAGCTGCAATCCCAGAGCTGTAACTCCTTCCCTTAGCTGCACTCCCAGAGCTGTAACTCCTTCCCTTAGCTGCAATCCCAGAGCTGTATCTCCTTCCCTTAGCTGCAATCCCAGAGCTGTATCTCCTTCCCTGTAACTCCTTCCATTAGCTGCACTCCCAGAGCTGTATCTCCTTCCCTTAACTGCAATCCCAGAGCTGTAACTCCTTCCCTTAGCTGCAATCCCAGAGCTGTATCTCCTTCCCTTAGCTTCAATCCCAGGGCTGCATCTCCTTCCCTTAGCTGCAATCCCAGAGCTGTAACTCCTTCCCTTAGCTGCACTCCCAGAGCTACATCTCCTTCCCTTAGCTGCAATCCCAGAGCTGTAACTCCTTCCCTTAGCTGCACTCCCAGAGCTGTATCTCCTTCCCTTAGCTGCACTCCCAGAGCTGTATCTCCTTCCCTTATCTGCACTCCCAGAGCTGTATCACCTTCCCTTAGCTGCACTCCCAGAGCTGTATCTCCTTCCCTTAGCTGCAATCCCAGAGCTGTATCTCCTTCCCTTAGCTGCACTCCCAGAGCTGTAACTCCTTCCCTTAGCTGCACTCCCAGAGCTGTATCTCCTTCCCTTAGCTGCACTCTCAGAGCTGTATCTCCTTCCCTTAGCTGCACTCCCAGAGCTGTATCTCCTTCCCTTAGCTGCACTCCCAGAGCTGTATCTCCTTCCCTTAGCTGCACTCCCAGAGCTGTAACTCCTTCCCTTAGCTGCAATCCCAGAGCTGTATCTCCTTCCCTTAGCTGCACTCCCAGAGCTGTATCTCCTTCCCTTAGCTGCAATCCCAGAGCTGTAACTCCTTCCCTTATCTGCACTCCCAGAGCTGCATCTCCTTCCCTTAGCTGCACTCCCAGAGCTGTATCTCCTTCCCTTAGCTGCACTCCCAGAGCTGCATCTCCTTCCCTTAGCTGCACTCCCAGAGCTGTATCACGTTCCCTTAGCTGCACTCCCAGAGCTGTATCTCCTTCCCTTAGCTGCAATCCCAGAGCTGTATCTCCTTCCCTTAGCTGCACTCCCAGAGCTGTATCTCCTTCCCTTAGCTGCACTCCCAGAGCTGTATCTCCTTCCCTTAGCTGCACTCCCAGAGCTGTATCTCCTTCCCTTAGCTACACTCCCAGAGCTGTAACTCCTTCCCTTAGCTGCAATCCCAGAGCTGTATCTCCTTCCCTTAGTTGCACTCCCAGAGCTGTATCTCCTTCCCTTAGCTGCAATCCCAGAGCTGTAACTCCTTCCCTTATCTGCACTCCCAGAGCTGCATCTCCTTCCCTTAGCTGCACTCCCAGAGCTGTATCTCCTTCCCTTAGCTGCACTCCCAGAGCTGTATCTCCTTCCCTTAGCTGCACTCCCAGAGCTGTATCACGTTCCCTTAGCTGCACTCCCAGAGCTGTATCTCCTTCCCTTAGCTGCAATCCCAGAGCTGTATCTCCTTCCCTTAGCTGCACTCCCAGAGCTGTAACTCCTTCCCTTAGCTGTAATCCCAGAGCTGTATCTCCTTCCCTTAAGAAAACCTAATTTTCTTTAGAACCAAAAACGCGCAGGCGCACTCCCAGCGCTTTATCTATTTTCCTTACTGAAACTTGGACTTAAAAACTCTCGCAACTTAATATATAGGGCCTCAGGCAGTTAGCACCAATAGAAAAAATCGCCAGGGTTTTAACATCTCAATTTTTGACAGCGTTGCTAAAACGGTATGCAGAAAGCCCCGAATACCAGTGATAGCAACATTTCAACAAATGGCGAGTAGCCGGCGCCGAGATGATCTGCCCTCCGAAAAGGGCTCACCCGGCGAGTTGATTCTGCTGCAGAGAGAGAGAGCTGCCTCTCTCTCTCTGTGCAAATCTCTCCTGAAATAAAAATATTTTAATTTAAATGTTATTACTAGTGTAGATGAGCAAGGGGTCTCCCCAGAGCAGAACCGCATGGTTTTTAGGTCAGGGGACCCACTGCTTCCAGAGATACAGGCTCGTTATGTGGTGCCGGTATCTCCTATGCATTGAAATGTGACGCGGGACATTTACATGCATAGGAGATACTGGCACCCCATAACGGGGCCTGTATCTCAGGAAGCAGGGGGTCTCCAGACCTGAAAACAACATGGTTCTGCTCAAGAGACCCCTGCTCAACTTCACTAGTAATAAAATGTAAATTAAAATATGTAATAACCACCAATACACAACCAACCCCCTGTGCCCCCGCATAAAACCATTATTTATTTTTTAACATACAGGATTAATACCACAGGCTTGCCGGCGAGGGTCCCCAGGTGGTCCCCAAGGGTGTCCGCTGGCCCCACAGGGCCCCCCGGGGGGTTCACACGGGTGTCTGGTGGTCCCCGATAGGATCCTCTCTTCCCAGAGTAGCATTGGGACAAAATGGCCACCTATCCACAAGCAGTCCACTTCCTGCAGACTCGCCGTTCAGTGTCCAACAACCGGCGGCTCTCCTTGTCACAAGATCAGGGACTCCCTTCAGATGATACTCCGTCGCTTCTTCTCCTGCTCACGACCAGTGCTCTGTTTTGGCTGCCACCAATGGGTGCTGCTTCACTTATGCACAGCGACCATCTTGGGCACCCGGCTCTGTGTGCTGCGTGTGCAGGCTCTGGAGCTCCAACTGCCCTGCCGTGAATTTCTGCAGTTTTACACTTTTTGGCTCTCCTATATTCTGGAGGGATTGGGGTAAGTCTTCCCTAGCTATACTCTCTCTCTTTGGGGTCTTTTATGATCGAAATTGTGCTAATTTCAGGTCTGCCAGGACGGAGTTGCACCATTACACGTCCTGCTAGCTTCTACTATTAAAATTTTTATTAATACAGTGCGATCGCCTGTGAGAGTTGTGCAGGGAGAGGCTGCTCTCTCTGTACAGGGAGATCGCCTCTGAGAGCTGTGCAGGGAGAGGCTGCTCTCTCTGTGCAGGGAGATCACCTGTGAGAGTTGTGCAGGGAGAGGTTGCTCTCTCTGTGCAGCTCTCCATGCAGCTGGACACGATTGCACGGGGAGAATTTTGAGAGAGGCTGAGATGAGATTTTCTGCTGTCCCGAGCGGTTTATGCATTTTCCTGCCGCACGGTTTGAGTTGGGTTCAGATTCTTTCTGAATACTGTGATATACCGTGATATACTGAATACCGTGATAATTCAAATTTCAATCCGTTTGGCAGGAACATGCCAAACCTTGCGAGATAGCAGCAAACTCATCGAAGATACTTGAATGATGCTCATTGATTGTATTTTATTTGTGTATTTTTTTTAGGATTCCCATTGACTGGCAATGATTTTATCGATGTCCTTTTCAGGGTATAGATAAACATTTTGACAATCAATGCATTTTTTGGCAAATGTTTGTTTTGATTAAAATGTCATGTATTTTATTAGATTTTTTTTTTTTAGGTTGCACATTTATTGCCATTATGTCACTCCATGCCCATATTCTGGGCATGGTTTACAACAGTGACAATCAATGGGTTTATTGGCAAATGTTTATTTATTTAATCGTAAAGTCTTTTATTTTGTGGTGTTTTTTTTAGGTTGCCCATTCACTGTCATTGTGGCAATCCATGCCCATAGGCACGGGCATGGGTTACCACAGTCACAATCAATGGGTTTATTGGCTACTGTGTAATGTATTGTACTGTTATGTCATTGTTATTTTATTATGTTTTCCTTTTGATTTGCTATCAGTCATTAGCTTGTAGCCATTTTTGGCTACTAGTGCTTTTGCCTGTGTAGTGATAGGGTAGAAGGGTTTGGGGATAGTGGTAGTTACCCTATGGAGGGTGACTAGGCCTCCTGGGTGTGTAGCAGGGAGGGATAACCCCCTAATTACTATAATGGTTAACAACTACTAAGTTAATTAAGGGGTTAGTTGCAAGTAGTTTTTTTTGTTATTTTAATGTTGCTGCCCATGGAAGATACAGGGGACAGCGATTAGGACGAGGGTTGCCTTCATCATGGCAGGGGAAGTACAACTTTAATTTACTACATGCTGGCCGGGTAATTGTCTTGGGAGACCAGGCCCATGACCGCTAAGTTCCTTTCTGAGAACTTGGTCGCAAAAAGCAGACATTTCTGAAGCAGGTGTTCTGCTATTCACGCAAAAGCACTTTCAAAAATCCCGCCCGACTTCTGGCACTCAGAATCTCACCGGTGATTGGCTTAGGGGTTTCTAATAGTATTTTGGAGTTCATTCACAAAATACTACAGCAATCAGAGCGTGGGAACTTTCTCCTCAGTCAATCAGAGCGATGCCGGTCTGGAAAGCCAGGTAGGTGGGGAATCTGAATCTGCCAAGGGACATGCGCAAGTTTGCCACCTTAGTCACTTGCTATTCAGATGCCACCCACTGGGTCAGGCTCCTCCAAATTCTGGTGAGACAAACAGCAGCCCGGACGACTGCCATTCTCCCCAGGACATGGGTACTTGAGCCCTTCCCTGCTACCCAAATTGACTTTGCACCCCTGGCATCCTCCGGTAGCTTTCATCTCTGATGTTCAGCAGACTCACTGGCACCAACTTGGTAGCCCTGGTAACCTGTCGGAACATTGGTTCTGAAAGTTCCAGCTCATTTACCGTGCACAACAGTATTTCAACACAAGGTTGATAAAAATATACTTTTATATTTCTTAAGTCTCTCGGTATGGGGGATAGAATAGAAAGCTGAACTTTATTTTTTACTAGCCTTTATCCCCCACACACTATCTAAGAGACTTGGACTGGACTCTAAGAATCCCTCACAACCTGGGCATTAACTGGGTATCCCCCTTAACCTAGGGACCCTTTATTGTAATAGGGACACTTTGCATCCCTTTGCATCATTTACCTCTCTGAGCTGTGCTGAAGCAGGGAACCCTAGCGGGGAGTCGCACACATTTGACAGATTATGCATTTACAGTTTCTGGGCTCAATAGTTGACACACTTGAACCCCAATACTCGGATCAGATGTAACCAAACAAGGGCTTGATCTTTATTTAGTGCCTGATTACCACGTCACCATCACAGTAATGTCTTATGTTTAATGGGCAAATGTGATATTATAAAGATCTGGATAAAAAGGATTTTGCCCATTACTGTACTGTATTTGTTGGGGGGGGGGTGTTGTTGGGGGTAAATGATGTGGGTTTTAGGGTGCCCATTCAGGGCCATTGTGGTTACCTTTGCACCCGTTGAGTGCATAGGTAATCATACTGGAAATCAATGGGTGTTGTGGTTGCTGTATTGTATTTTAATGTTTATTGGGGATAGAGAGGATGGGGTGTATGGGTAATTTCCTTAAGGAGGGTGGTTAGGCCTCCCAGGTGGGTAGTTGGATGGTTAACTCCTTCATTACCTTAGCGGTAGTAACTGCTAAGGTAATGAAGGGGTTAACCCCTCCTGCAATCTTCCCGGTAGGCCTAACCAGCAACCCTGGGGCAACTACTACCTTCAACCTCCCCAGCTCCCTCTACCCCCAACAAACCAGGTACTCTGGTTTAACCCCTTCATTACCTTAGCTGCTAGCTACCAAAGGTAATGAATCTGTTCTTATTTTAATAACACAGTATTGTAGCAGGGGGTCTCTGAAGCTGAGCCGCATTCATTTCAGCCTCGGGGACCCCCTGCTTCCTGAGTTACAGGACCCGGTATGGGGTGCCGGGGATTGCCCTTATTATTAGAAAATAAGAAGTACTGTATCAAAAATGTAATGTTCTGCGAAGCAAGTAGACCTCTGACAACCAATTCATATACAGAAGTATTTATCTTTGTGTATTTGAATTTTGTCTCATGCAGCAATAATTTATCCTGCAAAACAGATCCTGAGCCTGTAAACCGTGAGCTTCACATGTTTAATATAAATACGCCCCTTTACTTATAAATATTAGCTTACGATTTTAAATATCCCTGTTACAGTCAGTTGAGGACTCGTTGCTTAGCGCATCTGAAGATTAATGCTATCTCAGAATTACTAATAAGGTGAGTACTATATGAATATATGCTGCTCATGCAGTAGTAATGTATGACTGGAAATAGAGGTGTCTCAGCGGGTATTACCCAGTACCTCTGTCCCAGTGGATGTCCCAAGGACAGCTGGTCTGCATAACAGGTCATTCTCCCACACACAGCTGCTCCAGGGAACACACTGTTCCAATCTGAATAAGGGGGGATTTCTTTATTGGGGAATTGATTCTTTTCTATGTACAAACAAACACACAACAAGAGATAGTGAGAAATGAGATAACAGGACACACTCCTTTAATAAGCAGCCATAGAGGAATCTTTTTATACTGTATCTGATACCCACGTCCTGCTTATATTTAATGCTTCACTGTTAACATACAGTTGCACCCAGCTTTACCTTACTACTGATATCACTGAATATTATGTTACAATGCAGAATATCATAGGATTGAATGGCAGTGATAACGCAGAATATTACAACATATCCAAGCATAGCGCGGCAGAGGTTAAAATAACCCTCGCTCCCCATCTGTACATGTATCAAGATCATCATGAAGAGAAATAAGTGAAATATTTTTAAGGTTTTGTTTTAAACCTTTTTTACTTTGCAGAATATTTGGAATGGCATAATATCAATGACACTTAATGATTAGGAGTAATGTGGTGGCTTTATCTGAACTGCTCAGAGCAGCCACTGGGCCAGTGAGGCTGTGTTAGTATAACACGTACACTACATTTCCCAGAGGGTCATTTTGTCACCTTGCATGTACTGATCCAGCTGCCTTTTCCTGTTTGCTTTTTCAATTCCTGTTAACCATTACTGGATCAAAGGAGATCAAGAGATTACTGTTGGGTTATCCACATTGTCAAAGAGCAGCTAAATCCCCCTTGATCCCTACCACGGATTGCCCAGCCACGCAAGCAGGATACTATCAGAGATCAGTGTCCAACAAGTTTCTCTATCAATATGTTCTCCTTAAACCTGTATATCGTCGTGTTCTTGGCTCTAACCACTACAGGTAAGACGGCTTCTTCCTACTATAATAAGATATTTAATACATATCAAGAAATCATATACAGTAAATACTGTAATAGGCATCTGAATAATCTAACATTTCTAGATACAATGAAACAATGTAACACTAGGATCTAACTCTCTTTTACATGGATAGTAGCGACGTTCTATGTTACCGACCTGTGTGCAGAGCTTTCACCTTCTTAGATACAGTATGTCCCACTGTATCTGCACAACTTGCTTCTAAAGCAAAGCGTTTCAGTGTGTCAGTTAGAGGGATAAGGCAGAATGATCCCTGTATGATCCCGCAGCACCTAGCTGCTATGTGTCACAGTTATTACTGTATATGAACTTACAGTACCAGTGCAGTTGTGCTTCACACAGGGGAAGGATGTATTTTATAACAACCTACTATTTGTAAGTTGCAGATGTGAGAGATACTGTACACTGCATGCACAATGCTAAAGTCACAGAAAATATAAGGTCACTGCTGGATTTTTGGATGTAAATGATACTGTACATAGCTAAATAATCACTATTTTCACCTTCCAGCTAATGGCAGCAGGTGCCTTAAGTGCCTAAAGCGCAACGGTGACACATGTGAAGGAGAGTCCGTGTCCTGCAAGGGGGAGTCACAATGCTTTGTGATTTCTGAATATGTCAATATAGGTAAGTGCAAGTCTGTAACGGTGGGTGGTCCTGTGCTAAGGGAACGGGATTTGTAGGTTTAGGTCAAATGTCGCAGCCTTTTCTCTATCCTAAAAACTCCAAAGCAAACACCCCAACTGTAACTGATATATACAGTATATATATAGACATATGTCTCTGACGTTATACAATTTCACAAAAGTATCAAGTCCTTTTGTCCCCAGATGTATCCAATATGTGAAAGTATTCATGTATAGGATTAGTCATGTTCGGAGCTAGCTTGCTGATGGGGATGTACAGTACTGTACCCATGATTTTTGTTATTACATTGTGAGGTTACACGCGTGATTCTGTATTTTTTATTATTTCACTATACAGATGGAGCAGGAAATATTATTGTACTTGTTAATATAGGAAAAATACAGAAAATATTGTGTGCGTTAGCGACATAATGCACGTTACCATTAGTTTTAATAGAGACGCAGTATGTCGGGATAAATATTGCGTTCACATTAAAATATCCCATTCATTTACTGGTACTTGATGTCTGCTACATCTGCACATAAACCAGGACCGGCTTCAGCTGTGAATTGCTGATAACGAGAGGTGCAATAAGAGATAAGGAAATTATCAAAGAAAGAGGTGAGAGAAACAGATCCTTATAATTGCACTCCAACCCAATATACACATAACATATAACTATTAAACTAGGTATAAAGCAAAATAAATAAATGGTATACAATAAAGGCAAAGGGGCATAATCTAGTAGCATTCATAAAACGTCTCGCTGGGCATGTTATGTCGCCAATTTTGTCAGTGTAGTTATCACAGTATTCAGAAAGACTCTGAACCATGCGATAGCAAAATGATCAAAACTGACGATGAGCAGCGATGTGATCTCAGCCTCTCTCCAAAGTTCTCACTTGTGCGATGTGCAGCGGTGTACAGCGGTGTGTAGCGATGTGCAGCGATGTGCTGCGATGTGGGCCATCTGCATAGAGAGCTGCCTCTTCCTTCGCATATCCCGCCAGCAATCGCAGGGTTTTAATAACAATTTTAATGCTGGTTTACGTGAGCTGGGGGTCGCCGGAGCAGAACCGTGTTGTTTTCTGGTCCGGGGAACCCCTGCTTCCCGAGATACAGGCCCCGTTATGGGGTGCCGGCATCTCCTATGCTTTTAAAAATGTCACGTGACGCGGGACATTTCAATGCACAGTAGATACCGGCACCCCATAATGGGGCCTGTATCTCGGGAAGCAGGGGGTCCCCGGACCTGAAATCAACGCGGTTCTGCTCCGGAGACCCCCTGCTCACATACACTAGTATTAAAATTGTTATTAAAACAGCTTAATTACCTAAGTGGCTAGCCACAAAGCAATGAAGGGGTTTACTTCAATAGCCTGTTTATTGGGGCAGAGGGGTGTATGAAGGGGGTTGTAGCCCCAATGTGGGTGGTCAGGCCGCCGGCAGGGTTGCAGGAGGAGTTAACCCCTTCACTACCATACTTCTAGTATTTTGGTATAACAGTTTTTATCGTTTTGCGGTTTTTGTGTTATCAATACAATTATTCTGTGTAGTTGAGGCTTTTTAGTTCTTTTATTCTTGTGGTGTTTAGGTGCTTGTTTATTTCTTTAATTGTTGTGCATGATGATTTTTTTTTTAATATAAATTGTCCATTCACTGCTACAGTGGCTTATCATACCCATATTATATGGGTACTAAGTACCACTGTGCCAATCAATTGTTAGAAGGAGAGTATAGTGGGCCCAGGGTGGGTTGTTAGGCCTCCCTGGTGGATTAAGGTCGAGGGGGGGTTAACCCCTTAATTATAATGGCGGTTACAAATTGCTAAAGAGATTAAGGGGTTAGGGTCCATTAGATTGTATTTTTTATTGTACTCTTGTTGCCAACGGAGGACATGGACCTGGAGCATGGTGATGAGGATGCCCTTCATTATGGCAGGGGTAAGTAGAAGTTTTATTTACTGTATTTATGCAGGCTAATGTTTGATTTAGAATGGGCAAATGAGCTATTATCCATATCTGGCTAATAGTAATTTCCCCCATTATGGTACTGGATGTGTTGGGGGGGGGGGGGGGGGTTGTTGGGGGTTGGAGAGGAGGGTATTAGTGTTGTTGTTTTTAAAGTTTATTGTGGGTTTTGAGGATGGGTGAAGTTGGTATGTGGCCCTTGCTGGGTGTTTAAACCTACCGGGTCGGTAGCAGGAGGGGTTAACCCCTTCATTACCTTAACCCCTTCATTACCTTACCGCTAAGGTAATGACGGGGTTAACTCCACCCACAACACCCACCCCTCCCCCGCACAAGGACTTAAAACCTAAAGGTCAAATGCCACCTTCACCCACCCCCGCTAACCACAATAAACATGGGACCGGTAGTTAACCCATTTATTGCCTCATCGGTTAGCCGCTAATGTAATAAAGTTGCTTGTAAATGCGTTTTTATTTCACCGGATTCACGCCGGGGGTCTTCGATGTTGATATTAATGGGTATGAGCTCCGGAGACTCGCGATATCAATCCAATGCAGGAAAAATGCATTTTTTTCTCTAAGTCCATCTCTCACCGCCTTCTCACCTGATTCTCCCAAGCCTCCAGCCAACTTTTTTTGGCGAGCTGAATTTGAGAAACTCGCCATTCTAAACCATGATAACCAAATCGAGGCTACTAGAATTGCACGATTTTCAGTAGCTGTCACTAAGGGACTTATCGTGGCATGCCTGAAGGCGTGTTTGGCAGAGAGCCAAAAATGGCGATAAAATGCTCTCGCCGCCCACTTATCAACGCTTTCTGAATTGTTGTATCATTTTTTGGCCAATGACTTCTCAAAAGCCTCTAAGTGGACTATCGAGGCTACTAGAATAGGCCCCAAAGTGTCCCTGTGAGTTTGTAGTGTAATATAAGCACAGTATTATAACTCAAACACTGCCACACGTCCCCTCTGCTAGCAGCACAGAGATAATAGATGGTTGTAATGAGGGTGGGGAAGTCACATGAGATCCCTAAAGAGTTCCAGTAAATATAAGGCAAAGTAGCTGCCAGACGTCATACTGTAAATATCCAACCAAAATCAGAATGTAAAAAGCCCTTCCCTCCTAATACAGTATGCTGAGGGGAACCAGCCTAATCCTGTGTATCTCATTCCCTCACCTCTGTGTATTTCTGTATATAGAAACACAGACTGTGACCGCAGATAATAACCCACCGGCCCTGCACCGAGTCAGCCCATGTTCCTAACCGCTGTTAAACCTCACACCCTATTTGAACATTACACATATCATATAATCTATCTAATTTATTATGGAATGACTGGGCTATTCACAGATTTGGTGTGTCATTTGGTGTGTCATTCCACCCTGGCTGTTTGCACCATTTAGTCCCCTAGTACTCCATTAATACATTTGAGTAGGAGTATTTATGTATGTGAGGTGACTTTGGTGTATTTGTCATTTGATTTAATTTATTTTTAACATTTTTACATACACATTCGGTAATATATGTTTTAAGTAAATAAATAAAAGTTATATCTTATACTGTACTAGTGGTGTGCATTTAAGTGAATTCTTTTTGGGTACAATCATTTTGTATCTCCCCTTTTTTTCACTGATACATTTTCATTATATGTATCAATTACATAAAGTCTTGTCAACTTTTTTCTAGTGTTTCCATGTTCCCATAACCCCCTCCTTTGCCTCAGAGTCCAGCAATGCATCACATTCCCCTTCTCTGGTAACATGGTATTTTCGGTATGAACTGGAGACTTGTCTCACATTCTCACAAACAGTTCTATACGTCATATGAGTGACTTATGAGTATAGAAAGGTGTGGGACATACAGGTGAACTTAAAATGCTGCTATGCAATATTTTCTCTATCATAACCACTCCAAAGCAAACACCCCAACTGTAACTGATGATAAATACAGGGGAACTTATAACGCTACTCATCAATTTGCTTGTATTATTTCATCTCTTCAAAAATGCAGCATGTATGTAGTTGGGTTAATCTATGTTATTCTGAAGCTGATTAAATGTGAGAGAAATACTCAAATGTAGATGACACTTTGAGCGTATTTTGATTTATACAGTATATGGTGGAATAGTTGAATTTGTAGATCATTTGTAGATATTTTTCCAATGCAGCCCAGATCTCTTCAGCAATTAATATGAACATTGACTTCTCATTTACTAAATTATTCTCACAGGTGGACAAGAATTCCGTTCAATTGCTAAGGGTTGTGCGGGAGAAATACCGTGTGACTCTTCAGGATATGTAAAAAACAAATTGACACTTATACGTGACAATGTCAAATGCTGCTCTGGGGATAATTGCAACACCAATAACTATGACAGTAAGTGCACTGAATATTTATAGGAATGTAATAAAAAATCCAAATGAATCAAAAGCCTGTATGAAAAAAAGACTTTACCAAACTACTGCACTCAATATTGAATTAAAAAGATTTAAACAATTCTTATACAAGGAATATCCGTAGTGTTTAAAATTGATTATTTCTTAATTGTATTTGAAATATACAGAACTTTTCTCAACGACATATAAAACCATAGAAATATATCAAACAAAGTATCCCTTTATAAAGAATCCTGACTGTACCAACAATGTAGTATACCGCTATTCTTATAATGCTTATAGATCATATCATCTGCAGATGAATGATTATCCCAGGACAAGTCGTAAATACAGGTATCCCACAGTTGGGCAAATTGGAGCTGATATGTTGTAACTTGCTATATTTACCCAGGATGTGGGTCTGTGAATCTTGTGTCTCATGATTTAAGGGGAATTGAAGTCAGAGGGTATGTTGAACATGTTTTTAACAGGCCTATGAGAGATATAAATATGAAGAGAGATATTCAGATCCAAGGACAAACTTACTGCTGATAATGTTAGGTTTATTTGTACGGTATGTATAATGCTCAATCTTTAGTTTATTACATTTACCAAATAATTTAGGAAATATGCTAATAACTTGAAACAAACAGTGATAAAATTATCTACGTAAACATATTGAAACAAATGGCAACCTCGCACTCAAAAATACTTAAATCAGAAATAATTCAAAATAGTATATTTTACTCATAAAGATGAGTATAAAAGTGAAATTCTGTGCAATTCAAGTATACAGATAACAGAGCAATCAAACATAGTGTGAACATGAAGGACAAACGAATAACGAAAAATAAGGGGGACAAAAAGGAAATAAGAAAAAATAACACAATAATATTCACAAAAGTGTCAAGGGGGCAAAAGTTAACATTTCAGGGAGGAGTGGCTCAGTGAGCAAAGACATTGACTGGCACTGAGTTTGAAGCAGGGGAAACTGGTTCAATTCCCAGTGTCGGCTCCTTGTGAACTTGAGCAAGTCATTTTATCACCCTGTGCCTCAGGCACCAAAAAATAGATTGTAAGCTCCATGGGGCAGGGACCTGTGTCTGCAACAACAACAAAAAAATGTCTCTGTAAAGCGCTATGTAAAACTAGCAGCCCTTCTCTCCAGAGGACTCGCTTTTGCTTGACAGGGACTTAGCTCCAAATGTCCTGGAACTAAAATCGGCTTGAAAGCCCATCTGCGACCTCTACGTTCATTTTTGAGAACTTGGCCCCCAAAAGCTGGACATAGAAAATATTCTGGGTTGTTTTTTCTGAAGCCGGTGCTCTGCTATTCACGCAAGAGCATCTTTCTCCACATTCAAAAACCCAGTTACTGTTGTGGCGCTTGAGAATCTCCCGGCTGATTGGCTGAGAGGTTTCTTATAGTATTGTGGAGTTCATTCACAAAATACTACAACCAATCTCAGCGTGGGGACTTTCCTTCTAGCCAATCAGAGCGAAGCCGGTCCTGTGATGCCAGTTAAGCAGGGATTCTGAATCTGCCAACCTAGTCCCTGGTTATTCAGATGCCACCCACTGGGTCAGGCTCCTCCAGGTATGGTGGGGCAAATGGTAGTCCAGAAGACTTCCATTCATCCAATAACAGTCCCCTCACAACCTTATATAGGGTTGGAGCCCTCCAGAACCCCTATACCAGTTCTGAATGATCTGGGCATTAACTGGGTATGCCCCTTAACCTAGGGAATCCTCATATTTACAGGGACACTTTGCATCCCTATGCCCCATTTACCTTTCTGGGCTGTGCTTAAGCCGGGAACCCTAGCGGTGAGTCGCGCAAGCGTTTTCAAGAGGAGATATTGCCGGGATAATGGGCCTATATGTATCCGGGAATCAAGCATGATTCCCTGGTACATTTTTGGGGTTTCCAACAACTCTTGACCCCGACAACCTAGACTCATTCTGACAACACTTTCTCTGCAAAACCCCCATTGAAACTCATACCTTAGCAATCCCTGTTGGCTGGCATCTCTGGAAAGGCAAAAACATAAACATTCTTTATTGTCGCACAATTACATAGCATGCATGTAAACCAGTTAGGCTCAAGAGCTGACACTCTTACCCCCTCACTGTCACAGTGGGGACTCCTGGTCTCCCTGCACATTATCTATATTAGCCGTATTGGGCTTTATTATCCAGTTAGGTGGTGAGTGCCTTATTTGTTATACAACTATCTACGTGAACCTACACATTCCCTACAAAAATGGTTGGTGCTGCTGGAAATAGATTGTTCCTTGTCCAGAAAATGGTACCAAATAAGAAAAGGAACCAGTACAACCTCAAGGAACAAATGGGGGGAAGAAAATAAATATTTATATAGTGAAATCAGGTGACAAAACGTGATTGCAGGTCAAAAGGGGTAAGCTATACACTCACACGGAGTGCCGAGGCCTCAGGCACTGAATAAATTACCTGGATGTCTTTTTAGTACGTCTCTCTTATTTCTCCTCTCCAGAAAGATTTTCAGATGCAAAGAAATCAAGGCAGCCTGAGAGCGCCATATGAAAAAACATTTATAGAAGATTTCATTGGGGAAATTATATAAAGTGCTAGAGATGCACTGGGATACTCTGACAAACAATTATAACAAGAGAGGTCGTGGGAGCAAAATCTCCCAGTGATGCTACCCAGAGAATGTCCTTATAGTGTACACATAAAAATGGACACTCCCGGACAGTATAATGAGCCCGTAGAGATTATCCCCCATAGTCAATCATTTGCACTGATTCTAAAACATAAGCAGCCTTGGTGAACACCCAGGTGTATTCATGCACAACAGCTTTGTTGTTAAGGTAAGTCTGGTATGAGTCAGCAAAAATAAACGTTGTACAGTAACTGATGCTCAATAATACAGTGAGTATAAGCACAAGAGAAGACTCACTTACGCTAGTATGCTGTGCTCCTACAGAACGGGAATCAGCAGAGGAATGCAGAAATGAGGCGGTGCAGCTGCCTGGGGGAAAATGTGAACCGGACTGCTCTCTACTGCACAAAAAGATTTTAATGGCACATACAGTACAGTACAAACAGCAAGTGTCACCTATTATACATTTCACGTGGCTCCAAGAGAAGAGAAGCTGTGGAATAAGTAATAATAATAATAGCATGTTCTTGTATAGCGCTGCTAGTTGTACTCAGCGCTTCACAGAGACATTTTTGCAGGCACAGGTCCCTGCCCCGTGGAGCTTATAATCTAAGATTTTGGTGCCTGAGGCACAGGGAGATAAAGTGACTTGCCCTAGGTCACAAGGAGCCGACACTCGGGAATTGAACCAGGCTCCCCTGCTTCAAACTCTCAGTGCCAGACGGTGTCTTTACTCACTGAGCCACTCCAAATGCAGAGTTTTTATATGCATGCTTTTTCATTACATTTGTAGCCATTGCTGTACAGTTATTTAATATAAGGATGTGTGTGTGTGTGTGTGTGTGTGTGTGTGTGTGTGTGTGTGTGTGTGTGTGTGTGTGTGTGTGTGTGTGTGTGTGTGTGTGTGTGTGTGTGTGTGTGTGTGTGTGTGTGTGTGTGTGTGTGTGTGTGTGTGTGTGTGTGTGTGTGTGTGTGTGTGTGTGTGTGTGTGTGTGTATATAATAAAGAAATGTAACTGTTTCCCTCATTCATTCTTAGTGCCTCCTGATAATGGAAAGCCCAGTGGGAAGGTTTGCTCAGACTGCTTTAAGGGGAATAGCTTGGAGGAGTGTGTCAGCGACCAAACACGAGTGTGCAAACATAAAGAGGACAAATGTGTCACCTACATCGGAGAGTTTAAAGATCCAGGTAATTAGCACAGTCCTCAAAGGTGTATTAAGAAAGTGGGTGATGAGACCTTCCCTATACCTAATGTATATAACAGTAACTGATTTAATTGACTTATATGTAACATACTTAATCACACCTGGCACATACAATGGAATAGGCTGTTACTAGGTGTCAAGACTGAGCAGGGGATGAGGGAGATGAAGGGTTTTATCAGTAGGATGATATAAGAGGACACAGAAGGGCACCTGTATATGTAACCAGTGACACGGCAGCACAGGTAACTGCATCTTATTGCTAAATTAAAAACAAAAGATGACCCTAATTTTGACAGGGAAATTATAATCTTTACCACTAAATATATATATTCAGTGTTTAAAGTGTCATGAATAAAAACACTTTGTAGTTTGACAATAATCATGCTGACCCCCTTATTTCCGTTCTTAATTAGCTTCTCATGCGGAACATTGCCACAGCTGTACTGTATGTGTCTTCAGGCTGCAGTACGTTATGAGACAGTCTGTCCCACTGACCCGTTTAGTTCCTGCGTATTTACTATGTGTGTGATACACGGCCACGCACCTTCTGCCACCGGGGACATAACCAAGGAAAGACAGACCTGGGGGAGAGACGGTCTCACAGTCTGGGGGGGGCGCTGTGCATGGAGAGGTCTGGTTATTACTTAGAAAGGAAAGTAGACACAGGGTGGAAGCTGCAGGTTACTCTCACTGTTGGCTATATTTATATCTCTGATAGCAGGCAGATATCACACAATATAATCACATTTTCCCCAGTAACTTTGCTGTTGGGAGTCCTAACCTCCACCCAGGTCCCTAATGTACTTAGAGCAGAGTTGTCCCTGAGCTCCTTATTCAGGATCTGAGCTGCATGCTCCTCACCTCCCAGAAACTTCCACCTCCTACCAGACACCCCGAGGGAACAACTACAAGGTTCTCTGCATTATAGCAGCGTTGCTTTTCAGATATACTTCTCTTTTTTGTTGAAGGGCACATTGGGCCGTATAATCTAGAGTCCTAGACAGTGCTATTCCATAAATCATATTCCCGGCTAATTCCTTTGAATGAGATGTTTATATGTATGTTGGTGCCACATCCTGTATTATGGAATAGCACCACTTAATATATATGGGCCATCATCTTCTTATCCTTGCTTGGGTGAACTTTGTACTGTAGATGATCTCATTGTCTCTTCAATAAGATCATGTAGAGAAAAAATTGAATGAATAGGTAACTGAAACAAGGGAAATGTAATTTCATAAACAAATATAACACAGGGCCACAGGAATGAAAGTTGATAAATGACAACTCTGCAATTGTTACGTTATATTCTTAGATATTTTGTGTTACAAAAATTTCGTTTTATTGTTTCATGTTCCCCAATACAGTTACAGGTGTGAAATCAGGAGTCAAATGTAAGAATTGCAGTTAACAAACCTCTTGTATTTAACACCTATCCTAATTTTTGTTAAGGGAACATATTGCCAAATTAATGCACAAATATATGATGCTGGATATTCTTCATTATCTGATCAGAGAAATATGTTGTCTCTGCAGATGGAACAAAAGTGCAATTGTCCCAAAAAGGCTGCATGTCTCCCTCGATATGTAAGCATGGCTTTGGTCTAATGATTGGTTTTCAAGAAATATCCAGTTCTGGGATTCATTGTACCTAACTACAGAAAGAAGACAGCTCCCTCATTCAACAACAAATTACAATCATTAAATAATGATAGAGTAGTCAAGACGTATACATTTTATTTGGATTATTGATACATGGGGATTGGAATTATTGAAAATGATAACAATAAAAAGTAACCATTGTGAAGTAATGTTTATTATGGTCTCATTTGTATCGATCAAACAGAAAGCTTTGACAGAACTTGAGTTATTATATCCTAATCTTTTTATAGCAACCACAAAGTTAGTTAATAACTAAAGATTTAGATGGAGTTAAATTCACTTTGAAAGCAATACAAGTTCTTGCAGCCCCTTTTTCTCAGGGTAGATGGTGCTATTGGTTTCTCCAGCTGGAGAGGTGCTGCTTGTCAATGTTAGCGATGTCAGCGTTCCCTTCTGTGAGGTGCGTCCTGCGGTTTCAGCGTTGAGCCGAGAGGTACAGTAGTGATGTCACATTTCTGTGAGGAGATTTTTCAAACTCGAAGATCCCAGATCAGAAACTTGTGAACCGGGTTAACAATGTAACATGTTTAAGAAGGTGCGAGGGTAGGGCATCTTACAGGTTATCTCTGATGAAAATCTGAGCCAGTGTGACAGTCAGATAAGCCATGGGCTGAACTATGAGTGATAATAGTGAGAGGAGTATTGCACATCTGTCCAATGGTAATTTAGCTCGATTATAGATACTTGTTCATAGTAAAATGACACTTCAGTGATCTTGTAGAAAAAATACTACAAAATGTTATCAGTGAATACTTTATCTTAAAAAGAAAAAAGAAGGTGTGCGCTCCATAACACATAAAAGTGTGACCATTTAAAATACAAAGTTGGACAAGTAAATGCACTCACAAACAGTGAAGAATTAAAAGCTTTTTGGTGTGATATAATCTCCAGGCAACATCACCTGGACATCAGGGGTCTGCTCTATGGGAAACCCAGGTTTATGCCCAAATATATACATGACCAGAGACAGGGGTCCAGGGGCACTGGACGAAATGTCGCAGGGGTATCAGAAAATACCCTAACTCCATTCCATACCCCTTCAACAGAATCAAGAGGTGCCAGTTATTGAGACAGACCTAGCAAGAGACAAGGAATACTGCCTTCTTCACTGCACCGCAGGCAGCTGGACAACCTCTCTCTCGATCAGAAATGTTATTAGTGAATATTATATATATAATATACAGTATTTATGTATGTATATCTTTATTTATATGCCCACAGTGTACTCAGCACTTTACATAAGAGACAATTCAATTCAGGGAATTATAATACAAGACAATAAGTGCAACAATGTCAGAAAATAGGAAAGGAAATCCCTCCCCTGCAGAGCTCACAATCTAAGTGGGATTTTGAGGGACTGAGACAGCAGGTGAGGGAATATGTGCTGTAGATGGCAGTGCTTGGCCACATGGGTTGGTAGCAGAAACTGTGGGCGTGGGATATTAGCCATAAACACAGGCTATTGAAATGCTTCAAGGATGAGATATGCTGAAAGGTTTGTTTTAAAGGTGGGGAGAGAAGGTGCTTTGTGCATAGTGAGTGTGATGGAGTTCCACAGCTAAGGAGAAGTGAGGGAAAATAGTTCAAGGCTATAGGGGAGATAGTTATGGGTAGAGCCCAGGACACAAGCAGGGGCATAACGAGAAATCAAAGCTGATACAGTATGTAGGAAGGAGAAGATGAGTGGAGAGCCTGAAAGGTGAGGAGAACTTTGTAGGTGATCCAACATGTGATGGGATGCCATAAAATACTGTAGATTTACGTAGGAGATGAGCAAACTGTTTTGTGAAAAATTGAAATAATTCTATCAGTCAGTTTCTCTGTTAGCAGTATGCTACAATAATAAAGGCGGCAGAGGATAACGGCATGCATTAAGGGTTTAGTAGAAGATTGACAGAGGAAAGGCCAGATTTTGTCAATATTACAGTGGAAGAAGCAAAAAATGTTAGCCATTTAACTCCCTTAACAGGGCAGGAAACACAGATAACAGACCTTCTGCCCACAGGGATCTAGGCTTGTTCTCCAGAGGGTTTGGACAGGGAACGTTGGGGAACACAAATCCCGACACAGCAGAGAAGCCTGTAAAGAAATAGGGCAAAAGACTTTCTGGGAGCAGCAGGACTTAAACGCCTGCATCTTAAGCATCAGGAGAAATCGGAGACGACGGACCAGAACACAAGCAGATAAGACTGGCTAGCACCCTCTCTATCCACCTTTAAGACCCACCTTAAGACACACTTTCTTAAAGAAGCATATGAGGAGCACCGTGGCTAATAATATACACATGTTACATAAAGCTTTGCCCCCTGCAGACACACTTACCAGAATGCCCTCCTACTGTCTCTGTATGTTCTTCCTACCTACTAATTAGATTGTGAATACTTTGGAGCGTGGACTCCTCTAAGTAAATGTTACTTTTATGTCTGAAGCACTTATTCCCATGATCTGTTATTTGTATTATTTGTTATTTATATGATTAACACACAAATACTCAGAAAGCTCATATAAGCCCCCAAAATGACCACAATATATATATATATATATATATATATACAGCAGAGACTGCGACTATTCTAAAACAAACCAGTGGCAATCACCAAAAAGACCCAGGTACAGCCAGGTGCATTCTGAATACATGACTTAAACTTGCCTTAAACTAGCCCCAGCATTTCTGCATTGATTAATGGCCCATCAGATTAACCCCTGCTGTGTTAATCCTATGGGTCGTTAGTCAATGCAGAAATGCCTTAAACTTGCCTCAAACTAGTCCAGCACATACCCTGAATGTAACCCGGCTAGTTTAAAGCAAGCTTTAGGATAGTCGTATATACAGTAAATGCCATAAATGGAGTGCTACTGGACATGGCAATATATAATACAAACAAACACAAACAATGGTATTTGGGACACAGACTAAATTTTTAAAGCTTCCAGTGACTGAACTCCAGATCAGAACCAATGCTAACACCACCCTAACCCCTGTCACTAGTTTTAAATACCTGGGCATAAGGTTTGACTCCACCCTTAACATTCGGGATGCACATTGATACCCTGACAACCAAAACCTATGCCAAACTAGGGGTACTTAACAGGAACAAATCCTCCCTAAGTCTCCTTGTCAGAAAGCGTATTGCACAGCAGATGCTAATGCCAATTATCGACTATGGAGACATAGTATATGGCTCGGCACCCCAAACCCACCTTGGCAAACTTGACACCCTCTACAATTCAATTTGTTGTTTCGTTCTCCAATGCAACTACAACACACATCACTGCGAAATGCTCAAAGAACTAGATTGGTCATCATTCGAGTCTAGGCGCAAAGTTCACCTTTTCTGTCTTGCCTTCAAATACTTTCTGGGCAAGCTACCCACCTATCTGAATAAGCTTCTCACCCCTACCACATGCAGCACTTATCATCTGAGATCTGACTCCAAAAGACTGTTCATGGTCCTAAGGCTCAACAAAGTATCCGGCCGCTCCTCCTTCTCTTACCGTGCACCCCAAAACTGGAACAACCTACCGGAGACTCTCACATCACCACCAGTTTAAGTTGTTTCAAAACTAATGCTGTCTCACATTTTAATCTGGTCTGTAACTGTTACATAAGCCTATAATATACATCTTCTCTAACTGTGCATGCAATGTATTATATATAATGTATACCCTGTTCATTTATGTAACTGTATTTGTAACCATGTATTATTTGTCATATTAACTATGTCCAGGACATACTTGAAAACGAGAGGTAACTCTCAATGTATTACTTCTTGGTAAAATATTTTATAAATAAAATAAATTAAACAGAGCCCAGTGCTATATCCAATGGCAAAAATACACAGTGAAATACCTATATATCTCTTGAATAAAAGGGTAATTTAGTTTAACACTTTGGAGAAAAAACAGGTGTAAAAATTCACCAATGTAGGTGCTCAGAAGTGTGGTATGAGTTGCTGAGAGAGTATCCCTTCAAGATATATATAATGGGCATAGGGCAAAGCTGACCGGATGAGAGGATCTCTAACAATAATATGGCTCACCAAGAGCACTATAATGAAATATTGTGAGATTCACCCTGGTCCAGCTGTAGATGCCGTGCCCGTGGTAAGTATCCCGGCATGTAGCACCGCCAACCCTCGAACGACCCGTCCGTCGTGAGGGTGGTCTATGACCGGCGGTGTGTTGAATTCCTCTCTGCTCAGTCTCTGCTCCAGCAACCCGGCGTGCGACCAGAAACAGCAAGTAAGGGAGAACACCTCATGGAGAGGAAACACGCGATGCACCGCCGTGTATACAGAATGAATGCTGGTCAGCTGACTGTGAAAAAACTTTATTGCTACCAATGTAGAGCTAGCACACTTTGACGCGTTTCAGCCGAATGGCTTAGTTTAACACTTTGGCCAAAGCATTGTAAGCCTGTGTGTCCCTTCAAGGCATGACCATCATTCACAGGCCCTAACTCTGATTAAAATTCTTAATAACCTGTACAATACTGGCTAATGGCTAACCACTAAGGCAATGAATGGGTTAACCCCTCCCGCTACCCACCAATAGCCAAATACCCCCTTCACCCACCCCCGCTACCCACAATAAACACTAATACCACCTCCTCTTCCCTCACATGGGTGGGTCCTCAGGTGGTAAACGCGCGTGTATGTGGGCCCTCAGGTGCTCCCTGTTGGTGTATATGGACCCTTGGGTGGTCCCCGTGGGTGTTTGGGAGTAATCAGGTGGTCCCCTCAGGTGTCTTGGGGCCCTTGGGTGGTCCCCGTGGGTCCCCGCTGGCCTGTGGTACCAATCCTGTGGCCAAATATTTTTCCCCAATACATTGAAATAAATACACCCCCATCTCCCCCCCAACACATACAGTACAGTAATGGGCAAAATAACTATTAAACATACAGGACACCTGCAGGCTCCTATTGAACTCCCAAAATAACCACAACATATATATAAGCATATGAGTGTCACAGAGGAGTGCTACTGAGCATGGCGATATATATTTAAAACCAGAGACAGAACATGAAACACAGACAGAGCTCAGTGCACATCCAGTGAAACCTATATTTATTTATTTATTTATTTATAAAATATTTTAGCAGGAAGTAATACATTGAGAGTTACCTCTCGTTTTCAAGTATGGCCAAAATGTTAAACTAAAAGACCATTTTATTTAATAGATATCTATACATATATATTTTGGCACTGTACCTTGTATAGGTTTCACTGGATGTGCACTGAGCTCTGTCTGTGTTTCATGTTCTGTCTCTGGTTTTAAACAAAATAACTATTATCCAGATATGGATAATAGCTCATTTGCCCGTTATAAAATTAAACATTAGCCAGCCAGCATAAATAAAGTAAATAAGCCGTGTTACTTACCCCTGCCATCATGTAGGGCATCCTCGTCAGCATACTCCAGGTCATGTCCTCTGATATCAACAAGAATACATGAAAAAATACAATGTAATGGCCCCTAGCCCCTTAATCACCTTAGTTGTTAATAATGGCTATAGTATTTAAAGGGTTAACCGCTGCTACAAACCCAAGAGACCTATCCACCCACTCCGGGACTACTATACCCACTGTGTACCCATTGATTGGCATAGTAATACATCATACCCATATTATATTGGCATGATAAGTCACTATAGCAGCAAATGGTCATTCCTTTTTCAAGGAATATAGGGCCTTATTCAGAGAACATTCATAAAAAAAATCGCCAGGGATTTTCAAATGAATGTTTTTTGGGCGTTGCTATCACGGTATTCAGAAAGGCTCGAATACCTGTGATAGCAGAATGCCCAAACCTGGCGAGTTGCTGCCAGCGAGAGCCTCGAGCCTCTGCAAAGGCAAAAACCAGCGATTCATTTCTGCTGCAGAGAGAGCAGCTCTGAGAGAGCCACCTCTCCCAGCGGAAATGTCGCCCGAAAATTATTTATTTAAATATACATTCCTTTAATAGTGTAGAGGTGCAGGGGGTCTCCGGAGCTGAACCATGTTAGTTTTGTGTCCAGGGACCCCCTGCTTCCCGAGATACAGGCACCTTTATGGGGTGCCGGTATCTCCTATGTAAGGAAATGTCCCGGTCACGTGACGCGGGACATTTCAATGCAGAGGGATACCGGCACCCCATAATGGGGCCTGTATCTCGGGAAGCAGGGGGTCCCCGGACACAAAACTAACATGGTTCAGCTCCGGAGACCCCCTGCACCTCTACACTATTAAAGAAATGGATATTTAAATAAATATGTAAAAACACATCAATACACGCCCCCCACCCCCCCCCTCCCCCCTGCCCAAATCCATACAGTACAGTAATGGGCAAATTAACTATTATCCAGATATGGATAATATATTATTTGCCCATTATTAAACACTGCAGTCGCATACATAAATAAAATAAATAAATACAGTTATACTTACCACAACAGCAGGTCCCTCTGTCCTCCGTTGCCAGAAAGCATATATTGAAAAAAAATACATTCTAATGGTCCCTAACCCCTTAATCACCTACCCACCCTGACCCGTGAGGCCTAAGCACCCACCCCAGCCTGACTATACCCACCCTATACCCCTTGAGTAGTATAGTGGTACATCATACCCATATAATAATAATATGGGCATGATAAGCCTCTATAGCACTCAATGGGCACCCCAATAAAAATACAGTAATACACAAGACACACAGT
Source organism: Ascaphus truei (assembly GCF_040206685.1). Lineage (NCBI taxonomy): Eukaryota > Metazoa > Chordata > Amphibia > Anura > Ascaphidae > Ascaphus > Ascaphus truei. The sequence goes on from NC_134488.1 coordinate 133,554,231, forward strand.
AATAAAACCTAACTATACTCCCAAAAACACACTTCACTAAATAAAATCAGTAGCCAGCTAATCCAATCAATAGAAGCAATTACAACATCAACAATGAATTAATTAAACCATTACCCAATCAAACCAATTAATCCATAAAGCAACTCAAAATGAATAGTAACACTAACCAATGTAAACAATGAATTAATCCTACATTAATTAATGCAACCATTAAAAGACAAATAAATACATTCAAACTATCTCTGAAGTATCCATAAAACACATTAGCTAACATAATATAACTTTAAGTACAAGCGAACACCAATCGCAAACCTTTTAATACATTAACCATAAACAAACAATCACATCCACATCAATAACAAGCGAGAAATGCCCCCCAAATATTGGCATAATAATGTATTAATCTGTACCCGAAAGAGGTACAGATTAATATATTATCAGTCAATGTGCCTCCCCCAAAAAATCAAAAAACACACCCAAAAAATAGACCTGTAAAAAGAAACATTTACAAACATAGAATATCTTACTTACCATTAGAAGCGGTGCCCCTCCGACTCCCGGGGTAACAGGAAGCTCACGTACTGTACCTTGAAGGCCTCCAACAGCATCCGATGCCATCATCCATCAGGATCCGGCTCAGGTACCCCAAACTTCTTTTTTCTTTCTTTAATCACCGTCTTCTATCTTCATCTGTAACCATTTCTTGTTGTTCTTTATCTTCTTTCTTCATCTGTCAATCCATAAAACCCCATGTTAAATCCCAGCCGATGCTGTCTCGTCGGCTTCTTGGGCTCAAATGAGGCGTCACGGCCTTAAATATGGCTTGTGACGTCACATTTACCCTCACAATGGTTAACAGCCACCTGATTGGCTGTTAAAACCATGTGCAGACTAATTTTTTTTTTCTTTTTCTGTGACGTCACTTAAAGGGAATGATGGCAGCCAATCAGAATGGCTGTGCTTCATTTACCTTTAACATGACGTCAGTAAATCCAAGATGGCCGCTGTGTCACAAGGTATTTCAGCCAATCAGATCGTGGGGACCAATTCCATACCTGCTGTTGAGACTTACCTTGACATTGGTTAGTAGGCTTGGCATTATTTGATCAAAGGATGTAACCAAAAGTCTCCTTTGTCTTACAGATTTAGTTTGCACCATGTATATTTATTTCCCCATTTATTGATATCCCAGTGGGAGACGCGCAGGGATTCACTTTCTGTTTTTTCACCCTAATCAAAAAGCACGAAGGCCAAAAATACACAATAATAATATATATACAGGCATACCCCGCATTAACGTACGCAATGGGACCGGAGCATGTATGTAAAGTGAAAATGTACTTAAAGTGAAGCACTCCCTTTTTCCCACTTATTGATGCATGTACTGTACTGCAATCATCATATACGTGCATAACTGATGTAAATAACACATGTGTAACAAGCTCTATAATCTGCCCGCTTCGGTAAGGGCAGGGAGCCGGTATTGCTGTTCAGGACGTGCTGACAGGCGCATGCGCGAGCTGCCGTTTGCCTGTTGAGCGATGTGTAATTACTCGCCAGTGTACTTAAAGTGAGTGTCCTTAAACCAGGGTATGCCTGTACTTTCTTCATTCTTTGTAATCCAATGAAACCCCATGTCAAATCCAAAACAGATGTTGAATCGTCAGCATGTTAAGCTAAATTGATACGGAACAGGCCTTATATAAGGGTCCTTGCCCATTGACTGCTAATGTATTTATCTGTGCCCCTTTAGGGTATAGATAAATACAGTGGCAGACAATGCATTTTTTGGCCAAATTTTTTTGGCAAATGCTTGTTTTGAATTTATTGTTATGTTTTATATTTCTGTTTATTGTTTTGAGTTCATTGTTCATTGTTGTGTATTTTTGGGTCTGTTGATTTTTTTAAAGTTGCACATTGACTGCTATAGTGGCTTATCATGCCCATATTATGGGCATGATAATAAGTGGGTATCCCCATGCAATGTTTAAATGTCCCATGTCACGTGACCAGGATATTTAAACGCATAGGAGATACCGGCACCGCATAATGGAGCCTGTATCTCGGAAATCAGGGGGTCCCCGACCTGAAATCAATGTGGTTCTTCTCCAGAGACCACCTGCTCCGCACACTATTATTAAAACATTTTATTAATACAGTGCGATCGCCTGTGAGAGTTGTGCAGGGAGAGGCTGCTCTCTGTGCAGGGAGATCGCCTGTGAGAGTTGTGCAGGGAGAGGCTGCTCTCTCTGTGCAGGGAGATCGCCTGTGAGAGTTGTGCAGGGAGAGGCTGCTCTCTGTGCAGGGAGATCACCTGTAAGAGATGTGCAGGGAGATCGCCTGTAAGAGCTGTGCAGGGAGATGCAGCTCTCTCTGTGCAGGGAGATCGCCTGTGAGAGTTGTGCAGGGAGAGGCTGCTCTCTCTGTGCAGCTCTCTATGCAGCTGGACACGATCGCACGGGGAGAATTTTGAGAGAGGCTGAGATGAGATTTTCTGCTGTCCCGAGCGGTTTATGCATTTTCCTGCCGGACGGTTTGAGTTGGGTTCAGATTCTTTCTGAATACTGTGATATATCGTGATATACTGAATACCGTGATAATTCAAATTTCAATCCGTTCGGCGGGAACATGCCAAACCTTGCGAGATAGCAGCAAACTCATCGAAGATATTTGAATGAGGCCCATTGATTGTATTTTATTTAATTTTGTATTTATTTATTTTTAGGATTCCCATTGACTGGCAATGATTTTATCTATGCTCCTTTCAGGGTATAGATAAACACATTGACAATCAATGCATTGTTTGGCAAAAGTTTGTTTTTATAAACAATGTCATGTATTTTATTTGGTGGTTGTTTTTTTTGTAGGTTGCACATTTATTGCCATTGTGTCACTTCATGTCCATATTCTGGGCAAGGTTTACAACGGTGATAATCAATGGGTTTATTGGCAAATGTTTATTTTTTATATTTTGTAAAGTCTTTTATTTTGTTGTTGTTTTTTTTAGGTTGCCCCTTCATTGTCATAGGCATGGGCATGATTTACCACAGTCACAATCAATTGGTTTATTAGCTTTTAGCCACTTTTGGCTACTGGTGCTTTTGCCTATGTTGTGATAGGGGTAGAAGGTGTGGGGGATGGAGGTAGTTGCCCCATGGAGGGTGACAAGGCCTCCTGGGTGGGTAACAGGCAGAGTTAACCCCCTAATTACAATAATGATTAAGAACTGTTAAAGTAATTAAGGGGTTAGTTGTAAGTAGTTTGTTATTTTAATTTTAATGTGGCTGCCCACAGAAGACATGGAGGACAGCGATGAGGATGAGGGTGGCCTTCCTCCTTGCAGGGGAATAACAATTTTTATTTACTATATGCTGGTTGGGTAAGGTTTTATTTTTAATGGGCAAATGTGATATTATAGAGATCTGGATAATAGGGATTTTGCCCATTACTGTACTGTATTTGTTGGGGGGGGGGAGGGGTTATGGGTTGGTTGAGGGTAAAGGATGTGGGTAGTAGTGTGGCCATTCACGGCCATTGGGGTTATCTTTGCTCCCATTGAGTGCATAGTAATCATACTGTCAATCAATGGGTGTATTGGCTGTTGTATTGTATTTTAATGTTTATTGGGGATAGAGTGGGTAGGGGATAGGTGTAGTTGCCTTTAGCAGGGTGGTTAGGCTCCCACATGGCTAGTGGGAGGGGTACACCCTCATTACCTTAGCGGTAGTAACTGCAAAGGTAATGAAGGCGTTAATCCCTCCCGCAACCTTCCCAGTAGACATAACCACCAGCCCTGGGGCAACTACCCCTTCAACCTCCCGAACTCCCTCTACCCCCAACAAACTTTGTACTCTAGTTTAACCCCTTCATTACTTTAGCAGCTAGCTAGCAACGGTAATGAAGCTGTTCTTATTTTAATAGCACAGTATTGTAGCAGGAGGTCTCTGAAGCTGAGCCGCATTCATTTCAGCCTCGGGGAGCCCCTGCTTCCTGAGTTACAGGACCCGGTATGGGGTGCCGGTGATTGCCCTTATTATTAGTAAATAAGAAGTATCTAAAAACGTAATGTTCTGCGAAGCAAGTAGACCTTTGACAACAAATACATATCCAGAAGTATTTATCTTTGTGTATTTACATTTTGTCTCCTGCAGAAATAATTTATCATGCAAAACAGATCATATGTCTAAAATGTGAGCTTCACATGTTTAATATAAATACGCCCTATTAACTTATAAATATTAGCTTGAGATTTTAAATATCCCTGTTACTGCCAGTTGAGGAATCATTGCTTAGCACATCTGAAGATTAATGCTATCTCAGAAATACTAATAAGGTGAGTACTATATGAATACATGCTGCTCATGCAGTAATAATGTATGGCTGGTAATAGAGGTGTCTCAGCGGGTATTATCCAGTACCTCTGTCCCAGTGGAAGTCTCAATCTGCATAACAGGTCATTCTCCCGCACACAGCTGCTCCAGGGGACACAATGTTCCAATCTGAATAAGGGGGGGGGGGGGGATATCTTTATTGGGGAATTGATGTATCTTCTTTTTTGTGTACAAACAAACACACAACAAGAGATAGTGAGAAAGGAGGTAACAGGACCAACTCCTATAATAAACAGCCTTAGTGCAATCTTGTTATACTGTATCTGATAGCCACGTCCTGCTTATCTTTAATGCTTCAGTTTCAACATACAGGTGTACCCAGCTTTACCTTACTTACTGAGAACACAGATTATAGGCTAAAGCTTTAAAATTCTGGGCATTATTGAAATCCCTGCTCTCTGATTGGTAACAATTCCGGGCATTATTCATTCAGTAATGCCCGGAATGTTTGCAGCTTGCAATGTATTTATTTCCAATGTGTTTATTTCCAGCCAATCAGCTTTCAGAACAGCTCTGATACAGGGCAGGGGATTGGCCAAGAGGAAGGAACAGCTCCGAGACAGGGCAGGGGATTGATTAGGAAGAAGCTGTGTCCCCTCCCCCTCCCTCCGTGAACACAGCTGACAGACTTACAGTAGTTGAGAGAAGGGAGAGAGAGAGTAAAATAAGTGTGTCTGCAGTGTGTGCAGTTGCAGTTTCTGTCTGTCTAGTGTGTAGCTGCAGTTTGTGTGTTGTATGCGTGTGTGTAGCTGCAGTTTGTGTGTGTAGGTGCAGTTTGTGTGCTGTTTCTGTGTAGCTGCAGTTTGTATGGGTGCATTTTCTGTGTTGTATGTTTGTGTAGCTGCAGTTTGTATGTGTGTGTAGCTGCCGTTTGTGTAGGTGCAGTTTGTGTGTTTAGCTGTAGTTTGTGTGTGTGTGTAGCTGCAGTTTGTGTGTATGTGTGTGAGTAGCTGTAGTTTGTTTGTGTGTAGCTGCAGTGTGTGTGTGTAACTGCAGTGTGTGTGTGTAGCTACAGTGTGTGTGTAACTGCAGTGTGTGTGTATCTGCAGTGCCTGTGTGTTTAGCTGCAGTGTGTGTGTAGCTGCAGTGTGCGTGTGTGGCTGCAGTGTGCGTATGTGGCTGCAGTGTGTGTGTGTATGTGGATGCAGTTTGTGTGTGTGTAGCTGCAGTTTGTGTGTCTGTGTGTGTAGCTGCAGTGTGTGTGTGTGTGAAGCTGCAGTTTGTATGTGTGTGTGTATGTAGCTGCAGAGTTTGTATGTATGGGTGTGTGTGGCAGCAGTGTGTGTGTAACTGCAGTGTGTGTATCTGCAGTGTGTGTGTGTCGCTGCAGTGTGTGTGTGTGTGGCTGCAGTGTGCGTATGTGGGTGCAGTGTGTGTGTGTGTGTGTGTGGATGCAGTTTGTGTGTGTGTAGCTGCAGTTTGTGTGTGTGAAGCTGCAGTTTGTATGTGTGTGTGTGTATGTAGCTGCAGAGTTTGTATGTATGTGTGTGTGTGTGGTAGCAGTGTGTGTGTAGAGCTGCAGTGTGTGTGGTGCGTTTGTATTGTGTGTGTGTAGCAGCAGAGTTTGGATGTAGCTACAGAGTGTGTGTGTGTGTGTGTGTGTGTGTGTGTGTTTGTGTGTGTGTGTGTGTGTGTGTGTGTGTGTGTACAGAGGGGGCTGCAGTGTGTGGATATAGATAGCTGCAGTGTAAGTGGACATAGAGGTGCTTTAGAGTATTAACCATTTTATTTTAATAAAAATCTAGATAACTATACAAAAGTGTCTAATTTATGAAATTTAGCCTGTATTAGTAATAATCCCTGAAGAACAGGGCATTACTGGCCAGTAATGCCCTGTTCTTCTGGGATTATTACTTAAATATTGCGTAACAATACAGAATATCATAGGATTGAATGGCAGTGATAACAAAGAATATTAACATATCATATCCAAGTATAGCGCGGTAGAGGTTAAAATAACCCTCGTTCCCCATCTGTATCAAGATCATGATGAAGAAAAAAAGTAAATTATATGTAACAGTGTTTCTCCCACCCAGTGGGAGATTTGTCCATTACTACGTGTTTGGTGGATACTGTGTATCTGCTGGCAACAGGAGGACTGAGTCATCTGCCTATGGTAGAGGGGGCACAGGAACAGGCTTCTGGGGTTCATACCCCACATATCTCTTTTGCAGCGCCTCCTTCTGCTGTAGGCTCCAGGAGCTGAAAGTGATCTCCCATGGTATAACTTATTACCTCTCTGCCCAGTAAGGTCACACACCAGGCAGGAGGCGGTTTATTCACTCTGTACAGCACAGTTACACGGCAGGCTTCTGCCCATTGCAGTACTCTCTGCTCTCACTGAATGATGGTCCATGGACCGTCACTATAGGCCAAGGGCACTCGAAGCCATCCTAGCTCTTCCCCATCTCCCTAGCGGAGACCGAGGTATGGTCCACACTCGCTCCCCCGGAGGGAAGAGCACACGGGAAGGCCCCAATCTCAGGCTCCCTGTTGTGTGACCTGCCTTCCTCAGTGGGGGAAGGACACTATTAACTTTATGGCAGTCCTGCCCTAAAGTACAGCCAGGATGCGGGCACCCGTTGTCCCAACTACAACAGGATTTACCACTCCCTGCTGTCACTCAAGTGCAGTACCAAAAGGGAGGACGATAACCTCATACCAACTAATGGCAACCTGATTGTACTAGGGTTTACTGCCAGCCCAAGGGCAGAATAGTAGCCATCGGGTGACCTGAGGAAAACAAATAGGTAGCGCTATATCCCACAATAGCCTGGCAGCCTATGATTTAACCCTGACCCCTAGTCAGGCAATAGAAGTGGAAAAAAGTTATATCTGTGGCGCTCTGCACTATTATATATTAAACAATTCTATTAAATAATAAGGATGTTATACAACCAGTATCACGGATATCGCAGTATCACGGATATCGCCCGTCCATATAGATGCTCCACGTGATGTAGGTGAACATGTAAATATAAAAAAAATCAAATCATAGCATAATACTACTAAACAAATATACAAATATACAAACAACATACAACACTAGACAAATGCTGAGAACATAAAAAACATATAATAGGTTCTAGCAAGAAACTCCAACTCACGTGGGGGTATCTGCTTACCGAAGGCAAGAAGGTATCAGGCAGTGGAGATTTCAAAGAGTGTCCCCTCTTATGGATAGCTACTACCGCTGCTTGCACCTGGGCTCAGAAGAGTTGATCTCCTATATGGCAGGGACAGGCTCCTCCAGCCCGCGGCGTCTGCCTCCGTCTGCAGTCAGCACTGTCCACACACGATGGTGGCTGTGGGATGGCAGCTGCAGATACTTCCTGTCCCGACCGCGCCAAAACGCGCCAAACGATGCAATTTTGAAATGCAGGAGAATCATACATGCAGGAGAATGCAGCCCGCAGATCGCAGCTAACAGCTCCAAGGGGGACAGCACTCACACATGAGTGCGAAGGGCCTCACGGAACCACCCTACGCGTTTCGAAAGTCCTGCTTTCTTCCTCAGGGGTAATTGTAATAAAAAAGTAGTCCCAGTAAGTCCCGGTATATGTAGTCCCAGTTTAAAAAGACAGTGCACCATTATGAGCTTGATCATGCGTAGATGGAAGAACTGGGACACTCAGCGTTATAACACACAAGATACATGACAAAAAAGAAAACAATAAACAAATAAACAAATTACAATGGACAAAAAATAAAATATAATGATTAATACAATGTATATAATGCAAATGTATTCATTATACCTACATATATATGTAGGCCATATAATGTGATAACATAATGTCATTAAATGATACAGAGCATTAAATGACAGGGAATTAAACCTTTTTTACTTTGCAGAATATTTGAGAATGGCATAATATCACCGACATTTAATGATTAGGAGTAATGTGATGGCTATTTCTGAACTGCTCAGAGCAGCCACTGGGCCAGTGAGGCTGTGTTAGTATAACACGTACACTGCATTTCCCAGTGGGTCATTTTGCCACCTTGCATGTACTGATCCAGCTGCTTTACCAGTTTGCTTTTTCAATTCCAGTTAACCATTACTGGATCAAAGGAGATCAAGAGATTACTATTCGGTTATTCACATTGTCAAAGAGTAGCTAAATTCCCCTCGATCCCTACCACGGATTGACAAGCCACGCACCAGGATACTATCAGAGATCAGTGTCCAACAAGTTTCTCTATCAATATGTTCTCCTTAATCCTGTATATCGTCGTGTTCTTGGCTCTAACAGTCACAGGTAAGGCGGCTTCTTCCTGCTATAATAATATTGTTACTGCATATCAAGTAATCATATACAGTATATAATAGGCATCTGAATAAATCTGAAGTTTCAGGATACAATGAAACAATGTAACACTAGGATCTAACTCTCTTTTACATGGATAGTAGCGATGTTGTATGTTACCGACCTGTGTGCAGAGCTATCACCTTCTTAGATAAAATTTGTCCCACTGTATCTGCACAACTTGCTCCTAAAGCAAAGCGTTTCAGTGTGTCAGTTAGAGGGATACGACAGAATGATCCCTGTATGATCCCGCAGCACCGAGCTGCTATGTGTCACAGTTATTACTGTATATGAACTTACAGTACCAGTACAGTTGTGCTTCACACAGGGGAAGGATGTATTTTATAACAACCTACTATTTGTAAGTTGCAGATGTGATAGATACTGTACACTGCATGCACAATGCTAAAGTCACAGAAAATATAAGGTCACTGCTGGATTTTTGGATGTAAATGATACTGTACATAAATGTGCTAAATAATCACTATTTTCATCTTCCAGCTCATGGCAGCAGTTGCCTTAAGTGCCTAAAGCGTAACGGTGACACATGTGAAGGAGAGTCCGTGTCCTGCAATGGGGAGTCACAATGCATGGTGATTTCTGAACATGCTAATATAGGTAAGTACAAGTCTGTAATGGTGGGTGATCCAGTGCTAAGGGAACAGGAGTTGAAGTTTTAGGTCATATGTTGTAGCCATTTCTCTATCCTAAAAACTCCAAAGCAAACACCCCAACTGTAACTATATATAAAGTGATTTCATCCGGTATCTCTAGGTTCTGGAACAGTGCAGTAAGTGTACTTTCCAGCTCACAGAGCGTTAATCCATACAGAGAATAGCTAATGCAGCTGCCTAATTAATCAGAATTGACTCCTTGAGTGAACAAGGAAGTGTTTAAGGCAAACACAGAGAGCTGTGATGCTGCTATGTGTGAGAGACACACGCTGAGAGATACAGAGTGAGAGATTGCTGTAGCAGAGAGGGGGACAGAGAAGTGCTCCCCAGCTTAAGAATGAATGCAGGCACAGCCCTTGACAGTGAATCTACAGAGGATAGTTTCTCTGAGCTCACATGGAGCCAAGTTCCCCTAAGGAAGGAAAGGAGGAGAGACAGTGCTGAAGCAGGGACGCCTGCTCCAATGGACTACCAGATAAGGAAAACCCTTTATTATTGTGTGCAGAGGCTATATACATTGTTGCATATGCCAGGGCATGTTTTAACCTGGGAACCAGTACAGTTGGCCAGCTGTGGTTAGAAAGGGCTGAAGCCAAGTTGAGTTATTTTCCCTAACGAGAATAGGTATTTCATTTTATGATTTGTTTGACTTAAAGGGACGATGGGCCTGTTATCATATGATTTAATCCCTGTAAATAAACCCCATAAAAGAAATACAGTGTTTCCTGCCTTAAATTGGGACTTAAAGAGACTGCAACGTGGTAGGATATATATATCTATATATATATATATATATTGACAGAAAATATAGACAGCGCCCTTTACACACTACACCTAAATTGCTGCAGCCCTGATAGATGTGGCAAGAATTTGCACCAGGCAAATATGCCCAATAAACAGTGGTGTGAAAATAAATAAATGTATTCTGGCAGGGAATACTTAAAGTGACTATTATATAAAAACACAAAAGCAAAAAAGAAGTGTGCATAACATATAGAAATAAAAAAAAGCAATAAAAGAGATATTGCCAATTGATGTGGGTAAAAATGACACTGAGTGTCACTGGGACTTAACTAAAAAATTCAAATATAAAAAAAAAAAAAAAATGGGTTCTTGTGATAAGCAATGAAAAATTCAAAACACGATTATGAACCCATAAATGCAGTTAATATTAAAAATACTTAAGTCCACATGTGTCCATGATAAGTTGATTTGCAAAAGGTCCAGGCTGCTTCTTCTTGGGCTCACCGAACTCCCACAGTACCTATTAGAGAAAAAGAGAAAAGAAGCGCCCGATCCTTGTGTAAAATCAGATGAACAAAGTTTTAATATCTCATGGACAAGACAAATGCACACTTACAATTTGTCTGATAAAATAAAGCATGTTATGGGACCTGCCCATGCACCAACTGAGGACTCCTCGGTCTCTTCTTTGTGTGTGAGTGTCAGTATTGGCTCCAAAAAGGATGTTGCTGTCAGCTGCTGTCTCCAGGGGAGTAATCCTTAGTGTTTGTGAGCACTCAATCTCCACATGCAGCCGCCATTTAGCCTTTCTTCTCACACTTGAAACCGGAAAAAAATCTTCAGGCAAGTCCTTGCCTCCTCACGCTGGTGCAGGGAGCTGCCCTGTCACTGTAGGCTCACTGCCAGATATCCCTACGCGTTTCTTCCGACTCTGATGAAATCCGCAGAGTCGGAAGAAACGCGTAGGGATATCTGGCAGTGAGCCTACAGTGACAGGGCAGCTCCCTGCACCAGCGTGAGGAGGCAAGGACTTGCCTGAAGATTTTTTTCCGGTTTCAAGTGTGAGAAGAAAGGCTAAATGGCGGCTGCATGTGGAGATTGAGTGCTCACAAACACTAAGGATTACTCCCCTGGAGACAGCAGCTGACAGCAACATCCTTTTTGGAGCCAATACTGACACTCACACACAAAGAAGAGACCGAGGAGTCCTCAGTTGGTGCATGGGCAGGTCCCATAACATGCTTTATTTTATCAGACAAATTGTAAGTGTGCATTTGTCTTGTCCATGAGATATTAAAACTTTGTTCATCTGATTTTACACAAGGATCGGGCGCTTCTTTTCTCTTTTTCTCTAATATATATATATATATATATATATATATATATATATATATATATATATATATATATATATATAGATATATATATAACCTCAGTTTTATTGTATCCCCTGAGGAAGGTCCCATTCTGTAGGACTGAAACGTTGGGTTTCTGGATGTATTTTTGCTTTCACTAATACACTTTGATTTTCAACATTGAGTGCTGTCTCTTGTTTACCAATCCTTGGATCGGTAACGTATAACTATATATATATATATATATCCTACCACGTTGCAGTCTCTTTAAGTCCCAATTTAAGGCAGGAAACACTTTATTTCTTTTATGGGGTTTATTTACAGGGATGTATATATATATAAATCTGAGGTTATGGAATTTCACAAAAGTATCAAGTCATTTTGTCCCCAGATGTATCCAATATGTGGAAGTATTCATGTATAGGATGAGGAATGTTTGGAGCTATCATGCTGATGGGTATTTAGAGCACAGTACCTGTGATTTTTGTTATTACATTGTCAGGTTACACACGCGATTCTGTATTTTTTATTATTTCACTATACAGATGGAGCAGGAAATATTATTGTACTTGTTAATAGAGGAAATAATACAGAAAATATTGTGTGCGTTAGCGACATAATTCGCGTTACCATTAGTTTTAATGGAGACGCAGTATGTCGGAATAAATATTGCGTTCACATTAAAGTGTCCCATTCATTTACTGGTACTGGCATGGATGTCTTCTACATCTGCACATAAACCAGGATCGGCACTATTATCTTCAGAAACAAGGCACTGCTATGGGCACTTCTTTTGCACCCTCTTATGCGAATCTTTTTATGGGCTATTGGGAAAATATTCACATTTTCGGTGACACCAATCCTTTCCGTGATAATATAATTTTTTACCGTCAATATATCGACGATCTTATCCTGATATGGAGTGGAGACTATATTACCTTAATGTCATTTATTGATTACTTGAATAAAAATACATTTAATTTGAAATTCTCCTCATCAATTCATATTAATCATATTAGTTTTCTGGATGTAAATTTATATATTGATGTTAATTGTAACATTCAGACTGATATATTTCGTAAGCCCAACGCCCGTAACTCTTTGCTAAGAGCCAATAGCAATCATCCAAGACCCTTACTGCGTGGTATCCCTGTGGGACAATATCTTAGATTAAGAAGGATATGTTCTACTGAAGAATCGTTCAGACAACAATCAGAGATCTTAAATAATAGATTCAGAAGTAGAGGATATCTGAAAAAGACATTCATTCAGCTATTATGCGAGCATCACAAACTAATCGTTTAGATTCATTAACTAGAACTAATGCTAATAATTCAAACAGACATGGGGAGACCACCAATCAAAAGGAAGAAACACCATTGTTTATTACTACCTATAGCAACCAAGCTAATCAAATAAAAACCATTATAAACAAACATTGGAAAATATTACATCTTGACAAAGATTTGGCTACCGTTGATCAAAACACTCTGAGATTTGTCTATAAAAAGGCTAAAACTATTGGTTTTCATCTTTCCCCAAGTCTATTTGCATCAAACCTGAATGAACATAAACAGAATCTTCCAAAAGGGTTCCACAAATGTGGAAAGTGTAACTATTGTAAATATGCAATGCCTCTTTCAAATATGACATGTAAATATACAGGTAAAATATACAAAATCAAACAATTTATGACTTGTACCACAAACTATGTTGTTTATAAATTGAATTGCAGTTGTGGAAGTATTTACATTGGTAGGACGATACGTCCACTTAAAATCAGAATCTCTGAACACCTTTGTTCTATTAAAAAGAATGATCTTAGTTTACCTGTATCCAAGCATTTTACTAAATGTCCAATTGGTTCTATTAGTACATTTACATTTAGTGCCCTAGAATTTATTCCTAAACATGCTAGAGGAGGTAACAGAGAAGCAGCCCTCAATAAAAGAGAAATGTTCTGGATTTTTACCCTCGGGTCATTATCACCCGGGGTTATAAATACCGATTGGGAACTGAAACATTTCTTGGAATGATATTCTCTTTTTAATTTCCAATTAATGATGTCTATGCATTATTGTGAATTATTTGCATACTCTCTACACTATATGTTTTCCTTATGGATACTATACATCTTGAATACATAAAAAAGCTGTGTGTGCTGTGCACGCGCATAGTAAGTGAAACTTCTTTGACTTTTGTCACAGAAATTGTATTTGTGTTGGTGTTAGTGATGTTTTAATTAAAAATCAAAATACAATCTCAATGACAAAACGCAAATAAATTTGACTTAGAATGCGCGTGCTCGGCACACATCCACTGTATTAGCTATTTGCACTAAGTGTGAATTCCGCGTGTGACAGTGTGCGTGTGACTGAGAGTGTGTGTGTGACTGAGAGTGTGCGTGTGACTGAGAGTGTGCGTGTGACTGAGAGTGTGCGTGAGAGTTTGCGTGTGACTGATAGTGTGCGTGTGACTGATAGTGTGCGTGTGACTGATAGTGTGCTTGTGACTGAGAGTGTGCATGTGACTGAGAGTGTGCGTGTGACTGAGAGTGTGCGTGTGACTGAGAGTGTGCGTGTGACTGAGAGTGTGCGTGTGACTGAGAGTGTGCGTGTGACTGAGAGTGTGCGTGTGACAGTGTGCGTGTGACTGAGTGTACGCATGTGACTGAGTGTGCGTGTGACTGAGAGCGTGCATGTGACTGAGAGTGTGCGTGTGACTGAGAGTGTGCGTGTGACTGAGAGTGTGCGTGTGACTGAGAGTGTGCGTGTGACTGAGAGTGTGCGTGTGACTGAGTGTGCGTGTGACTGAGTGTGCGTGTGACTGAGCGTGTGCGTGTGACTGAGCGTGTGCGTGTGACTGAGCGTGTGCGTTTGACTGTGCGTGTGACTATGCGTGTGCGTGTGACTGCGTGTGCGTCTGACTGTGAGTGTGACTGAGTGTGCGTCTGACTGTGAGTGTGACTGAGTGTGCGTGTGACTGAGTGTGCGTGTGACTGAGTGTGCGTGTGACTGAGTGTGACTGAGTGTACGTGTGACTGTGAGTGTGCGTGTGAGTGTGACTGAGTGTGTGTGACTGAGTGTGCGTGTGACTGTGAGTGTGTGTGGGGGTCTGGGGGGGTCAGTGTGTGAGGGTCTGGGGGGGTCAGTCAGTGTGTGTGGGGCTCTGGGTGGTCAGTGTGTGTGGGGGTCTGGGGGGGTCAGGCAGTGTGTGTGGGGGTCTGGGGGGTCAGGCAGTGTGTGTGGGGGTCTGTCAGTGTGTGTGGGGGTCTGGGGGGTTCAGTCAGTGTGTGTGGGGGTCTGGGGGGTTCAGTCAGTGTGTGTGGGGGTCTGGGGTGGTCAGTCAGTGTGTGTGGGGGTCTGGGGGGGTCAGTCAGTATGTGTGGGGGTCTGGGGGGGTCAGTCAGTGTGTGTGGGGGTCTGGGGGTGTCAGTCAGTGTGTGTGGGGGTCTGGGGGGGTCAGTCAGTGTGTGTGGGGGTCTGGGGGGGTCTGTCAGTGTGTGGGGGGGTCCGGGGGGGGGTCAGTCAGTGTGTGGGGGGGTCAGTCAGTGTGTGGGGGGGTCTGTCAGTGTGTGGGCGGTCCGGGGGGGTCCATCAGTGTGTGGGGGGTCCGGGGGGGGTCCGCGCAGGTTGCGCCCGGGTTTTTGTACCACCGCTTCCTGGGGGGCCCGCAAACGCCCGCGTCACTGGAGGGCTGAATGGCGCCACTGCCAGCCGCTTCTGCGCATGCGCGGCATGGCAGCGGTAGTGGAAGTTAGGCGGGCCCATGTGTGGACTGGGAGGGAGGTCCCATTCGGGTAAGGAAAGGGTGGGTGGGGGGCTGTCCCGGTCGGGCGGTCTCTGCTGTCCCGGGCAGCAGACGGGGACACATGTCAACAGCCGTGGCAGCGGGCGGGGAACGGCGCCGCTGCCAACCGCTTCTGCGCATGCGTGGCTTTCCTCCAGTCCCCATGATTACTGAGCATGCGCGGCTTGGCCGCGGATGTGCGGGGGGAATGGCAGCCGTTAGGAGCGGCGCCGGCGGCTATCGCCGCCGGCCGCATATGTCATCAGCCATGTGGGGGGAGCGGGGGCCATTAGGAGCGGCGCCGGCGGCTATCGCCGCCGCCGCATCTGATTTGTGGAGCGGGTGTGATGTCAGTGTTGGGGTCGGGCTGAGCCAGAACACAGCCCGGCCTCAACTGCCAGCACTGACGTCACATCCGTTTCATTTCTGTCTCCACAATTCATTTTTGCCCCAGTTCGAATAAGGTGCCACTAAGGAAGTTTCACTTCAATAAGTGTGTTTGAATTTTTCAATTATTAAGTCTCATATCTATCATAGTTCTTGTTGTATGTGCTCTATACTCATGGATTTACTGACTGTGCATGTTTTTATTGGATTTAGATTCTCTTGGATCAATGGCTCTAAGTATTAAACAAATTGATTATTAATACATTTATATTGATTCTATTATTCTATAGTATATGATCTTATTTCTATTTATCCATTTATCCAAGAGACTTAAATCTGTTTCCACAGAACATGACAAATTGTTTTTATCTGATATTCTGTTTTTCTTTTCCCCGCATTAAGTATGTGCGGGTTAATCTTGATTAGATGTTCTCCCTTGTTTGTGTTGATATTAGATCACCCCCCACCTTGCAGTGACGCCACTTAGATATTTCTATGATAATCGATTATGTATATAAATACCGATTAATATGGCTTAACCTGTTATCCAACTTTCGGTATATAGAGTGTAGTATGTTGATGTACTTAGACATATTGTGGCGTCACTTCCGATGGGCGGATGATTAATTTCCGCGTCACTTCCAGTCCGCGTCACTTCCGGAAGGCAGATGATGCGGGTTTGCATCATTTCCGGTTGGCGGCTTAGGGGTATAAGAAGAGGCATCGAGTCCACACTCTGCACTCTCTGATGAAGCGCCAATCGTGGTGTGAAATGCGTAAGAGTTTGTTCCTATCTGCACCATGTTGTCCTAATAAAGAAGCTTTTTATTTTCATTGGCGGTTATCCTGTTTGTCCCTTCCAAGCACGGCTGTGCTCCGTTTCACCTACCTTTTCGGAGGATGTCTCTCTAATAATTCGCGTTACCATTAGTTTTAATGGAGACGCAGTATGTCGGGATAAATATTGCGTTCACATTAAAGTGTCCCATTCATTTACTGGTACTGGCATGGATGTTTGCTACATCTGCACATAAACCAGGACTGGCTTCAGCTGTGAATTGCATAATTACATAATCTCTTGTAAACTTTCTTCTAGTGTTTCAATGTTCCCATAACTCCTTACTTTTCCTCTGAGTCCTGCAATACACTGCATTCCCCTTCTCTGGTAACATGGTATTTTCTGTATGAACTGGAGACTTGTCTCACCTTATCACAAACAGTTCTATTCTTCATATGAATGACTTGTTAGTATAGAATGTGTGGGACATATACAGGGGAACTTAAAATTCTGATCTTCAATTTGCTTGTACTGTATTATTTAATCTCTTGAAAAATGCAGCATGTATGTAGTTGGGTTAATCTATGTTAATCTGCAGATGATTAAGCGTGAGAGAAATACTAAAATGTAGATGACACTTTGAGCGTCTTTTGATTTACATATGGTGGAATAGTTGAGTTTGTAGATCATTTGTAGATATTTTTCCAATGCTGTGAGTGTGGAGCCCAGATCTCTTTGGCTATTAATATGAACATTGACTTCTCATTTACTAAATTATTCTCACAGGTGGAAAAGTATTCCGGTCAATTGCTAAGGGTTGTGCTGAAGAAATACCGTGTGACTCTTCAAGCTATGTAAATAACCAAAGGCTTTTTATACGTGAGAATGTCAAATGCTGCTCTGGGGATAACTGCAACACCAATAACTATCACAGTAAGTGCACTGAATATTTATAGAAATGTAATAAAATATCCAACTGAATCAAACGCCTGTACAAAAAAAGACTTTACCAAACTACTGCACTCAATATTGAATTAAAATGAGTAAAATAATTCTTATACAAGGCATATCCGTAGTGTTTAAAATGTATTATTTTTTTTAATTGTATTTTAAATATACAGAACTATTCTCAACAACATATAAAACCATACAAATATATAAAAACAAAGTATCCCTTTATAAAGAATCCTGACTGTACCAACAATGTAGTATACCGCTATTCTTATAATGCTTTATAGATCATATAATCTGCAGATGAATGATTATCCTAGGATATTTATACCACTGTTTGAAGTTGGAAAGTCGTAAATACAGGTATCCCACAGTTGGGCATATTGGAGCTGATATTTTGTAACTTGCTATATTTACCCAGGATGTGGGTCTGTGAA
The DNA here is from genome assembly GCF_040206685.1 of Ascaphus truei. Taxonomy (NCBI): domain Eukaryota; kingdom Metazoa; phylum Chordata; class Amphibia; order Anura; family Ascaphidae; genus Ascaphus; species Ascaphus truei. The sequence continues at coordinate 133,572,047 of NC_134488.1, forward strand.
TCTTGTGTCTCCTGATTTAAGGGGAATTGAAGTCAGAGGGTATGTTGAACATGTTTTTAACAGGCCTATGAGAGATATAAATATGAAGAGAGATATTCAGATCCAAGGACAAACTTACTGCTGATAATATTAGGTTTATTTGTACGGTATGTATAATGCTCAATCTTTAGTTTATTACATTTATCAAATAATTTAGGAAATGTGCTAATAACTTGAAACAAACAGTGATAATATTATCTACGTGAACATATTGAAACAAATGGCAACCCCGCACTTAAAAATACATAAATCAGAAATAATCGTATATTTTATTCATAAAGATGAGAATAAAAACGAAATTCTGTGCAATGTAAACATACAGAAAACAGAGCAATCAAACATAGTGTTAACATGAAGGACAGACGAATAACGTAAAATAAGGGGGGGATGGAAATATAAGAAAAAATAACACAAAAAATAACACAATAATATTCACAAAAGTGTCAAGGGAGCCTTTCTTCTGGCCCATTGTTACATCTATAACATGTAGTATTGCCTACATCAGATCAAAAAAAGATCTAGCAAAAATTATCACACAAAGTCCAAAGTTTCACATTTTGAAGTATTTCCGACTTAAGTATTTTTCAGTGCGGGGTTGGTATTTGTTTCATTTATTACCCTTTTGGAGTTGGTAGGGACTCCTGGTTTCCCTGCACATTATCCATATTAGCAGTGTTGGGCGTTATTATCCATTAAGGTGGAGAGTGTCTTATTTGTTATACAACTATCTCCGTGAACCTACATATTGCCTATACAAATGGTTGGTGCTGCTGGAAATAGACTATTCCAGGTCCAGAAAATGGTGCCAAATAAGAAAAGGAACTACTGTAGTACAACCTGAAGGAACAAATGGGGAGAAGAAAATAAATATATATAGTGAAGTATGTTCACAAAACGAGATTGCAGGTCAAAAAGGGTAAGCTATACACTCACACGGAGTCCCGAGGCCTCAGGCACGGAATAAATTAACTTGATGTCTTTTTTTGTACATCTCTCTTATTTCTCCTCTCTAGGAAGATTTTCAGATGCAAAGAAAACCAGGCAGCCTCATAGCGCCACATTAGAAGATTTCAGGGAAAAAATTATTTCAAGTGCTAGAGATGCACTGGGATACTCTGACAAACAATTATAACAAAAGAAGCCGTGGAATAAGTAGACACATTGTATTGCAGAGCTTTTTATATACTGACACAAAGAAGACCCTATAACAAGCACTCAGATATATCTGTAAAGGAAATCTACACAAGATATGTGGGATAATGCAAAATAAGACAATTTTATTATACAAAACATATACAACAAAAAGTTAAAAAATAACAATATATAAAAAAAACAGGCAGACACAACACAAAAACCTCCTGGAAGTAGGAAGATGATTTGACAGATCTATAAACAGCGCAAATTACATAACACCAAACAGGTAAGGGATGATGCAGAGGGAAAATGGGGAACAGCCCTAAATATATTGGAAAATCCCAGGACTAAGTCCCGAGAGATACCACTGACCGGCCGGTCATATATCAAAAATAAAGGGACCTCATACCCCCACAAAATATCCCTATACCATCAAACACATAACAAAGAGGCAGGAAGTGGCAACCAACCACAGGTTTTTGTGTTGTGTCTGCCTGTTTATTTATATATTGTTATTTTTTAACTTTTGTGGTATATTTTTTGTATAATAAAATTGTGTTATTTTGCATTATCCCACATATCTTGTGTAGATTTCCTTTACAGATATATCTGAGTGCTTGTTATAGGGTCTTCTTTGTGTCCCTGTGTGTCTCATATTGGTTTCTGACCCTTAGCACCGCCAATTTCTCTCTCATCTTCAGGGATTATTTGATTGGCAATAGATATCTTGATACTTCTACAGATGTTCTGACTGCGGTATTTTCTGTGTGTGTTTAAAATATATATATACAATATATATATATATATATATATGTAACGGGTGTACCCCCTTGTCTGACCCACCCAATCTCACATTGGCCCGTGTGGTCTAACCGTTCCCCTTTACATGTTCGTGTGTGGTGGTGCACCTGCAAGCAACAGGTCTCCTGAGTCTCCCGCTTGATGGTATTAGGGGATGTCATCAGGACAGGTAGCTGAGGTAGTGGGTGCGAGTCCAACATACTTCATGTGCAGCGCCTCCACCTCATCAGGATCTGTGCTTCCGCAGGGAGATGGTCCTGGTGAGGAACTCCTTCTTGGTGGTGCCATCCACTGCTGAGTAACTTCACTCTCACACAGTGGATGTATATGCGAACAAGACATCTTTATTTGCATTGTATGGGCAAGCTGCCCCTCACAGATAGCAACTCAGCCGCTCATCTCTGTGCAGCACTCCATTAGGAAGGTCCCTTCTCCCTAATAGAGCTGCTTTCCACCTTTACTCTCAAAGAGATTCCCCAGCTTCTCTGGTTGCTGTAATCTCCTCTCCTGAGATGCTTTGTCTCTCTCAGCTCATCTCTTGAGCTGCTCTGTCTGTCAGCTCCTCTAACTCTGCCCAATGTCCTGCGTCTGCTCACTGACTCACAGCTAGCCTGAGACACTGCAACACTGTTGCAGACCTTCACGTGCCTCTCACTGAACAGAGGCAGCACAACAAAAGGAAACTGAACTTCTAACTTTAGGCAGTGCTGTGTCTTATATCACCCCCCAGAGAACAAACCTACTCTGTACCACTAAGTGTGGGCACATTCCATGTTGTCACTTCCTTTGAGGATATATGACACCTCACCAGGGTTTGAGGGCAAACCTCCATTGATTGTTGCTGGCAATCCTGCATACTTACCAGGTTTGCTGCCAACATGAGAAAGAGATATGTATACCAATCTTAGACATGGCTACATTCTCCCCATGGGTGAAACCCAACGGCCCGGCTGGGATTTAAATTTGCGGAACCTTCCTTCAGGTAGCACTGCAAAACATAACAACACATTATTACAGTACATATCTTTTCATAACACAATAACAGATACATCCTAACGTAGATGTATAACAACTAGGATTACTCCATGCTGGAGTATCCATTCTGGTACTACCATACCCTCTTAAGGTGGCTTGCGTACAGCATGGTCCACTGGGCTTAGAACATCAATGCTGTAACACTCTAGGGGACATACTGGACACCCACAATCAGACCATAACTCTGGCCTGGATGCTAGTGGACTGAGAGGATCATGCCCATACATTTCCCCAAGGCATCTCCTGGAGATGTAGACTATCCCCTCTTGACTACACCACTTCTCATCTAACCCGCCAGGATCCCAATTTTCTTCTCCTGATCCTTCCTCTTCATCAGTGCCATATCCCCTATCTTCATCAGGGGTACCCATTTCGAACTTACTTTCTCCCTCCCATGGATGGTGAAAATAAAGTAACCACTTTTGGCGATCCCTAATAACTCTTGCCGACACTGGACGCACATAGGGGGTTCCCTGGGCAATAGGCACAATATGAGCAACATTACCCACATTCCCAGACGAAACTCCCAATGTCCCTGGGGACCCAAAATTTGACCCAAGGCTCTTAGGATCACACCCCACCATAACAGTACGATTGTCATCATTAGTGCAGTACACTACCGACACACTTTATTGCAGCACGGCTAGCACCGCAATCTGGGGGATGCCCCGGCGTGCTAGCCGCACTCCCTCAGCGTGCCGCGCATCACCGATGCGCGGTCACGCGTCATCGGGTGCCTGCGCCCCCTGCACGCGCGTCCAGGGCTCCCCGAGGGAGCCCTGGTGTCCCGCGATGTGGGGGACGGCGGCAGGGGGTTCCGGGGGACCCGGCGGACCCGGCAGCGGGAGGGAGAGCTCCCCGATCGGAGGGCACTCTTCCGCTGCTTCGGCGCGCACCCGGCACCCTCCGGCGCGCGCCAGGTTACTGCTGCAGCCGAGAACGGGCAAATGCTCGAATAAACTCGGCCGCAGCAGTATAACATTCGTTGCATAGACATTTCCCTCCCCGACCTCTCATCGGAGACAAAACAGTCACCCCAGTCCAGATTTTCCGCAGTCCATTCTTCAGAAATGGCTCGGGATTCCCCAGACAACCCTTGGCTAGACTGGGACCCATAGGAAAAAGTGACAGGGGCAGGGGTTTTAACTATGGCCGAGGGTTGGGCATAGGGAAACACTGCCGGCATACGCGGGGCTACGACCCGCAACTTCTCGCTTCCTTGCCCGGTACCATCAGACTGGCACTCTGGCTCACCTGTGTCCGTATTCCCAGGCTTCAGCAGGGCCTGCTGTCTCTTCCCGGACCCAAGATTTCTGGTACAGCTGCTTGGCCGCGAGGACACGGCCATCTCGCTGGACTCGTCGCCATCTTGCGTTGGGTTCCCAACCGGAACCTCTTCCTCCAGAACGACATCCGCCACCGGAAGTGATGGTTCTGCTCTCCGCTCCGTCCAGGCCTGGGCTAGGCCTTTCTCCGCCGTTGCCACCACCAGCGCCTGTGGGGGGTTAGGAGGTTCCTCACCACTCCGCTGGCTTGCGATGGGTTCCTCTGTGGTAGGCCAGACTGGCCATTGTAGGGCACACGGGCTTACATCAGGGTCCGCAGCAGATGGGATAAATGTATCTTTATCTTCAGCTTCACTTGTGTGGTCCGCCGGCTGGCGCATCACCACAGCTGGTTGACTACTGTCTTCAGTAGTACAGGATGGGGATAGGGACATCTCCGCAGGGGAACAGTGTCGGGTCGCTTCGCATTCGCTGGAGGCCATCGGCCTGAAGTGGTCCTGCTCCGCCGATACCAGTGGTAGCGATCCCCCTTCTCCCTGGGCAGTCACCTTACCCTTCGTTGATTCCGTCAGGAATGGTTTCATCATCTGGGGTTCCGGTTCTGAAACCGGATCTGGAGCCGTCTCTGTCATCGGAGCTTGGAACTCCTCACGCTTAGGCAGATAAGGGCTAGACACAAGCTGGTTTGCTCTTTTTGCAAAGAAAGTAGCTCCCCAAACAAGATCTTTTCCCAGAGATACACAGTCAGAGTCCTCACACCTCAAGCTGGTGATTCCGTCATTGAATACTTCCCGGAATCCTTTAGGCAATGAATAACAGGCAAAGGTCATATCACACTTCCTCACTTTATGTATACACGGGCACAAAAGAAAGGGGTAAGTCACTCCTCTGGCCCGCCATGCTCCTGGTAGCTGAGGTTGTGCTTTGCTGCATTCTGTTTCTTTCTTAGGGGGAACAGAAGTTGCTACTGGCAGTTCAATGTGCGCACTCCCCCTGGTGGACTCTAGAGGAGGTTCTCGTAGACTTGTAGGTGGACCCAGTACAGGGGCGGAGTGAGTCATAGTCCATGAGGGCGCGGCTCCAGTTTTCACGCCAAACTCCCCAACAGGGTGGGGTTTTCCCGTTGGCGCCAATCCTGGCCAACAATCAGCAAACTGCAAAGTTGCAAGACTTTCTGCAGCTGGCCCACGCGGTGTCCCGGGAACACGGGAACCGCCATCTTGGGTCGTACTGTCTTTCTGCATCACATTTGAGGTAGCGTTTAGCTGTTTGTATATTGAATTTTAACAAAGTCCATTTCGTTCCTCCCATCTAGCAACACTGTCGTCCTCACTAGCCTCAAGGTTACTTTCCCGAGAGCATAGACAGGACAAACACGGCGCAGCCACGGCTTTCACGCCATTCCACAACAAGCTCACAAAAGTCTCTTCTGTAACTTGTTCTTCGTCCACGCACAGTTCATATGCGTGTTCTTCCTCTGACCGCCCTTCTGGACCTTCTGCTCTATGCAGATCCTCCATTCTTGCGGTTCTCTCTCCCCGTCATCCTGGACATTCTGCGCTCTGCAGATCCTCCATTCTGACGGGTCTCTCTCAATCGTTGAACATGGGATTTTTGTACATGGAGCTCCGCTCTGTGGGGCAGCTACCACATCAGTACAATTAACATGCCTTGTGCACCACCTTGTGTACCTAACGTATATCTGAATCGTGTTTGCACTACCTCAGGCTAGGCTCACTCTTTCTGTGTCTACTGTATCGCTTTCCTCCAGTCTGTGCTCCTTGGTCAAGTGATCTGGAATGGAGACTAGAGTACTCTGGCTCTTCCATGCAGTACTTTGGGCGTCTACCTACTATTGGCTAGCCTAGTGCGGACCCTTCCAGAATTCCTGCCCTAAATTACCAGTTTATCCCTTGAGGCGTCCCCCGCTAGCGCTACCTCAAGGCGACTAGAACAGCAATAGCCTCCCGCTCCAGATCTACTAACCCCTAGCAGGATCCCATGGCGTCTTTGCGGCCTGCAGCTCCAGCAGCTACCCGACTACCCCTGGTTCCGTCCCACGCAGCACAAAGTGGCAGCAGACACTCTCCCTGTTTCCTATTGTGTGCCTAGCAAAAGCCTGTTCTGTTAACAGTATCTCAGAAGCACATCCAATTGTAACTGGTGTACCCCCTTGTCTGACCCACCCAATCTCACATTGGCCCATGTGGTCTAACCGGTCCCCATTACATGTTCGTGTGTGGTGGTGCACCTGCAAGCAACAGGACTCCTGAGTCTCCCGCTTGATGGTATTAGGGGATGTCATCAGGACAGGTAGCTGAGGTAGTGGGTGAGAGTCCAACTTACTTCATGTGCAGCGCCTCCACCTCATCAGGATCTGTGCTTCCGCAGGGAGATGGTACTGGTGAGGAACTCCTTCTTGGTGGTGCCATCCACTGCTGTGTAACAACACTCTCACACAGTGGATGTATATGCGAACAAGACATCTTTATCTGCATTGTATGGGCAAGCTGACCCTCACAGATAGCAACTCAGCCACTCATCTCTGTGCAGCACTCCATTAGGAAGGTCCCTTCTCCCTAATAGAGCTGCTTTCCACCTTTACTCTCAAAGAGATTCCCCAGCTTTTATGGTTGCTGTAATCTCCTCTCCTGAGATGCTTTGTCTCTCTCAGCTCCTCTCTTGAGCTGCTCTGTCTGTCAGCTCCTCTAACTCTTCCCAATGTCCTGCGTCTGCTCACTGACTCACAGCTAGCCTGAGACACTGCAACACTGTTGCAGACCTTCACGTGCCTCTCACTGAACAGAGGCAGCACAACAACAGGAAACTGAACTTCTAACTTTAGGCAGTGCTGTGTCTTATATCACCCCCCAGAGAACAAACCTGCTCTGTACCACTAAGTGTGGGCACATTGCATGTTGTCACTTCCTTTGGGGATATATGACACCTCACCAGGGTTTGAGGGCAAACCTCCATTGATTGTTGCTGGCAATCCTGCATACTTACCAGGTTTACTGCCAACATGAGAAAGAGATATGTACACCAATCTTAGACATGGCTACATATATATGAAAAAAGAGATAAAAAGAAGTGCAAGCTCCATAGCGTGATACTGTATGAAAAATGTGATGGTACAAAAAATAATAAAAGAGTCTCCTGGACTTGCACTCACAAGAGGGCAGATTAAATCAGCGTTTATGAGATAAAATCTCAATCGTGGTGATGTCACTGTCAGTGTAGGCAGCAGTCCAGTCACCGGTGGAACAATAATCACCAATCTGATGCATAGTGGACGTTGGAAAGGCTCACGCGCTGCAAATGTCCTAATCAATAGGAGGCACCTAGGAGCTCAACCGTAGGGAGCCACAGAGGCAATCCCGATCGAATCTTCACCCACCGCACATCACCTGTGCCGGGCTAGAGGAGCTCCCCGCCTCCCACCACAGAGAGTGTCCAGTTACCACCTGAAAATACCAGCTGCAGCCATGCTTTGACTTCCCTGTTGGTTTGCGAGCGGACCGTAGTTACATTACCACGTGCAACATTGCGTTCAAACGCGTTTCATCACGTGTTGTGACTTCGTCAGAGGTCTGATTTAATCTGTCCTCTTGTGAGTGCAAGTCCAAGAGACCCTTTTTTTAAAAAATTTGTACCATTACATTTTTCATACAGTATCACGCTATGGAGCTTGCGCTTCTTTTTCTCTCTTTTTTCTTTTAGGTATTCTTGATGTGCAAAACATCATCATTGAAGCTGCAATTTGCTTCTGTCCGGATTCACTACTATATCTGACTTTAGACACTATTCCAAGTAGTCGTCGTTTGGTTTGAATATTTTTTTTATGACTAGTACTGTATATCTTTTGTTTACATGTTTGATGTGTGTTTAATGATTCAGGCTATCAGACAATCATTTAGGTATTCATCACACCACAGCCCTTTCGAATTTCAACACTGGGCAAAATTATCACATGGCCACTGTCTTATTTCAAACACATTTAGGAAGCATATTTTAGCGCTACTTCACTGTTTTTGTATATATATATATATATATTTATATATAAATATAACCATTTCCCTTGTTCATTCTTAGTGCCTCCTGATAATGGAAAGCCCAGTGGGAAGGTTTGCCCAGACTGCTTTAAGGGGAATAGCTTGGAGGAGTGTATCAGCGACCAAACACGAGTGTGCAAACATAAAGAGGACAAATGTGTCTCCACAGTCGGACAGTTTATAGATCCAGGTAATTAGCACAGTCCTCAAAGGTGTATTAAGAAAGTGGGTGATGAGACCTTCCTTATACCTAATGTATATACAGTAAGAGTAACTGATTGACATAGAAATAACTTGCTTAATCACACCTGGTACATACATTGGAATAGGCTGTTACTAGGTGTAAAGACTGAGCAGGGGATGAGGGAGATGAAGGGTTTTATCAGGAGGATATTATAAGAGGACACAGAAGGGCACCTGTATGTAATCACTGACATGGCAGCACACGTAACTGCATCTTATTGCTAAATTAAAAACTAAAGATCATCCCAATTTTCATAGGGAAATTATATACTTTACCACTAAATATATATTTCAGTGTTTTACGGGTCATGAATAAAAGGATTGGTGTTTTGACAATAATCGTGCTGACCCTCCTATTTCCTATCATGTGTAATTAATCTTAATTAGCTTCTCATGCGGAACATTGCCACAGCTGTATGTGTCTTCAGGCTGCAGTACGTTATGAGACAGTCTGTCCCACTGACCCTTTTAGTTCCTGCGTATTTACTATGTGTGTGTGATACACGGCCGCGCACCTTCTGCCACCGGGGACATAACCAAGGAAAGACAGACCTGGGGGAGAGACGGTCTCACAGTCTGGGGCGGTGCTGTGCATGGAGAGGTCTGGTTATTACTTAGAAAGGAAAGTAGACACAGGATGGAAGCTGCAGGTTACTCTCCTGATTAGCTATATTTATAGTAAAAAGTATAAAGGCACAAATAAGTGATAAATTACTGTGCAGTGCGCAATGCATGAAATTAAGAACTCACAGCCCACCTGTTGCAATCAGATAGAATGCGGATGATGATAACTGCAGGCTTGGATCCTCCTCAGAATAACAGTGAGAAAGACATACTGTAGCATAATACCATTTATTCCAATAACAGAATAGGGAAATGTAGGGATTGCACTCACATGTTCCCTGTGTATTCAGCGCATTGCGTCTGATAAGGGCACACTCTAGCCTCTCTGGAAAGACACAGGTTCCGCCGCAGGTCAGCCACCGATGTTCCGCTCCACTCCTCGTGTTGGTCACTTCCGCATTTTCATGCTCACCGCAGTACGGTGTCCCAGTGGAGTCAGGATGGCTGGCCCTTAATGTTGAAGGGCACATTGGGCCATATTATCTAAACAGTGCTATTCCATAAGTCGCGTGAGATGTATTGTATGAGATATATATATGTGTAGCCCTGTTTCCCCCCTCTCTGGAAGATGTACTGCTGGCTACTGCGGTCTGTGATGCGTGCATACCTGTGAGGGTCCAGGAGAGCTAAGTGTCCACGATGTTGTGGGGTAACAGGACAGGCTTTAGGAGATCTTCTGAGCTAACAGGGTGTCAGAGACAAAAGCTCCAGAGGGCTCCAGGTATCCCAGAGACAGTCCCTGCCCAAGAGACTGTAGACTGTAGACTGTAGACTCCGGGGTATACAAAAAGGGATGCTTTATTTAGCAGCCACTGCTGGTGTCATACAGCGGATGCAGATAGATTGAGATGGGTCCCAGACCTCTGGATGGCGTGTGGCCCTCATAGTCTTGTCATGTTCTCAGTTCTGATCTTTCTCTCAGTCAGCTCAGGAGGGACTGACTGGCATGTCTCACTGCCAGCTGGGAGGAAAACAGCACACCTCCTCTCCCTAAGAGGGGTGGAAGAGAACTCCCAATAATTTAGCACTTCCTCTGTGAGACACTTGAAGGGGAAGGAACAAGGTCTGCACCGCTATTGGCTATACACTGACCCTATGTCACCACTACTCCTGACACTCAGAGTCAGCATGAGGGGGGGGGGGTCAATGTCTCTTAGATAGCCTGCAGTAGGCTGTGGCTACTAAGGACTTGCATGACAGGAGACATAGAGGCAGTCTGGACTAGCCATGTTGCATATGGATTTTGGTGCCACAACCTGTATTATGGAATAGCACCACTTAATATATATATGGGCCGTCATATTTTTATCCATGTTGGGCGAACTTTGTAATGCACATGATCTTTTTGTCTCTTCTTAGAGAGAATAAATAGTGAGCAAATTGAATGAATAGGTAACTGTAATAAGAGAAATGTAATTTCATAAACACATATAACACAGGGCCACAGGAAGAAAGTTGATAAATTGCAACTCAGCAATTGTTACGTTATATTCTTAGATATTTTGTGTTGCAAAGATTATTTTTAGTTTTATTGTTTATTGTTCACCAACAAAGTTACAGGTGTGAAAACAGGAGTCAAATGTAAGAATTCCAGTTAACAAACCACTTGTATTTAACATCTATCCTCATTTTTGTTAAGGGAATATATTGCCATGATTAGTGCACAAATATATGATGCTGGATATTCTTTATTATCTGATCAGACAAATATGTTGTCTCTGCAGATGGAGCAAAAGTGCAATTTTCCCATAAAGGTTGCATGTCTCCCTCGATATGTAAGCACGGCTTCGATCTATTGATTGGTATTCAAGAAATATCCAGTTCTGGGCTTCATTGCACCTAACTACAGAAAGAAGACAGCCCCTGCATTCAACAACAAATTACCATCATTAAATAATGATAGAGAAGTCAAGAAGTATACATTTTATTTGGGTTATTGATACATGCGCTGGGGGTTTGGAATTATTGCAATTATAATAACAATAAACACTAACAATTGCAAATACATGTATTGTTATGGTCTCATATGTATCGATGAAACAGGAAGCTTTGGCAGAACTTCAGAACCACAAAGTTAGTAAATAACTAAAGATTTAAATGGAGTTAAACTCACTTTGAAAGCAATACAAGTTCTTGCAGCCCCTTTTTCTCAGGGTAGATGGTGCTATTGGTTTCTCCAGCTGGAGAGGTGCTGCTTGTCAATGTTAGCGATGTCAGCGTTTCCTCCTGTGAGGTGCGTCCTGCGGTTTCAGCGTTGAGCCGAGAGGTACAGTAGTGATGTCACATTTCTGTGAGGAGATTTTTCAAACTCGAAGATCCCAGATCAGAAACTTGTGAACCGGGTTAACAATGTAACATGTTTAGGAAGGTGGGAGGGAAGGGCATTTTACAGGTTATCTCTGATTCAAATCTGAGCCAGTGTGACAGTCAGATATAAGCCATGGGCTAAACTATGAGTGATAATAGTGAGAGGGGTATTGCACAACTGTCCAATGGTAATTTAGCTGGATTATAGATATTTGTTAATAGAAAAATTACACTTCAGTGATCTTGTAGAAAAAATACTACAAAATGTTATTAGTGAATATTATATCTTAAAAAGAAAAAGAAGGTGCGCGCTTCATAGCGCATAAAAGTGTGACAATTTAATATACAAAGTTGGAAAAGTAAATGCAATCACAAACATCGAAGAATTAAAAGCTTTTTGGTGTGATATAATTTCCAGGTAACACCACCTGGACATCAAGGGACTGCTCCACAGGAAACCCAGGTAAGTGTCCAAATACTGTATATACACGACTGGAGACAGGGGGTACAGAGGCACTGGCCATAATGTCTCAGGGGTAACAGAAAATCCCCTAACTCCATTCCATACCCCGGCAACGGAATCCAGAGGTGCCAGTTATTGAGACAGTCCTAACAAGAGCACAGGAATACTGCCTTCTTCACCGCACCGAAGGCAGCGGGACGACCTCTCTCTCGATCAGAAATGTAATTAGTGAATATTATATAAATATATTTATATATGTATATCTTTATGTGCCCACAGCACTTTACGTAAGAGACAATACAATTCAGGAAATTATAATACAAGACAATAAGTGCAATAATGTCAGACAATAGGAAAGGAAATCCCTCCCCTGCATAGGTCACAATCTACGTGGGATTTTGAGGGACTAACAGAGGCAGCAGGTGAGGGAATATGTGCTGTAGGTGGCAGTGCTTGGCCACATGGGTTGGTAGCAGCGACTGTTGGTGTTGGACGGTAGACATAAAACCAGGCTATTAAAATGTTTCAAGGAAGAGGTAAGTTTTAAGGTTTGTTTTAAAGGTGGGGAGATGGTGCTTTGTGCATAGTGAGTGTGATGGAGTTCCACAGCTAAAGAGAAGTGAGGGAAAATGGTTCTAGCCTAGAGGGCAGTAGAGGTGAAAGGGGTGGAGAGAAGACAGTTATGGGTAGAGCAGGGGCATAATGAGAGATCAAACCTGATATGTAGGAAGGAGAAGATGATTGAAGAGCCTGAAAGGTAAGGAGGAGAACTTTGTAAGTGATCCGACATTTTATGGGAAGCCATAAAAGAGATTTACGTAGGAGATGAGCAAACTTTTTTGGGAGAAAGTGAAATAATTTTAGCAGTAAGTTTCTCTGAGAGATTGCAACTGGGAAAGTGAGGCCTGCTAGCAGTATGCTAAGTACAATAATAAAGGCGGCAGAGGATAACGGCATGCATTAGGGGTTTGGTTGTAGATTGACAGAGGAAATGCCAGATTTTGGCAGTATTATGGTGGAAGAAGCAAAACATGTTAGCCATGCTGTAAGGGAGTGAAGGGGATAAACTCCTTTTACAGGGAAGGAAACATAGACAGCAGAGCTTCTGCTCGCAGGGATCTAGGCTTGTTCACCAGAGGGTTTGGACAGGGAACGTTAGGGAACTCAAATTCCAAAACAGCAGAGAAGCCTGTAAAGAAATAGGGCAAAAGACTTTCTGGGAGAGCAGTACTTAAACGCCTGCATCTTAAGCATCAGGAGAAATTGGAGACGCCAGACCAAAACACAAGCAGATAAGACTGGCTAGCACCCTCTCTATCCACCTTTAAGACCCACCTTAAGACACCCTTGCTTAAAGAAGCATGTGAGTAGCACCGTGGCTAATAATATTTATTTATTTATAAAATATTTTACCAGGAAGTAATACATTGAGAGTTACCTCTTGTTTTCAAGTATGTCCTGGGCACAGAGTCAAAGCAAATAATACATGGTTCCTCCGCAATATCACAAAGATACGCCCTTTCCTCTGTTACTCGTCTGCTAAAACTCTGACTTAGGCCCTCATTCTCTCCCGTTTCGATTATTGCAACCTCCTGCAGGCCTCCCTGCCTCTCACCTGTCTCCCCTACAATATATACTAAACGCTGCTGTCAGAATCACTCTACTCTTTCCTAAATCTGTCTCCATGTCTCCCCTCCTGAAATCCCTCTCCTAGCTTCCGATCAAATCCTGCATCTCACACTCAATTCTCCTCCTCACTTTTAAAGCTTTACACTCCTCTGCCCCTCCTTACATCTCAGCCCTAATTTCTCGCTATGCACCATCCCGACTCTTGCGGTCTTCTCAAGGATGTCTTCTTTCCACCCCCTTTGTATCTAAAGCCCTCTCCCACGTTTAACTTTTCTCACTGACTGCCCCGCACCTCTGGAATGCCCTTCCCCTCAATACCTGACAAGCACCCTCTCTATCCACCTTTAAGACCCACCTTAAGACACATTTGCTGAAAGAAGCATATGAATAACACTGTGGATAATCCTGGACACATGATACATAAAGCTTGGCCCCCTGCAGACGCACTTACTAGAATTCCCTCCTATTGTCTCTATACGTTCTCCTACCTACCAATAAGATTGTAAGCTCCTCAGAACAGGGACTCCTCTTCCTTAATGTTACTCTTATGTCTGAAGCACTTATTCCCAGGACCTGTTATTTATATGTAGCCCTGCTTCCTAATGAACGCAGGCCACTATCATATGCTGTATTACCTATAGGCTCACAGGGTCTGAGCCTCTGCCACGGAGAGCCTGGGGTACACACAATACTAAGAACTTGGTGCAGCGCCTCCACCTGCAACAGCTTCTGCCAGAGGGGAAGTGGGTCTTCGCAGGACTTATATACCTTCAACACACACACAGCAGTGTACCTTAACCAATCAACTTTACTTGCAATATTCTCACACATATATCCACATGTGTCCCTCCCTAGAGGAGACGCTCTAATCAGCGTCACGGCGAACGCTGACCCTCCCGTCTCCCTCCATTGGGTGATCCCACCCCATGTTCAGTTCCCTTGGTAATAGTCCTCCCACCCTCAAGTGAGTCAGATATATATATATATGAGTGTGACTGCGCAGACACTGTGTCCCGAATGAATGATGATACCGTTGGTGCACTTGGAGAATTACCTGCCGGGTACTCCAGTACCCGGTGCTGCTACAAGTCTTCACAAAGGGTCAGCGAGGTGCAGATGTCGTCAGCCGTGGATGTCCAGGGCGATCCCACCCGGACATGCTGTAGCTTGCTAGCGTTGTCTGAGCCCAGACCTCCCGCCACTTAGAACTGTCCTGGTGATGGTAGTGCGGCAATAAAGGGAACCGGAACCTCACTATGGCAAGTCCCTAGCTCCGCTTGTCTCTACTGTGACTCAGGGCCTAACTGGGCCTGGGGCATGCAGCCTACGTAGGAGGCGGGTGGCCTCCCCACACCGAAGCTCCATCTCCTCTCCTCTCCAGCCAGCTCTGAACAACGTGTGCGCAACCACCTCCTTTTCCTTCTAAACCTCGCAGCCCATTGGCTCAGCCCTATGACGGGGACCCGCGGAGGTTGATGGGACCTGTGTCTCGCTACCTCCTTCCAAACAAAACTCTCCTCCTTTGCGGGCTTTGCTTACTCTTCCCTGCGCATGCGCAACCTCTGGCTAGGTAAAGTCTGCACTGGTGCCAACCATAACATGGCGTCTTGCACGACGCGGAGCCTCCGTGTTGGAGTGCTCCCTACTGCAGAGTACCCGCCTCCAACAACAACAAGGGCGAGAAGGGGATCCCGGCTACATATATTATTTGTTATTTATATGATTACAACATGTATTACTACTGTGAAGCGCTATGTATATTTATGGCGCTAAATAAATAAAGACATACAATACAATACAAATACAGTTACATAAATGAGCAGGGTATACATTATATACAAGACATTGCATGCACAGTTAAAGATAATATATATTATGGGCGTATGAAACAGTTACAGACCAGATTAAAATGTGTGTCAGCCTTAGATTTGAAAGAACTTATACTGGTGGTGGATGTGAGAGTCTCTGGTAGGTTGTTCCAGTTTTGGGGTGCATGGTAAGTGAAGGAGGAACGTCCGGATACTTTGTTGAGCCTTGGGACCATGAACAGTCTTTTGGAGTCTGATCTCAGATGATAGGTGCTGCATGTGGTAGAGGTGAGGAGCTTGATCAGGTAGCTGGGTAGCTTGCCCATAAAGAATTTGAAGGCAAGACAGGAATGGTGAACTTTGCGCCTAGACTCAAGTGATGAACAATCTAGTTCTTTGAGCATTTCGCAGTGATGTGTGTTGTAGTTGCATTGGAGAACAAAACGACAAATTGAATTGTAGATGGTGTCAAGTTTGCTAAGGTGGGTTTGAGGTGCCGAGCCATATACTATGTCTCATAGTCAATAATTGGCATTAGCATCTGCTGTCCGATACGCTTTCTGACCAGGAGACTTAGGGAGGATTTGTTCCTGTAAAGTACCCCTAGTTTGGCATAGGTCTTGGTTGTCAGGGTATCAATGTTCATCCCGAATGTTAAGTGGGAGTCAAACCATATGCCCGGGTATTTAAAACTAGTGACAGGGGTTAGGGTGGTTTTAGTGTTGATCCTAATCTGGAGCTCAGTCGCTGGAAGCTTTAAAAACTTAGTCTTGGTCCCAAATACCATTGTTACAGTCTTGTCAGTGTTTAAAAACAGTTTGTTTTGGGAAATCCATTTTTCAAGTCTCAAAAAGTCAGACTGAAATATGTGTTGAAGGTCGGAGAGGCTATGGCTGTGTGCATATAGGATTGTGTCATCTGCATACATGTGTATTGAGGATTCCTGACAAGCTGTGGGAAAATCATTGATGAACACTGAGACGAGTAGGGGCCCCAGAACAGAGCCTTGCGGGACACCACAGGTGATATCCAAGGGGTATAGAGTTAGAGCCTGAGATGGACACATGTTGGGTTCTACCTGATAGGTAGGACTGAAACCAGTTTAACGCATGCTTCCCTATTCCAGAGCTCTGGAGTTTGTTAAGCAGGATAGCATGATCAACAGTATCAAAAGCCTTTGCAAAATCTAGGAATACTGCACCAGTGAGTTGACCCCGTTCCATTCCACACTGGATTTCATTGCAAACTTTTAGCAGGGTAGTTACGGTAGAGTGTTTGGGGCGAAAGCCAGATTGGAATTGGCTAGGGAAATTTGTCTTGTTATAGTAATCGCTTAATTGGGAGTGGACACATTTTTCTATGACATTGTATAGGATTGGGAGAAGGGAGATTGGCCTGTAGTTTGAGACACATGATACAGTACTGTACATAAAGCTTGGCCCCCTGCAGACACACTTAACAGAATGCCCTACTACTATCTCTGTATGTTCTTCCAAACAATTAGATTGTGAGCATTACTATTGATTAATAGGTTCTCCATGTTGGTAGGGACCTGGGTTGTATAATGGAATGCTGACATAATTATGTTTCCAATGTAATTACAGCAAGTATGTATCATGTATTGGTATGACTAACATACTGCATTAATTCTCCTGTTCTGTAGATTATGCATCTGAGTGGTTATATCCGTAAATTTTGGACAAAATGGGGCCGTTCTAGTTTCCATCAAAGGGAGAGTGTAGCCAGGGCTGGCTTTTGGCTACCAGTTTGCCCCTCCTGGCAGTAAGCCCTGGTAAGAGCAGGCATGCCAGTAGTAAGTGAAACAAGGTGAATAAAGTGCGCTACTACAATCGAACTCTATAATTTAACCACAACACAACCCAAGTGAGGTAAATTGTAATGGAAGAAATAAACATATATAAAATGATTAATACGTGATCCTAGGTGTATTCAAGAGAGTGTCTGCAGCCGTGGAAGCAGGGGTGGCTCAAACACCCCTTAGACTACTACAGAAAAAAACACAAAAAACAGCGCACAATGCTCATAGTGTATTAAATAAAATATTATTGATTTGCACAATATTAGTTAAGTATTCTGCATACATCAGGGATGAATTAAAACAGCATGTCAAGGGATATTGTTACCCAAGCGCCAACCAGCAGGACTAGGTCTGTCCAGCAAGATGTCATCTGGTATTCTACAGGTTCTTGCTTCCAGATCCAGAGTCGTCACACTGGTACCTTGTGTTAGTCCTTATGGTAGGTCCGTAGCTTAGTCACTAATACTGTTACACATGTGAAGTGCGATGCAGGTAAAAATGTCTTGAAAAAAAACTTGAGCAATAAAATGGCTGAGGTTTCATGCATATAAATTTAAGGTTATGCGTTTGGGAAGCAAGAATTAACAGGCTACTTACAAATTAAATGGGGATAAATTGGGGGAATCCTTGATGGAGAAGAATTTAGGAGTGCTGGTAGACAGCAGTCTTTTCAATAGTGCCCAAAGTCATGCAGTAGTTGCAAAGGCAAACAAGATCTTATCTTGCATCAAACGGGCAATGGATGGAAGGGAAGTAAACATAATTATGCCCCTTTACCAAGCATTAGAAAGACCACACCTTGAGTATGGAGTACAATTTTAACTCCCTAGGAAAGACATTATGGAACTAGAGAGAGTGCATAGAAGAGCCACAAAATTAATAAAGGGGATGGACATTCTAACTTTTGAAGAGAGGCTAGCTAAATTAGATTTATTTACATTAGAAAAGAGGCGCATAAAAGGGGATATGATAACTACTGTATATACAAATAAATTTGAGGACAGTACAGGGAGCTTTCAAAAGAACTATTTATCCCAAGGACATTACAAAGGACACAGGGTCATACCTTAAGGTTGGAGGTAAGGAGATTTCACAGCAACAAAGGAAATGGTTCTTTACAGTAAGGGTAGTTACAATGTGGAATTAATTACCTATGCAGACTGTGATGGCAGATACAATTGATTTGTTAAAAAAAAATGTTAGCGATCTTTTTAGAAAGGAAAGGTATACAGGGATATAACCAAATAAGTATACATGAGAAGGATGTTGATCCAGAGAGTAATCGGATTGCCAATTCTTGGAGTTACATAGTTACATAGTTACATAGTAGATGAGGTTGAAAAAAGACGTACGTCCATCAAGTTCAACCTATTCTAAATTCAGACAACAGATACTTTATTCTATATCTATACTTACTTATTGATCCAGAGGAAGGCAAACAAAAAACCCCATTAAGGGGAAAAATTAATTCCTTCCTGACTCCAAGAATTGGCAATCGGATTAATCCCTGGATCAACATCCTTCCCATGTATACTTATTTGGTATATCCCTGTATACCTTTCCCATCTAAAAAGATGTCCAACCTTTTTTTGAACAAATCTATTGTATCTGCCATCACAGTCTCCATGGGTAATGAATCCCACACTGTAACTGCCCTTACTGTAAAGAACCCTTTCCTTTGTTGCTTGTGAAATTTCCTTTCCTCCAACCTTAAGGGATGGCCCGAGTCCTTAGTACTGCCCGTGGGATGAATAGTTCTTTTGAAAGCTCCTTGTATTGTCCCTGAATATATTTGTATATAGTTATCATATCACCTCTTAGACGCCTCTTTTCTAATGTCAGGAAGGAATTTATTTTTTCCCTTATGAGATATCATTGGATGATATGTCACTGGAGTTTTTTGTTTGCCTTCCTCTGGATCAAAATACTGTAGTTACGGATATAGGACAAAGTATCTGTTGTCTAAATGTAGCATAGTTTGAACATAATGGACACGTCTTTTTTCAACCTCATCTACTCTGTAACTTTGTAACCATGCAATACTGCTGCGGCCAGCTTTATTCTAACATTTACCAGTGGTTACCCGTGGCTTTTTTCGGCTGGCGCCGAACTTGGCCGCGCACCAGCCGCATCTTCCCCTCCCCCTCCCCTCCCCTCGCGACCCCCTGGCTGCTCCGCCTCTGCACAACGCTGATTCTCCTGATGCACGCATACCCCCCTTACCCGCCTACCCCTTTAGCCTCCATCTATCTTCGGGGATGCCGGCGGAACCCTGGCACGCACCCTGGCACACGTGACCGGCGCCCCAGTGACGTGCGGCATGCGTCAGAAAAAAAAAAAAACCAGTGGCGGCCGCAGGAGAATAAAGGCGGCCGCCACTGTAGTAAGCATGAAATGAGAAGGCACAAGAATGAAAGACCCAGCATTGTCAGTCTGGGCATTCAAGCACCTAATTATGTAACTATGTAACTGTCCCTCATTTCATCTAGATTGTAAACTCTCAGGATCATGGCCCTCATTACCTTTTTGTATCTGTTTGTGCATGTTTGTCCTCATCTCTTAGGAGCTGTTGATGTAATATACATAACTCTGTGCCCCTTTGTACCGCACTGTGTTATGTTGACGCTTCACTAATTAACAATAATAATAATACCACCGTCCTGCCTCAAGCTATTCTACATTTTTAATGATTAATGTGAATGAATCTTAAATGTATCTGAGAGGAAGAGTAAGTAAAAGGAAGGTCATACCACATGTATTACTACTGTGAAGCGCTATGTACATTAATGGCGCTATATAAATAAAGACATACAATACAATATTTACTTGGAAAAATGAGTACAAGTTAGATTTGGTAGAAAGTTCGCTTGAAACATTAGGTTTAATATAAATAATTACATGCACTTTAGGATAACACAAAGAAAAGATCAATAACAAAATCCTTGTTAGTTGTGATGTGGAATAAAAGTAACCATATTACATGCAATAAAAATCCTTAATCTGATCAACCACCAACAGTTCAGATTTATTGCTGTCAAAAATAAAAAGGCATACAATTCCTAGACAGTTCTTACTGATGTTATTATTTTCAGAAATCCCAACACATTTGTAATCTGCCTGATAATTAATAGATTCCTCTTTGCATGTATCAATGTTGAGATGGTGGCAGTGAAAGCTACTCCCCCCATGAGCTAGGAATGATATGTATCATTATGTAACCAGTTTTCCCCTTACAAAATAGTGACAGTCAGTCACAGAGCTGCCACCAGCTGTGTGCCACCATATTGTAATGGTTGTCCAGGACTGTGCTTACAAAGGGAATGAGAATCCATTTCATAGATGAAGTACATGCAAGTTGGGTGTTGTTTGCTGGTCACCGTGAAGGATTACTGGAGTTAAAAGGATATTTTCAAGATTTTAACATCACTTACAAGTGATGAAAGGGTCAACCCTAAATGTTTTACTTTGTCATTAGATTAAAAAATATATCCTTGTGACTCCAGTAGTCCTTTGCTGAGTGCGGAAAACACTTTGTATAACCAGTTTGACACAGCAATGGCTAAAGAAATGGAATAAATGATGTTGGAACCTCTTGTAGGATTGGTTGTGTCTGATAAGGCCTTGAGCAAGGCATGGGTGATACCTAGTTGTGGTTTTACTGAAATGATACAGTAGGGTGCTTGTGACAGTGAAGGGGTTTACCAGGCTTATAATAAAGGTCAAGCCCACTTGGTTAACCCTGACCCGTGTGTTAGGGTCTTAGAGTGTCAGCTCTGGGACCCAGATGTTGAGAATGTATTACTGCAACTGTATACTAATTCTGTGACATTAAATATTTCTGTGACTTTTATGCCTTTCTGGGGATGCTGGGATCGGGAGATTTCTAGGCTGTAGGTTTCAGGGTGGGTTTGGCAGAGAAATTCTTTGCAGAATGTGTCTATGTAGCGGGGTTCCGGGTTATGAGATACCCCAAGAGTTGTATCCGGAGATTGAGTGATATCCTCGGATACAGCTAAGCGCATTACTCGGCCAACCTCGTACCCTGAAAACGCTCTTACGACTCACCGCCAAGGTTCCTGCTGCAGCATCTTCCAGGCACGGTAAATGGGTATGAAGGGGTTAAAATATATCTTCAGGTATCCACAGAGTCCTTAGTATAGCAAGGGGCTCCCCCAGTATAGCACGGGTACCCACACACATGCCCAGGTATCCTGAGCCTAGAGTAGGGGTTCAGGAAGGTGCTCACGCTAAGGTTATCAAGCTGAGCAGATTTGCAGTGTTTTAAAAGGTTAAAGTATTTTTCTAATGTGTGCCAAGAATAAGGCTAGTGATTTGTAGGGAATATTTACACGCACTCCATTCCTTTTACCAGAATAAGAACTCAACTTTTTGCACGCAGCAGACAGGACACCACATCTTTTATTAAACGGGAACTGTTTAATCATATAGATATTGCTGACCTGTATATGAGCTGAGGGCTTTCTAAGTCATGGATTCCGGAAGGCACAGATGGCTACCAGCCTTGGCGCCACTATGTCTGTCCCAGAGCCATACTTGAAAGGGCTCAGAGATGCCTAGTTGTTAGGCCAGTTGGGCCCTGCCATTATTCTGGAGCACTCATATCCTGGCCTGAAACAAAGCAACATCACACCCTTTGCCCAAAATGCAGACTCTGTGGAGCCTCGCACTGTGGGGGCGAAGGGGCAGAGAGGGATATTTCACCTGCTCCTGGAAAAAACTCAGGGGTGGGAAACCCTGTCTGATTGTCTCAGATTGGTTGCTAGGAAAGTTGCTAAGGTTTTTTGATAGGGCTGCAGAGATTCTGGGAAGATATTCGAGAGGTTTCAAAAAACTCTGACACAGCTTAGATTTGTCAGTTTTCCAAGTTATCCAAGATTCCAAGATTCTAAGCAAATTCCAAGCGCCACACCAACAGCGGCGAAGTAACAGGTGTCCAGGACTTTTTGTGAGTAACTACCGGTCATTGGAAAGTGCTCTAAAAAGGTGATCTGAAGGAATTTCGTTCCGGAAATGGAGTTATTCATTAGACCCATCCCCAGTAATTGTGTTAATCTTGAATTGTGTAACATTGTTTGTTTGTCTGATATAAGAAATACGTTACCATTTTTTTACCACCTTGTTTTGCTCAATCAAATGATCCCGGTTCTAAAAAGGTGTTGTAGGACCTGATCTCCCATGACAGTGCTATATATACAAACAATGGAATTGCAGCTTGTAAATAGAACAATCACCTGTTATGATAAACACAGCATTATCTCCCAGTACTGATTGCCGATAAGGAAAGGGCTACTGTAAATACCTGTCGCTAACAGAGCAGAGAAGACACAGGCATAGATTTACTAATACTGTAGATGATATTGTTCCACTAAATAGTTACGTGAAGAAATAGAGATTGTAGCAATATTGTGTGAGAATTCCACTGTATTTACTAAGGATTACATGCTCATATGTCTGTTGCGTTATTCAATCTCATTTGAATACACCAATGATGTGATAACTCAGCATTGAATAATGATAGCAATACAAACACAAATATTTCTCACACTATCATAATTTGTTGTAATGGTCCTCCCTGCTATTGTGCCATCCTATACCTTCCCCCCTCACCCCCCCTGCATCCTCTTCCCCATCTGTGCTGCTGTGATGTACAGCCCCCGCCCGCCCATCCCTAATTCTCACCTTCCTTATTTCTGTTTTAACACGCCTCCAGTGCCTCTCTGTTCTTTATTCTTCCTTTTTTTTTTTTTTTTCTAATCCCTCTCTAAGTCAAACCTTCGTATATCAGTATTGCTTGACCTGAGGAAGAGAGGAAAACTCTCAAAAGCTTGTCCTATGACATAAATTGTTAGTCCAAATAAAAAAGGTATCACCTAATACTGAAGAACTCTTTATTCTGCACTATCACAACTGGACTAACACTGCTATTTCCGTATATATATATATATATATATATATCTATATAAAAAGAAATATAAGACAGCGCCCATATCAGCATACACCCAAATTGCTGCAACCCCGGTCCTAACCCACAAGACGACACACCCTGCACAGATGCCTAATAACAATAAAATTATCAATATAAAAACTGACATGGAACAAAGTGATGTAGCAAATATAAAAATTTTTTTAAAGAAAAATATATAATAAAAAATGAAAAAAGTGTGTAGCAATATGAAAAATATAAATACCAATAACATATGTGAAAAAATCACAAAAGTCTAATCATATGAACAAAATGAAAAAAATATAGTCTCTGTAAAAAATGTGGAAAAATAACAAAAATTGAATAAAAAATAATAATAAAACAATACTTATGTGTCCATATGAATCCTTTAAAAAGAAAAATATGGTCCGGGCAGCTTTCTTCTTGGTCTCACCAACCTCCCAACGATACCTACTGGAACAAAAGAGAAAGAAAAAGCGCCCGATCCATGTGTAAATTCTGATATAAAAGGTTTAATTTACCATAGACAGACAATTGCACACTCACACTTTTTCAGTGTTTTAAAAGCATTTTATGGGACAAGCCCATGTACCAGGCGGACGTCAGACTTCCACTGCTTTCTTCCGTTTTCATGCGGTTGTTTGCACTGCAAGATGTTACTGCTACTACTGGTGTCACCGTTTAAGCCTCTCTCCGACAACCCGGATGAGCTTTTTGTGGTTCCCGGTCTGCACGGCTGTACACGAACCTTCACCAATGAGGAAACAGGGAAGCAAGGAACTCCTGTACTTGCGTCTGCACTCAGGCGTCTGGGCTGCTCCACCACCGTAGTTCCTATACCACGTGACCCTACGCGTTTCTTCCGTCTCAGCGGATTTCATCAGGGGATTTTCAAAAGGATGAACCAATCCAAAACGGAATCTGCAACAAAAAGAACAGAAAGCGCACGGCCCATAGCATAAAATCTATGACTTTATTGACAAGGGATAAGGGATTTGAGGAAACAGGCTCACTCATTGGAGTTAGATGCTTATGCTGGGACTGTTTATGCTGTGGACCCAGGTTCTTCCCTGAGCTGTATGAGGACACTTGAGGACACTATTCCTTGCTGCCGACGGCATACCAACCCGATGTGGCGGTGACTATATGTGTTCACACATGCCTGAATATATGCTTTCTTTGTGAATGAGCCTGTTTCCTCGAATCCTCTATCCCTTGTCAATAAATGTCATATATATATATATATATGTAATATATATTTACTACTCATAAAATCTTCATTAATTAGTGTTAATTATGAAATTGTCTGTGTCGGGAGGGGGGGTGGAGGTATCACACTTTTAAATACAGCAGGAAAAATAACTATTTTTGTGCCATTAAAACACACACAGATATGATTACTGAAGTTTAGTATATCTTGGCTTCTGAGAGAAATGGTAAAATACTTCTTGGTAATAATGAATAAAGATGGAGCTAGATTTTGTAGACTCTGATTAAATATTTTCTATACTGGGACAATTTACCTGTAGGTGCCAGAGCTGATATTTATACAGTTGATGATGTGGTAGGAACAAGTTTACAGCTCATGCCGAGTATCATGTGCCAATCTGCCAGATACCTTTATTAATTGTAGACTGTTTCACCTTTCTGTCCTAATGAAAAATTAACAAAAGGTTTGAGGGAATATGAATCAACAATGAATCTAAGCCCACGTTTTTACATCTCAAAAGGCCAAATGAATTAATTACAATATATGTTTGTTCCACCCTTAAGGGGACGCACTCCTGCACCTGTTTTATGGGCCTGAGGATGATACTGAATACTCCATGAAGGTTGGAAGTTTGTGATGTTTAATGCACATACTGTCGCGGCCCCTTTAAATCTTTAACATCCCCGTAAAAATGCGGGGATGTTTTCAATTTGTCTCTGGTTTTTCTGCGCGTTGGCCGCATCATCAGACAAGCGCTAATGGCGCTTCATATTGAAAGCGCCCGCGGCGCCGAAAAAGGACGAAAAAACGCTGCATCTGCCCGCGATTTTAAAAATCCCGCGGTGGCGGAAGCAGGAGGTTAAAGGTGGCCGCTACTGTACTAATGTTAATGTGCAAGTTAGTCAACCAATGAGTATTCAATTTCTTTCTAACTGTATTGTACTTGTAATTGAAACATAACTCTAAAGTTAAATAAGACGACTGAGGGCACCTTTAACTTGACCTCAACTTTGAGCCACTATCTGCTTCTTAGCTTTTGTCATTTATTCTGTTCCATAGACACCAATACAATCTTCATCCATCTAACAAAGCAGACAAGCAAAGATTGATATTCTTTTTGGCCAAAATAATTAAGAACTAGAAGCCTGTAACCACCAAAGGATAATTGAGAAGTAACCAATGTCCCTCTGTTATAACCTGTGTTAGAGCAGGAATCCCTTCTAGAAGCCTGTTTGACTTAAACACATATATCATGACCCTTATAAACTTGGCTATAGTCCATTCCGGGCTTTCTTTGACCCCTGTACTCACACCTCTTGCCCATCCTGTTTAATAGCTGACCAAAATAAATACAGATGCCTTAGTTAAGTACAGAAGGCCACAGCCTTTTATTAATAGTAAACTCCTTTACCTGGTCAAAGAGTATACTTAACCAGTGAACCTGATTACGCTCACTGCCGCTATATGACCCAGTGAGCATTCAGGGTTCATATCACCAAGGGTCTATCTTATGAGTACACCCTTAGACTTGCCACACCTGGCCCCTTCCCAAAGATGAATCCTGCTGGACCTCTTGCATTCTACCAACTTAACCACCTGGGCAAAACTAACCATTCCGCACCACTCCAGCACCGAGGCCTTTTGACCCCTTAAATTTGCAGCGCAGCTGCGAACCGCAGCTCAGACTCCTTCAAACATCCTACAAACTCATATAAAATAAACCAAACTATTCCAGGAGAGGAGAATGCAATTATCCTGATAAAGACCAACACCTCCAATACAGCTAAAGCACTAACTCGGCCCATACTAGCACTGACACTGGGTATGCTGCTGTTCACTGGACCACATTCCAATGGATCGTGGTCATTAATTCCTTGTTTCCCACTCCCGTAGGACATTTAAAGATGGTGCGTCGGAATGGCAGCCGGGCAGTCCGCTGCGTGCGCCGTTGGAGCAGCGATCACGGGACTAGGATTAATTTTCAGACCAGCAAACTGTTCAGCAACGACCTGCCCAGTTGAAATGGCACTGGACCACTGGCTATGTCTTCGTCATGGACCAAGGTCCCAGACCAGGTACATGTACTTAAACAGTGCTGAACACCTCTGTGGGAGCCTTCTCACTTTCCACACTCACCAAGACAACGAACGCCTCTAACTAGTTCCCAAAAGTCTTGGGTACCTGTTTCTTTTTCATCTTTTCCTCTATACTATCCCCTTCATGAACAACATTTTCAAGCAAATCTTTATACCCCGGCAATAATGTCCATGTCTCCACATAGTCCGCTGCCCAAATTTTCTCTCTGGTGGCCTGTTATAAATTAAAATCCAACGGGCTCACCAGACAGAATTAACCCTCCTTGAAGCTATTGCCTGACATGATAGCATCCAACGCCACCTGCTTTTCTGGCATAATATTTATCTATAAAAATGTTTTACTAGGAAGTAATATATTGAGAGTTACCTCTCATTTTCAAGTAAGTCCTGGGCACAGAGTTATGATGACAGGTATGTGGTTACAAATACCTAGTTACATAATTAGATGAAGTGAGCAAGATTATACATTTTATATGTAACAGTGTTTCTCCCACCCAGTGGGAGATTTGGCCATTACCTAGTATGTGGTGCGTGCTACCTGTTGGTAAGCAGGAGGGCTGAGTCGTCTGCTGATGTTTCTGGGGACACAGGACAGGTTTCTGGGGTACATACCCCACGTGGTTCTCTAGCAGTGCAGCGCCTCCATATGATGCAGACTCCAAGATGAATGGTATATGAAAACAGGAACAACTTTATTGGGTCAGAACGCACAACATGGCACTGTGCCCCAGTACAGTCTCTCTGGTCAGCTATCCAACTGAAGGATGGTCCCTGGAAAACCCCTGTGGTCAAGGGCACCACAGCTGGCCTAGCCCTTCCCAACCCCTCTATCAGGAGTCAAATGAACACGTACTCTCCCCCAAGGGGAAGAGGAACAGAGAAGGCCCAAATCTCAGGCACTCTGCTGTGTGACCTGCCTCTCTTAGTGGGGAGAGGAAACCTACAGAATTTGGGCGGCAACCCCCTTACATACAGTCAGGAGGAAGGCAAAAGTTTGACCCCTGATTGGATACACTCAGGCCATGTTACACTGCCTCCCACTGTCACTCAAGGACACTGCAGGAGTGGGGAAAACTCATTATTACTACTGGCAGAAAAAAACACAAAAAACAGTGCACAACACTCAGTGTATTAAATAAAATATTATTGAGTTACACAATATTAGGTTAGTATTCTGTGTACATCAAGGATAAATTAAAACAGCATGTCAAGGGATATTGTTACTCTCTCACGGACGCCGACTTAGAATTTTGTAGATCCATGGAGCAGCCTCACGTGACTTCTATGCGTTTCGCACGTAGTGCTTCGTCAGGAGAGCACGTGAAAGCGCTGCCCGTGGAGTTATATATCAGTCTGCAGCCAATAGACATACCTGCATCTAATGCGTTCACTCGCCTGTTCTGCCTCTCTTTTTTTTGTCTGTGAGCTCCTGTATGGGAGCTCATTCTTTCAGGGGGTGTGGATTCCCTTTGGCAGATGGCAGCAAGAGGGCTAACATTACACATTGCAGTTTATTCCAAGACAGCACCAGCGCGGAGTAACAGCATTCCTTGGTTTGGCTATTACTCAACTTAACTCCTTGAGAACTCTTGGATATATGCCATCGGGGCCAGGTGCCATATTTACTTTAATTTTATCAAGCCACCTATGAACTTCTTTCTCAGTTAAGAACTTGAAATAAACCTCTAAGATTAGACCCCGGGTCCAAGTTCAGCACTTACTGGACTTGTGTGATCAGTGGATAAAGCCTGAGCAGCGCCCAAGGAGGCGATTCTCGAACAATTTTTTTTGAGCAATTCCTACACGTGACAACCCCTCCCGCACGCACTTGGTTAAAACACCATGCAGCTAAAACTCTAACTTTGGCTGTTCAGCTCGTTGAAAACTTCCTTGGAGCTGAGAACAAGGAGAGAGCAAGACAAAGCAGTAAAATAAATTGTAATTTATTCCAGCATTTGACATACATACAAAGTAACACAATAAACACTGAAAACACACTTACTGGGAACAGGGCTAACGAAATGAATCTTCTGTAAAACAAAATGTTAACAAACGACCTCTGTAGGAGCCATTTACAATGACCGGGATTTACTCATAAAAGTGCTGGAACGCAATTCGGCATGCAATTCCCAGCCATGACAACTACGTCCTCAAAAGCGGGACTTAGAACATTTCTTGAGTAAAAACCTCTGAAACCGGCTCGCGTCAATTCCTTACAGAGCATCTTTGAATTTGCCGCTGATGGTTTGGCACTTGGAATATGAGGTCCTGATTGGCTGCAAGGTTTCTTATAGGTTTTAGAGTCCCGTTCAGAAACCACTACAACCAATCAGCCCATGGGAATTCTCCTGCCAGCCTATCACCGATTTGCCGGTATACTGAAGCCAGGTGGGTACAGATTTGGATTCTGCTAAGGGGCATGTGCCAACCTGGTACCTCTGCCTCTTAACATATCAAGCCCACCCACTGTCCAGGCTCTGCAGAGTCTGGGGAAGGGCAAATGGTCACTGGATAGCTCTTTGTTAGCCCAGGATGGAGGTACTCAGGTATAACTACAGTACTCCCCCTGTTCTAACACCTTGGTATCCCTGAGGCTTTCAACTCCATGTCCCAGCAGACACAGTGGCACCAAGCTTGATAGCCATCTGGTCTCTCGGAACCACGGACTTGAAATCCCACAGGTACAGGTAGAAAGGTTTAAACGAACTCTAAAAAGTATGTTAAGAAAGTTTGTAGACTATGAAAAGAGAGCTTGGGATGAACTTCTCCCCTTTCTACTGTTTGCAGTGCAGGAAGATCCCCAGGACTCCACAGGCGTCTCTCCATTTGAACTCCGGTATGGCTGCCAACCCTGGGGTATCCTAGACCTCATAAAAAGTGTCCTGGGAGGAACAGTAGCTCCCTGCTAAGAATACCCTTCAATATGTGTTGGACCTTAGGAAGCGCCTAAATGTGGTCAGCTATTTCGCTAGGGAGAATCTTAAATCAGCCAAAGACAGTCAGGCGAGACATTACTATATAATAAAAATGCCTGGTGATGTTACTATTACCCAGATGTAAGAGAAAACTCTTAGCAAAATTGTAGAGCCCATTTGAAGTACTCTGCCACATGGGTGATGTGTATTATGAGATTTCTCAACCAGGGTACAGGAAGGGTAAACACATTTACCATGTGAACTTACTGAAACCCTGGAAGGTGCAGAGTTCTTTGTTCACCTGGTGGAAGAGGAAACCTATCTGGGTCCTCAGCCCCCACATGGGAACACTTTTGGTGATGATCAAATCCCTTTGGCAAGCCACTTAACCTCTGAACAGAAAGTGGATTTGTTAGAAGTATTTAAATAATTCAGAAATGTTTTTCTGATTAACCAGGGAAACAAATTTAGTTTGGCATGTGATAGAGACAGCACCTGGTGTAAAAGTAGACTCTCGTCCTTACAGGTTGTCTGAAAGCCATAAGGCTCTGGTAGAGAAGGAGGTACAAGAAATGATACATTTGGGTGTGGTTGAGGAATCGTGCATTGGATGGTGTAGTCAATAGTCATGGTCCATAAACCGGATGGGAAGGAAGGTAAGGTTATCTGTGGACCTCCGAAAGGTACATGCAGAATACAGGTTTGATGCATATCAGATGCCAAGGGTGGACAAAGTAATTAGGACAGCGTAGTATATATCAGGGATGAGCACACTTTTTATGCCGAGCCCCCCTTTTCATCCATGAAATTTCTCGGGCCCCCCCTGCCTGATGTAATCAATCACATGAAATAAAAAACCTTTATTAAACGGTATACAATGTAAATTCAAATACATCTCAGCCCCGTTATAAAGCGGTCCATGGGGGCCAACCGATCCGACCGCGCTATTACCAGGGTCGCACTAATTTAAAAAAAAATGGCTGCCGCGTGCCCGATCAGGAGGAGGAAGGAGGGGGGAAGAGGTGGAGTGAGGCGCCGGCAGCCACCGTTCTTCCCCCAGCATTCCCCTTGCACTTCCCCTAGCAGCCTCACTTCAACCAGCGCCGATTTCAACCCTCCCCCCGAACCCCAGTCTGGCACTGATCCCCCCCACCAGCAGCCCTGCACCCCAGCCCGGTACCGATCCCCCCCCAGCCAGCAGCCCTGCACCCCAGCCCGGTACCGATCCCCCCAGCCCCACACCAATCACCCCCCCATCCAGCCCCGATCCCCACAAGCAGCCCCACAATGCCCCAGCAGCTGACACCGGTGGTAGGGGGCTGTGAGTGTGGTTTGTGTGAGTGTGTGCTGTGAGTGTGTGCAGTGTGCTGAGTGTGCGCAGTGTGCTGTGAGTGTGTGCAGTGTGCTGTGAGTGTGTGCAGTGTTCTGTGAGTGTGTGCAGTGTGCTGTGACTATGTGCAGTGTGCTGTGAGTGTGTGCAATGTGCTGTGAGTGTGTGCAGTGTGCTGTGAGTGTGTGCAGTGGGCTGTGAGTATGTGCAGTGTGCTGTGATACTTATCCTTATCTCATCCTTAGATACCCAGATTTAATAAGCCTTTCATCATGCAGACAGATGCATCAGAAATAAGGCATGGGGCAATGCTGTCACAACAGTTTGAGGAGGTACAACACCCAGTCATTTTCCTGAGTATGAAACTGTTCCGGAGGAAAAATAATTACTCCAGGATTGAGAAGGAGTGCCTCACAGTAAAGTGCATGGTCGGGCATCATCTGTGCATGGCCCAAGCCACACACTAACTGGAGAGGAATGTGATATTGTGAGTATAGGACACCAGCCCTATGCCAGGGAGACCTATATGTAGGTCTGCAGTCCAGCAGGTTAATCTCAGCTGGGAAAATGCAGGGTTAATTAGCCAGGTCCCAGCTGCGTCATTATGGGACTGTAAAAACCCAGTCTTCTCACTTGTGCCTGGGTCTGTCTGAACCATGCAGATACACTGGAATTCTGGAGGGAGAAAAGTTTGACTTAAGGTCTGTTTTCCTGTTACATTTTTGCTTATGCTAAATTTCTTCTCTGGGCTTTGAACAGAAGGGGCAAAGCCCTGCTCAGGTCTTATATTGCATTACTTTATATAAGCTGAAGAAAAGCTCTGTTACGTTTGTTCCATGTTTTTGCTGGCTGAATAAAGAAGCCTATCCAGACTACCCTCGTCTTATTGTGTTGTCCCTGCAACAGACCCTTACAGTAATGAACTTTTCCTTTGTTGCTGGTTAAGTCGCCTTTCCTTTAACCTTAATGGATGACCCCTTATAGTTTGCACTGCTCTTGAGATTAATAATGCTTTTGAAAGCTCATTGCACTGAATTATCCCCCAATATACAGTATTTGTATGTACTGTAGTTATCATATCCCCTCTGAGACGCCTCTTTTCTAATGTAAACAAATCAAAATTAGCTAGCTTCTCCTCCATATGTCGGATTTCCCATCCCCTTTATTCTGTGGCTCTTCTCTTCACTTTTTATTCTTGTTCCATCATTTCTTTTTACGGGGTGACGCCTGACATTGGTTACAAGAACACAAAAATTACCAGGCGCTCCTGTGAGTGTTTCAGATGAGAGGAAACAATACAGTATAATAAATGCAAAATATAAAATGGAATAATACTGCTGCGACACACTTTATTCGAGCAAATACCCAGTATGTACCTGGCAGATACCTGGAATGCGCCGCTCCTCACCTCTGACAAGCCCCGTTGCGTTTGCCTTCCCAGCCTGGGTTCATGCCTGGCTGACGGGCGGCTGATCTGTTAAATGATAATGATTAGGATTTAATAGGCTGCAATGCTTCGCGTGTCTACCAGATGGCATAAATTCATGAATTGTAATGCAGTATATATATATATACTGTGCAGTATTGCAGCCAGCGGGAATAAAATGCTTCAATCCCTGCTTGGAAAATACCTCAATGCACTCGGGCAGAAAACAGTCACAAACCTCAATACACCCGGGTATACCCGAATTCGTGGGACTAGCCGAGCTCAAATAAAGTGTGTCGCCAGTGTATACAACCAGTGTCAGTTTGCAGCTCGACCTTCAGTGGATCTTCCTTCTAGATCCTTATATAGTTGCAGTGTCCAAGAGCCAGGGAGCGCAGACACCAGGATGGACATATAGGGAGAAAAAACAATAACACAAATGATAGTGCAATCTTGTATGATAAGGAAATCCTGCAAATGGAAATGGGGGCATACACAGTGGATAAAACAGATGTGTACAGGGAGCATACACAGTGGATAAAACAGATGTGTACAGATAACCACTGCTATAATCCTATGGGATGGGAGGCTGGAGCAAAATAAGGAGTACACATATCACAGTGGTTGAAATCAAGAGTAGCCACACAGGTGTAAAAAATGGCAAAAAAAAAGGTTTAGTTGATGGACATCAGGAGGCACACAGATGCAGTGGGAACTTACAATCAAGCCCCAGAATTCAGGCAATGGAAATAGAGCTTAGTCTGTGTCCGTTGTGGGAGATATAACCTGTATGCGTAGTGGCTGCTGCAGAGAAATCAGGCTGCGCCGGCAATTCCTCCACTGTCAGCCACCGCAGGACTTCCGGGTTTGATTCTCCTCACCACCAGTCTTCCGCACCACGTGACTGCGTCGCACTGCAGGCACATCAAGCTTGTATAGAACAGGAACCAGAGACTCAACGCAAGTTAACTTCTGCGTTTCGCTGTCAGCTTCCTCAGGAGTCTTTGGTGCCTGTTAGTGGCTGGCCTGCTTGATATACAGAGGCACAGCAAATCAGGAGTCATGTATGACGTCATCCTTCAAATCATCTGCCTGCATCATTTCCACCAATGGTGCTGTGTGTTGCTCGATTTTGCACCTATCATTCTCCAGGGGGGTGGGGCTAATGTTCGTTGGCAACACAAACAATACACTAATTGTAATGGGAGGGGAAAAAAAAAAAAAAACTGGCAGCATTAAAAGACTTTGTTGGTTAAGACCCACAGCAGTGGCTTAAGTGCCAACTCGAAGGGGAAACTCGAAACCTATCGTGCTCCAAAAGTCAGAGCTTGCATGCATCATAATTATACAAATATAATAATAACTTTAATACAACACACAATATATAATCACTATAAATAGAATAATGGAAAACACACTACATAAAAATAGTCATTAAAACACCAAAGTAGTTGGAGCCAGCGACAGTCAAAAGTCATACTTGGGGGAAAGGGGGTGGCAGTATAAACAAGGGACATGGTGACAAAATATCATAAGTAACTATATGCAGTAAACATATTTCAACAGATTACATATCATAAAAACCCTTCATAAAAAACGTGTTCCTATAAAAAAGCAGTAATATCAATATCGATATTGAGACCATCAGGTTCCAAAGTTTTTAATTTAAAGATCCAATAGCTCTCACGCTGAATTAATCTCTTGTCTCTATCCCCTCCTCTCCAATGGGGATCCACACATTCGATAGCTCTATATGTGAGACCTGCAGGATTACCATCGTGTACTTGCAAAAAATGTTTGGGTACTTAGGTGAAGGAAGGCTCCCGAGGGGTTTGAGATTATTTAAGAATCCCACTTTTGATTTTGAGGATGAGAAATTCGATAAAGTTTGGGATAAAACCCTGGATGAATGCTCTTTTGAGTTGATGCGCCTCATAACGGCTCACCATAAAAAATCTCTAGGAGCAATAGACATAGAAATTGGCAAAATACAAAGTACAATAGAGTCTTTAGAACAAACAGAAGAATTTAAGAAAAAAGATAAGGAAGTACAAGAGGTGATCGATAAATTAGAAATTAACATTATAGAAGGCAAATCAATCAAATTTGATAGGGACGAAGAGGATTATATTAGTGGCACTTATAGAAGTTGGAAAGAACTAAAGATGGCTGACAATAAGAATTTCTTTAATAAAAGAGACTCCAGTAACCATTATAGATCTTTCCCCGCTCAAGCCAAAGGGGGAGCAGCTTATTCCAAGCCAACAATTACTAAATCAGATTCCCCCATCAGATGCAAAACGTCTCAGGGGGAAGTTCAATCTACCACTAACAAACAAGAGATCAACAGCTCATCCAATAGAGGGGGATATAGAGAAAAATCACCAGAATTATCCCGTAAGAATAGCTACACACGAGATAAAAGATCTCCAAGAAAATCCCCTGAATCTAAAGAAGCACATAGAGAAGATTTGAGAAGCCCACCAACTAGAAGAGATAGATCTAGAGACAGACCAGGCAGAGACGAGAAAACTAAAGATCTAGATAGGAGAGATGAAGGGAGACCATGGAGTAAATCAAGCAGGTTTATCCATAGTCCTAGGAAAGAACAGCAGAAGAGTATTAGTAACAAGACCACGAGCTCCCATTTTTTAGACAGTGTCCCCCATCACAGCAGATGGGAAGAACCGAACAGGTTCACAGTATTGGAGGATCAGAGTTGGGAACACAAGACACCAAAACCCCAAAGGAAAAGAAGCTTAGGGGAAAGAGAGGAAGAAGGGGGAAAAAGGTCGAAACCAACGAATCATTGAGCAGTATTTTTAATCTTAGCACTGTAGTTTTAACCCCAGCACAAAATTCCATTTTAAAAAAAGGGCTCAATTTCGCTCCAACTATAGGACCCAATAGCTTTGAGCTATTTTTAGATGCAAATAAGTATTTGCGGAAACTGGCATTGAAAAGTTTTTTCTGTTGAAAAATAGTACCCTGCAACCCAACGAGAGAGATATGACCAATCAACCTATTAATGTAGGAGACGAGAGTGAGATAAGTCCTCATTTCAAACACACTTCGCTAAAGAGAAAATCAACATTTTACCCCAGTTTCAGCAAAGATCCTTATTTAAAAACATTTTATCATTTAGTCCTAAAAAGTTTTGGCAAATTGCAAGATGATAAGCCTTTTCGGAATAATCTAAGTCCTGCAGAACGTACAGCGTTTAAACAACTAATGGATGGTGATAGGATCATCATAAAGCAAGCCGACAAGGGAGGAGGTGTGGTCGTAATGGATAAGAGTTATTATATCAAAGAGGCAACAAGGAT